>NC_089841.1:65907222-66236722 GCF_035609145.1 Eleutherodactylus coqui | reverse complement strand
TCGTTTTGGGTTTAGACAAAAAATGTAAGCATTGTGACGGACAAACACCTGTTCCTCTCAAAACAACCCGCCAGATTGGTGTAGACTGTGCTGTGACTTGTAGTTCTACAGCAGCAGTAGGAGAGCTTTAGACTTCCCCCCTCTCTATGCCCAGGCTGACAGAGGTATGTAATGAAGGCGCTTGCGGCGCAGACATCTCCTTGGAAGCCGCTGTCGCTTCCTTTCTTCATACTCATGTGAATCCTAACATTTATTGCAGAACTGCAGTGTATTACAAACAAGCAGCAGCTTCCTGGGAGCGGGCCGGTCAGCTCCAGCACACAGAAGGACATGTTGCCCCTCTGTGGATCAATTATTTATGCCGTATGATGGTCTACGGCATCATATCAGTAATAAAGCTCTGAATTATTGATAAAGGCTTGCGCCTTTCGATTAGATTTTGGAAGTCAGCGATTAGATTTGAGGCACCCTGCCTGCTCTTTCCTCCTCATCCAGCTGCTCCCATATGAAAGGCGCAGGAGCTGGCACAAAACTGTCATGAATAAAACAGACGGGGACGTGTAAAGTTTTCTTTCTTTCATTTACTTTACTTCCATCCGTTAGAAGACAGGAAATGGGGAAGGGAAATTGACTCAGGCGATGCTTCTTAGGCCCCGTTCACATCAGGTTTTTGCTTATGTCTAACATATATGCTGGAAAAAGCTGCTGACATATATGTCTAATCAGGACTGGGAAGAGGGGTAGGTGAGGGCAGGCAACCGCCTAGGGCACCACCTTGCCAGAAGTCAGGGGGTCACAATTTAAATGGTAAGAAAAAAAGTCTTGCAACTTTCTATGCCAGGAGTGCTGCCTTCAGTGATGGAAGTGCTCATTGTTACAGGAGTCCCTGGGAGCAGTAAGTATGATTTTTACTACTCACTGATGCTCTGCCATGGCTGGCCCTACTCTAAGGTGCTGCACTAAGTTGCAATGTCGTCGAATTCAGAAAGTAATGTGCATCAATGTCAAGAAGAAGAGGAGGATCCAGAGATGTTGCCGCAGCAGACTCTGCAATCTTCGGGAGAAATTGCTAAGATGGTCTGGGCCAAGTGGAGAAGAAAAGTAGTGTGAGTCACCAGATTCAAAATGTATTCTAGCTGAATGTTTCTTTTAAGACGTGTTTAAATCTCACAGTAAGGGTTTCTTCAAACGACCGTATTTGCGCATGTTTTGTAAGATATACATGAGGATAGAGCAAAATTAAAAAACAGCCAATACTCACTCCTATTATTGCTCCTGCTGCTCTGGTTGAAATTGCTCCTGTTCTTTGCTCAAATCCTGGTAGCACAATTCCGTGCCATCTTGCACATAATCGCTATGGCCAATTACTGACTCCTGCTGCATCAGCACTGAGGTCGGGGATTAGCCTCCGGGATAATGAAATTGTACGACCTGGAAGTGAATGGAGGACCTCACCAGTGCAGACCGGAGTGGTGCGAGACGGGAAGAGATGAGTATAGGCTGTGATTTACTTTATTTCACAAAAAAGGGCATGATTTGAGTGGAGCATACAGGGGCATTATAAATAGGGTAGCATTATTACAGACTAGGGCATGTGCGGGCATTATAACGGGGGTAGCATTGTTACTGACAGGGGCATGCTGGGGTATTAGTGAGGATTAGTGAGCATTATTGAGCAGAGCATATGAGAGCATTACTACTGAGTGGGGGCATACAGAGGCAATATTATTGAGCAGGGGCATGCTGGCCGTTAATACTGAAGGGTGGCATGTAGGGGCACAATTACTGTGAGAGAGACACTATGGGGCATTATTACTGTGAGAGTATCACTAAGGGGCGCTATTACTGTGAGGATACACAAAGTGCATGGCATGGCCAAATATAAAAAAATTGCCAGGACTGCAGGAAATTAGCAAATTTTCAAGAATTATCCTTCTTTTCATTGCTCAAATGGTGTGATGTAACAGCATTGATGCATCTTGTGTTAGCACGCTATGGCGATATTGTGGCATGGCTATGGCTATGCAATTTGCATAGGGTGTCTACGACTCTAGACATTTAAAGTGAACGGCAGCAGTCACACTATTCAAGTAATGTAGCCATGGCTTCAGCTATTAACACGGTATGTCTAACTTCAATGTTGGTGATGCCCCATCCATATACTCATGTACTGCCATCTGTAGTGTTAGCATAGCGCCACTACAGATCTGGGCTCTGTATGTACTACCACTGGAGGACTGCTACCTTCATATAACACCTCCGGAGATCTGGGGTGGATCTAGGTTATTCACTATCTTCGTAACATGAGCAGCTGAGCATCCAGTAATCATTTTGCTATATAGCATATGTAAGAGTAGGACGGTATGGACGGTATACCGTATGTTTGGCCATTAGAAGGACAAGGCACTCTTTAGGAATGCATGGCTGTATGTGGCTAATTACCTGTGACTGCTTCATTTTCCAACGTAGTAAAGTACCGCTCAATAAACACATTGCGGACCTGTATCATACGGCCTCGATGGATAAAGGAAAAATTGAGCCGCTGACAGATTACTACGTGTAACTTCGTAGAACCGTAGACTTCAGCGCATGAAGAAAATAACCCAGATTGAAATTCTATCAAGGTCAGCATCTTAATCTCCGACGGAGAACATACGGTAATCCTTTTGTAGGCAAAGGACTAATCTCAGCTGTTTTTAAACAAGCAAACAGAACTTGTACAGTATCAGTATATTTCCAGAAGCCGAAACTTAAATCCTCGCCGAGCCGTATACATCACGTGCGCCGCAATACTTATGAGCGCGGGATTCATTTCAGTTATTCTTTAAACCTGGAAGAACACCGACCAATAATTTAACCGGCCGTAAAGTTGGCGATAAAAAGATGTAATTTTCTTTTGCTTTTATAGACGCATCAATAACTACGGATGTAGCAGAGCTGAAGCCGTCATTTACATTCCGGAGCCATGTTACGCTTACTAAGTCACTGTAAGCAGCTTGGAAGAGGAACTGGACCAAATACTGCAATATCTCTTAAGCTCAGCTCTGCTACATCTGTACATCATGTTACATGCAACTACATGCAAATGACATGCAACAGTACATAGGAACTGCATGAAAAAAAGTTAGAAAAGTTGGAACGTGTAAAAACGCTTGCCGCAGCGTACTTGAACTCTGGAGAAGAGTATAATCAGGGCTTTGTGTGACTGTCTGTGCATAGTACTGTAAGTTGTGCATGCGCAGTCTAGTTCACATGCGCACATGACGCACCCTTTCCGGAGAATTGAATGGCTATTAAAGCCTAAGAGCCAACTGTTTTCTTTGTCCTGGGTTTTGCGCAGTGTCACACCCTTCCCCTTGCAAATTTTCGAACTGCCATAGATTTCAATGGCAGTTTCAACATGCACAAAATGTGCTTATGATACTGAACCCATTGAAATTCTCTGTGTTTAGCGTGTACGGATTTTGTGTGTTCAAAAATATGCGCAAATGCGCTAGGATGAAGAAGCCCTCAGTCAGTAAAAAATATGGATGGCACACAGACAGAAAATATGCCTGTACGAATAAACCCTCAGATCTCAATGTTGGAGGTTATTTCCGTCAACTCTGCATATGGATGATGAAGGAAATCTCAGCTTCAAGAGGTCCAGTAATTGTCAATTAGCTAAGTTTCACAACATAATAAGTGTAATTATTAGTTAAACTAAAATAACTCATGATGACCTAACATAGGCAAAAATGATACACTGGTCTCAGCCAGGAATGCTGAGAGATTACAGCACTGAAGCCTGGAGAATTGTGAACGCTGCTCTTGATACAGTGGAGTAACTTGAAGATCTTTGGTGCAAAATTTGTAACAAGCACCCCCAACTTCCATCTTTAAGGGTCTATTCACACGAGCATATTTTCTGCCCATGTGAAGTCCTTGTTTTTTACTGACTGAATACGGACAGCACACTGAACTATTAAAGTAAGTCGGTGTATTCAGACATGTGTTTATGCTGACCGATGTTGCGTATAAAAATAATTGCAGTGTGCCCTAACTTGTTCTGTATTCACGCACTGAAATCGCAGACCCCCACCAATCAAATATTGATGACCTATCAATAATTTAGCCCCAGAAAACCAATTTAATAGTATTTGTGAACTTTAAAGGCTGGTGAAGCATACTGTGTAGAGGAACACCCCATACAAAGCGGATACAAAAGGCTATGCATGAAGCGGATCCTCAGGGGCGGCGCACAACAAAGAGATGCAAGGGACACCAATGAGAAGATCCTTGTGTCATGCTCCACCCCCGAGGCCCTGCACTAGGCATAGGGTATCAGATTTTAGGTTTATTTCTACATTCATGTTCTACACCATGTTGCACATTGTCATGGAATGGAGACTGACGTTGTTAGTAAATAACAGCATAAATCGTCATTTATTTCCTCATTGCCATTAGAAAGTCAAAAGAGAAAAAAAAGGAATATTTTCTACTCCTGATTTTAACACTTCATCACCGCAAATATGTAAATTGCGGTAACGAGATCAGGCATAATAATATTTATAACTAATGCCCCGTTAATACGGCTGACAAATGATCATGACAATGCACCGCTCCGTGCCCACTATGAACACACATTTTAGAAGTCACTTTTCATGCTTAAAATATGCCTGAAATATGGGGAAGTGATTAATTATTAATGCCGGCAATTAACAGAGTCAGTTGGAAACAATGAGTTGCTGTTTCGTCAAAGCTAGTTTATCTCAGGATTTTCAAAGCCGAAGAAAGGCTCTGATCGGCCGTGCTTTAGGATTTCTTATGAAGGGTCAATTCAGGACCACCGGAGAAAGTGATTAGAAGAAATGTTCAACGATTTATCAAGAATAAATCCTGGGCATATATAAGGGAGCCAGGGAGATGAATGCAGAATTTGTAATTTCCCTTTTTTTGGATCCTACATCCTATAGAAGTCCATAGATATAATATATAATAATGATATCACCATATCACCATGATATCACCATGATATGGAAGACTGGTCCGTGTAGACACAACACCCTCGAAAACATTTCTGACACTGATGTCCATTATAGTCATACAAATGGACCATACGAATCAGAAATGATAGGGAATGATGTAGTGTAGACATAACCAGATGATTATACCATAACCTATGAACAGACAGAAGAATCCAGCACACACAAGCTAATTATTGGGTGTCTGGATTTATGAAGGTCTTTACGGTACAAGTACCATTGTCCCTCAACATTGTCCCACAAGCTCCAGACCCTAAGGAGCCTTGAAAAAAGTCAATTGTGTTGAAATGCAGTTGCTCTCATGTTTGTGTGCCATATGATTACTTGAACCTGTAGTGTCTTATGGTACTTTTACACAGGAGCGTTCCTCTGAATGAATATTGTGTCTAAAGACACAAATAATCAGCCGATAGAGGAGCAAACACTCACTCATCAGCTAATCAGCTCGTTTATGTGGGAATAACAATATCAGATATCTGTTAGTGGAGGTAACAAGTACTGACCAACATACTCATTGTCTGTCCATGGTTGTTAGCATGGGCAGATAATCTGCCTGTGTAAATGGACCTTTAGGCTTGTAATTTTGCAAGCTCTGCAGCAGCAATCTCCACCTGATTAAACAAACTTATCCCTACATTTCTATTTCCCAATCTCCCTTTAATCAGGACTCCTCAAACTTTATGCCTGAACTGTATTCACTAATTTCCACCACCATGGCAGGATTATAGGAAGGGATGAAGGATTCAACAACCTTCCGGATCAAAGCGGACTCCATTGACCTACTCTCCCTACCCTGATTGGTTATTCTAATCTATGCTTGTGACCAAATGATTAAGGGCCACACAAAATGGCATCTTCAGACACATGGGGCTGCAGGTTTTACACTGCCACTCTATAAAACATCCTCTAGTCATGTCCTGTTGAGGAAATCTGAGAGCCGGAGTCCTAGAGTATCAATGTTGGTTTTGTTCCCAGAAACCTCCACTAATCTGACCCATACTTTCGATTTGTACTATATCTTGAGACAAAAAGAAGTATCTGTTAACCACTTAACCACTAATGATCTGTAGACCGAGCAATAAAAACATAGCAGGACTACAACATTTTCAAGAATTAAAGGGGTATTTTGGGACTTTTACTATTAATAATTTATCCTCAGAATAGGTCAGCAATAGTTGATCGGTCGGGGTCTGCCACTGAGGATCCCACCAATCAGCTGATTATTTGGCCTGCTGTCAGAGCAGAAGATTGCATGTCATCATTAGTGCTCAGACTACAATGAGGAGCCAGAACTATAATTCGAGGCATCACTCCCATTGTTTTAAATCAGTAAAAAGTTATCAATTATACTAGCGACCCTGACCACCGATGATGATGTCTTGCCTGCTGGACTGATAGTGGGCTAGATGATCAGCTGATTGGTGGGGATCCAAAATGGCAGGACCCTGCTGATCAACTATTGATGACCTATCCAATGGACAGGTCATCAATAGTAAAAATCACGAAATACCCCTTTAAATTCATAGTATGAACTTTTTAAAAAACCCTCTGTCACCTTAAAGACCCTTCCTGGGATTTTATAGATCAGATACATTTCCTGACCACAAATAACGAACAAATCCAGAGCCCAACATATAATAAATTGCAGCCTAGTAACATTAAAAGCAGGTGGCATCATATACATTCCCGTATAGGTGGAGCGGAGCTTGTTGCTAGAGCTGGGCCACAACAAAATGTCTTTAATATTCACACTGACCACTGACTGGGAAGATATACACATTCTGTGAGGAACTGGGATAGAAAAAGACATCAACACAGATCAAAGGACGTCTTGTAAGTGGGAATAAAAAAAAGAGACTGGGAAAAAAAAGAGAAGAGGAAAATCTCCTCCAGTAACATGGAAAGAGAATTAAGCTGCTCAGATCTGTTTTAAAGATATTCCGTTTGATCTTTTATTTCACTCTGCTGATTATTCAAGTTGCCTTTGATGTTTTTGAACCCTCTAGAACCCTATAAACACATTAAAGCATTGTGCCGTCCATAGGCTGGAAGAATACTCGGTGAGCGGGGATGTGGAGAGTGGCTTGTTGTGTCTGCAGACGGCTGAATCCAAAAAACCATAAAGAGACGTATAAAGAAGAGGACGGTGAACGCTCGGTCCTCCTTTTTGACCTTTTGTTTTCCTTGACATACTTTCGCTTGATTATTAAATGTTCTTCTAGAAACAGCAGCACTCCTGTCTATGGGTTGTATCCAGGCTAGGACTGGTCCACAGGGGAATCCCCCGGTAGGCCCTGAGCCGGGGTAAGCCCCTAGCTGCATACAGGGTCCGCACATATTGGGTAGCGGGAGTCTACCAATTCCTGCCTGCTATATTCTCCATATACATGGTTGGTGAAATTAAACTTCCCCAACTGTAATGCCTCTGGAGGGCATTCTGCTGCTCCAAATGGGACGAAATTCGGAAATTGGCTACTTCAAAAGATATGCTCACCATTTATGCAAAAAAGAAACTAGTAAAAAAAGTCAGATAGGTGGCTTTGTAGTGGACTCTGTCATGGTAGACTATGTCTATCATGACAGACCTGCATCAGTCAGATCTTGGCATGTTGTAGCGATTAAAACTGACTTTTTTACTAAAACTTTTTGTGTCCATTTATAGCGATTGCTCGAATTTTGTCAAGCCCTAATGATGATATGACCAGATTGTGCAATGATAACAGTAGTTTTTGCCATTTCCACCCAAAATGTTAAAATTACCATGTACCGAAAAGGTCTGCACAGCTGAAAGGAGCTTGTTGGGGCTTGAGGACATATATACTGATTTTTATGTATTAAAGGAATTGTCCAGTTGTAAACTATTAATGGCCTGCCGCCTGGGACCCCCACCTTTGTGCTCATAGACTGAGCTAATTTCTGCAGGAAGCAGATAGCTCCGTTCTTGCATCAGCGGCCAGGGTTGGTATTTTCTGTAAAGTTCCCATTCACTTTAGGCTGCATTCAGACGAACGTATATTGGCTCGGATTTCACGCCAAGCCGATATACGTTGTCCTCGTGTGCGGGGGGGGGGGATGGAAGAGCCAGGAGCAAGAACTGAGCTCCCGCCCCCTCTCCGCCCCTCTGCACTATTTGCAATGGAGAGAGGCGGGGTGGGGCGGGGCTAAATGCTGCGAATTAGCCCCCGCCCCTGTCCGCCTCTCCCCATTGCAAATAAGGCAGAGGGGCGGAGAGGAGGCAGAGAGGGGGCGGGAGCTCAGTTCCTGCTCCTGGCTCTTCCATCCTCCCCCCCTGCACACGAGGACAGCGTATATCGGCTCGGCGTGAAAACCGAGCCGATATACGTTCGTCTGAATGCAGCCCCCATGAGGTTTTTCAGGGAAATACTATTGATGACCTATCATCAGGATAGGTCATTAATAGTTGATTGGCCGGGGTCAGTTGCTCAGGACCCCAACTGATCAGCTAAGCGGGCACATGCTGTTAGCACGCAAATACAAAGAGGTCAGAATGGAAGCCTCTGCGCCGACCTCTGTGTAGTGGTCGGCGCTTGTAACTGCAGGCCTGGCTCCCATTGATTTCAATGACAGCCGTGCCTGCAGTTACAATCAGCAGTCACTACATGGGTGGTCAGCGCACAGACTTCTGATCCAAATACACAAGGGTCAGAGCGGAAGCCTCCACGCTGAACTCTGCATAGTGGCCGGTGCTTGTAACTGCAGGCACAGCTCCCATTGATTTCAAAAAGAGTCGTGCCTGCAGTTACAAGTGCTGACCACTGCACAGAGGTCGGCACAGAAACTTCTGATGCTTCCGTTCCAACCTCTGTGCATTTGCAGCGCTGACAGCATGCGCCAACTCATCTGATTGGTCAGAGTCCCAAGTGATGGACCCCAGCCAATCAACTATTGTTGACCTATCCTATGGATAGGTCATCAATAGTATTTACCTGGAAAACCCCTTTAATGCTTATAATACTAAATCTGCCCACTGCAATGAGAACGGAGCACTTCCAGCTCCAACCCAAATCCAGCCCATTGTAGTCAGTGTGGGGGCTGAGGTCCACTGAATGCCGGGGGTCCCGAGTGGCGAATCCACACCAATCAGCAATTGATTACCTATCCTGAACACAGGTAATCAATGCTATAAGTCCCTCAAAGGCTCCAAAATACTCCACTACCACATTTTGAGAAGACTAGTGCAGCAAATGAAACCAGTTAAATTGGGGTCCTGTTACAGATTATGTATCGGGGCCTAAGGGCTTCAATTTATGCCTCTGGCCTAAGTCTCATTACTGTGCAAGAATCTGAGTCCAGCGATTGACTATGATCCTCTGGACCCCCGATGCGGTCAGTTCTGACCTTTTTGTGTTTCTTGCATTACGGGAAACTCATCTAATTCTGTCCACGTTGCTACAAAGTCTTTGTATTCCCACTAAGCTTCATTCTCCTTCATCCTCTTTACTCTGCCTTCTCCCTTCAGATAGATAATTGTCTTCTTCGTATCCAGTCAAAACAAAAAAAAATCCTTAACAATTGTATAGATGATTTAGGAGGAGACGTGTCTGAACTCACAACATCAATCAGCGCTGGGATTCTTAATCATCGCTCCATGTAAACCACCCATAAAGAAAGACTCTGTTTATTTCCTTTATGTCGAAAAACTCATTTGTCTGTGATCATTGCGCTCCCAATCTATATTCCGCGAGCCAGCCTCCCACCTCACAATAAGAGGCTAATCAAGTGACATTTGCTTGTCTTTTAAGTCTTGTGCAGGTAGTATTGCCACTATGCAATCAAGTTCCTTTCAAAGCACACACTGGAGTAGAGAAGATGGTTTCAATTTAATCAGGGCAGGGAGGTCCGGTGCAAGACTGTCCAATTTGCTTTCATCTTGCAAATGAAATGCTGGGCTCCTGCAAGTGGAAACAGTGATTGGTTTGCCTGTGATCGGGCACCTGCCATGCACCTCTGCCCCCCCATGTATGTCAGTTGATTTTGCTAATCCAATTCACTGGTGACTTTCATCCTGAGAACACCCTGCAGCCAAGAAACCAAACTAGTTCTCTGTACTAATCATCGGGGTCATTATTTTTTTCTGTAAAATTTCCTGATGTCAGGAGAGCTAAATATATAGCGAGACATAAAATCTAAAATTATTTCTTTCATCCTACAGTTTCAGAACTGGTTCAGCTTTTGTAATATTTTTGTGACCTGTTGTTCTACATTGCAAAAAGTGAGTTAAGCGGGGGCGTGCCCTTAACTTACCAACTGTTTAGCCCACCCCCTAGCACCCTCTGCAGGTTATAACCAACATCCATCCTAAGATCATCGGTGCTGCGGGATGTATTAAGTGCTCAAACATTCATAGTATTGCAGACAGATGTCAGTTGGAGAAAGGATTGTATGCCCCAGTGGTTATATGCAATAATATCAGCTAGTTGCGTACTAGTCACCTATTGTAGTTTAGCCTACTAGCTTGAAGAGTCTTGCAGATACATATGTATCACAAGCAGGCCACCAGCCTCAGCATCTGCTCAGCCTCTGACAACTGACTGGTGGGCACATGTGTGTGTACATTTCCTTTCCTAAATCTTGCCCTTCCAATTTCTAGATATCCCTGGCTATATCAGGCACCCTCTGCCTACGGGAGTTGAGTGGGTTTTTTGCCTTTTGGTTCAGTTTCTGTATCTCATTCATACTGACTCTGGATATTCCTGCCTTTGCACCATTCACATCATTATCTGCTCCTGACTTTGGCTTGTTGCATTGACCACTCACCTGTCTGCTGCCTGCCCCCACTTCTGGCCTGTTTGATTGTGCTTTACCCATTCTATATGGCACTTTGATCTATTGTAGCATTAGCTGCCACCTTACTGGGACCACTTCCAGTGTAACGACCTAGGGACCTCCTCAGGAGTCGCCTCTGGATTTGGCCCAGAGTCAAACAAGCGTGGGGCTCATTAGATCCACATCCGCTGACCCTGACTCATTAGACTTGGACTACATGGCAACTTTGGTTGTGTAGAGTGAAGATCGCAGTTTCACATTGCGATGTTGCAACTAATGATTGTAAATGGGGTCAAGTTGCAATCTACAATTGAACACAACTGCTACTTGTCTGTGATCTGTCAGTTCTGATACAGTCATGCAAGTTGCAGTTGAGTCGCATTCATTTTTTGGTCATGTGACTTCATGTCTTCAATTTTTGGGTCACAAGTCTTTATGTCGTGCAACTGTTTCCCTAGCCTAAGACTAAGGGGTACAGAGGTAGTATTGGACATGGGCTTAGTGCCTGAAAAAGTCCATGGCCTCAAGGCCACATAAGAATGTACCAGTATTATAAATGTCACATTATAGGTCGGGAAGGTACCCTATTCCAGATTTAGCATTGGTGCCAAGCTAACCATTCTTAAACTAATAGAAGGTGGATCACTGAAATATCCTGCAAAGGCCTAAAAAGTGAATTTTTGCATGGTGTTATCCTTGAAATAATAGGTATCCTGGCAGGTACATGCACGTCTGTCTTTGCTGTTCCTGAGCAGCGGTTACCATGAGGAACTGGGAAGGAGCATGAACTAGGTGAGTATAAATTTGGGGGTGGGGTAGTGACCTTCCCTTTGCGAAGAGACAATATTTTCTCAGAGGGTCGCTTCAAAGAGCTTTTCTAGACTTAAATATTGATGGCTACATTGATGGTCTGACCCCTAGGAACCCCTGTTAATCATCAGAGAGGGAATGACCAGTGGTACTGGGCACCACCACACATCAAGATCAGCTGCTGAGCGTCTGTGAACACAGGTTGGACCCCACCTAAGAAAGATGGATTGCAAGGGATAAGGCTGTCAATATTTTAGTTCCCTTTAATATATGTTTAGTGCATCCATAACAACGAAATATAGCCACCATCATTGGCTTGTTCCTGCTAATATACAAGTCATATTATGATGATGCATTTCTCTCTCGCAAGATAAGACTGCAATTAGTGACCCTATGAACCAGCATCAGTAATAATCAATGGCAATCACTGGAATAGATACATATGGTCTGTGGCGGGGACCATATCCTCCAGATCCTCTTCCATAATTCCTTATTTAATTAGCATTCGTGATTTGTATCATTATACGACTATTTGTTTTAATAGAGTAGAAAACTCCAGTAACCAGATACAAATAAGAAACACAATTGTCTCGTCGTCACATTCCGCAGCCGCAGGATTAGGAAGGAAATACGGAATTAACGTCGAATGTCCAAGGGAACCTCTTCCTGCTGTGGCAATCTTGTGAAAATTATAACCTGCACCGGAGGGATTAAAACTTCACGCATCCATTCAACAGATCTACAATGTCAAAATTACTTTCTTGCCGACCCTCTCCAGTCACCGGGGGCCATGTCATTGTCTTCCTGAGGTTCTTATAACAAAGGACTGAAGACAAAGACAAGAAGATTCCAGCCTGGTGACTTTATTTCTACAATTCAGTACATTTCATACTATTTCTTGTAACTTGATAGAATGTCATGTTGTTCGTTTGGTCTCTATTTTCTGGACTAAATCTTCCTACATTTAATTAAACATTTAATCTCCAGTCATATATTTGGCATTTTCCTATTAGTGGACACATGGACAGACAGTTTTGCAGGGTAGAGTCTTCTGTAGATATTTTACTGTTACCCTTGGGTTCTTCTTCACCTCTTTCAGGATTGCCCATTGTGCTCTTGCTTTGATTTTATCAGGATGTCCTTTCCTAAGAAGAGCAGCGACAGTCCTGAATTTTCTCCATCTGTAGATAATTTGTCTAACCGTGAATTGATAAACATCTAGGTTTTTAGAAATGCTTTTGAAGCCTTTTCCAGCTTTATGCCTCTCTATAAGCCATCCTCTGAGATATTCTGAGAGTTGTTTTCATCAAGGTATAAGGGACTGACTCTAAAGGGTTAATATTGTCATGAAGACAATGTGAAAAAGTGCACCAAAAACTGCACCAAAAACGCCGTTAGCGCTAAAATGTTTTTTTAAGATTTTGGTGCTAACTGGAACTGAGCGTGCTCACTGGACTTATGGTGATTGTGAAGTGATGAACTGAGGAACAGGAAGCTTCTGACTATGAAAGAAGGCACCAGGAAGGCAGAGAGAGCTCAGTTTTGCTGAAGGCAAGACTGGAAAGCCTGGAAAATGCTCCTTAGGGCTGCTGGAGGAGGGAGATAGAGGACAATTTTACAGGCTCCAGAGGACCAACCAGCATTGAGTAGGAGAGTGAAAGAGTAGCAGAAAGGAGCACCCCACAATGTTGTGGAATCGCTGGGGTCAGTAGAAGCTACGATCCCTGCACAACAAACTGTAAGTGAGGCCGGCCTCTGAACAGACTGTGTCCCTATTGGTGTGCACACCTATAGTCTCAGAGACTACCAGAGGAAAATAAACTATTACTCATCCCTCGAACCCCCATTCATGGAGTAGGCTATTTTTGCAAGGAGGAAAGTAACACGGACTCTATTGCAGGCTCATCTTGGGCAATAAACAAAGCCTACTGAAAAAAGTCATGCTTTCTGTGCACTCACTGACTATGGAGGTGGACACCGCAGGAATGGGGGACTGGTTGAATCTGAAAAAAGACTCCCTGGACTCCACATCATCTAAACGTAGTTTATGGAGCTTATACTATTAGTACTATGTATACTACTGGTACTTTATATATGCTGAGTGCATGTATAGTTCGTGGGGCTAACATACTATACATTCAAATAGAAGCCATGCAAGTAATGGTTGGTCTTGGTAATGAAATGAGATTGTGGCATAGCACTAAATCTGAGGAACTTGATAGAGTCCCGGGGCTAATGTTTCTCCTTGCAGAGAGATGTACAAGGATGCAGGAAGTTTGCAAATGAGTGATGAAATAATGCCTCTGCAGTGCTACTTATTAGAAGATAGCTTCCTTCATAAAATAGCTACCTTCCAATAGTTGGCGCTGTGGAGGTAGTATTCCATCACTCATTTGCATTTCACTACTACATATCCCTCCAAGCCTGATATTGCTTGAAGGATGCCTTGCAATAGTATGCTTGATCACCATTTGTGCAGTTTTGCTTGCAATACCACACATGACCACATGCTGTGCTATTCAGCACAGTTCTCAACACCGCCACCTAATGGTATAAAATATCAGTGCATTTATTTAACATTTTCTGCTTTGCAAAACACGAATGAAACAATACAAAAATTAAACAATGCTGCTCAGTGTTAAATGACAATCTTTTGCAGGTCGCCTCTGTGGCTGGCTTCGGAGCGTGTTGTGGTAGAATATGTGCATCTGCCTATAGTCCTCCTGTTTGTTTATCATGATTCATTTTGTGGCCCAAAGACTGGAAAACATGCTTTGTTACTAGAACATTGAGTAAATTAATGAAGCCTCTCAATTTAGAAGATGCCAGGGTGTAAGGTGTTGGTGGAATAATATAATGATGTGCGTTATCCTGGTGTGTGGGGACGGCATCTGCAAAACTGGAGAGCGATGTCAGGCTTGGAGGAACATGCAGCAGTGCCCATCAGATGTGACAGGCTTAGCCAACCTGAAATCATCAGAGCGCTTTCCTTGAAATCGTTTCAAAGTGGAGTGTCAGGAAGATGTCTGCATGCAGGGTGACATCTCCTCTCAGCATAGTTTAATGACATCCACGGCTTGTCATCTCCTCTCTTCATGCTTCACGAGTAATAGAAAACTCCATGCATGTTTATGAAAGAGTCTGGGAAGGGAAAAATAGATGCAGATGGAAGATGCTTGGAAACAGTCCGGGTCATATGGAGCCATGAAGAGTGTTAAACAAGGATTAACCAGTCGCTCACCGGAGCTCTCTGGATTGGGGATGTTTGAAATCGCAACTTTTTTGTGTTCTTCTGGGATAAAAAAAAATGACAACTATAGGCCTGTGTACATGAAGGAATCGTAATGCAGCGATATACAGATGTAGCGAATATTAACTTGACATTTAATGTGTCATTATAGCACTACAGCGAGAAAAAAAATGTTTTGGTATTATGTTAGCCAGTAGAGCAAAGTGTGATTGTTCTCAGTGAGAGAAACCAAGTAATCTTGTAGATATGATACCTTTTAATGGCTAACAAAAATACATGATGTTATAGCAAGCTTTCGGACCTACTCAGGGTCCTTCATCAAGGCAATAATGAAAAAAAAAGAAAGCACCCTGTGGGAACTGAAAGCTCGCATTAACATCATGTATTTTTGTTAACCATTGAAAGCTATCATATCTACAGGAGGACTTGGTTCCTCTCACTGAGAACAATCACATTATAGCACTATTCCTTTCAGTTGAGTTATCATGTTAACGATTGCTACATCACTATCATGTGATTCAGATGAGTTTGTTAGACTTCTCACATACAATTTTTAATGGCTTTTCTTTGTGCTGCAAAAAAAGCTATGAAATTATTTATGTGCTTTTTATAAGCTTCACTTATTTATGGTGTTTTTTTTTATACAGACATGCATTTTTGGCGGGGAATGTCTTGATTCTTACCATTAAGAAACCAATGGTAAAACACTGGGGAAAAAAAAGCCACAGCTAAAGCATTCTGCGATTTGAAGAACTCCAATGGACCCAAAAGGAAACACCAAAAGTCAGGAAAAAAAAATTAATAAAAATGTACGTTTGTAGCGCATTTCATAGTTGCCTATTGATCTACAGCTGACATCTGACCGCAGCGGTTTTTTTTTTTCAGACACAAAATCGCCTAAACAAGCCATAAAAATCGCGGCGTTCTTCCATGAAACATTACGTGTGAAATCAGCCCTGGGATTCCTCCAGACACATAAGAACACATTTATCTAAGACTGGTGTTTCACCCGCTGGTCTTAGATAATCGATGATAGAGCAAGATGCGCCAAATGTAATATCAGGCAAAAGCCTCTTATGAGGTTTGTCGCATCTTGGGTCGGCCACACACCACCTGTTGCACATGTAAAACCTGCCGTAGGTAACTGCTATCATTTATACCAGCTTCTAATGTTAATCATAGTGAATCTGATGGGCTGTTGGTGGCCCTGTGTCCTCCTCTCAAGCTCCACCCACTTTTTGAAAAAGTAGCAAGGGCAACATAAAAATGTAGAAAAGTCGGTAAGGTTTTATACAAATAGTCCATAATTGGTGTAGATTTGTTTATGAATTCTTCCATAGTCTTTTTTCCTTTTTTTTTTGTATGTTCTGCACATTCAGAAATAGTCACATGACTATATCATCCCTCTTCTCTGTTTCAGTAGAAATGCACAGATGACTATGAAAATCTACAGGACGTGTGCAAATATGTTGGCAGGGATGTGTAACACGCCTGTGTGCTGTATCTATGGTATGCTAAGTAAGCAATGATGGCAGAAGGAAGCTGGATGTGGAATCCCAGCAGCTGCAAGGATGAGTGAAATTATGGTTAGAGCCCTACGTACAGATTTATCGGAAGCAGTTAGAAGTGCATTGCCAAATTTGCTATAGATAGGGCATTAATGGAGAAGGAGTGATGTGCCGGCCGAAGGGTTATGCCAAATAGTGCAAACAAAATTTGGTTACTGTCACTTTAAGAATTGTACCAATATAGCCGGAGTGGTACATGGCATGTCTCTACAGGTACCTGCATTGTCCTTATGCTGCACTCTTCAGAGGTGTGGCACAGGGTATGATAGATACAGATATAGATTTGTGGCCACAATTTGACATAATTTATTTTACTAGAGGGGCACAGAACCTAAAAGTGTTGGGGGATGCTTCCATAGAAGATATAAAGTAGATGGTGTAGTCACATGGTTCTGTCATGTGACGATGACACTATATAGATGACGTTTTCTCGCCCCCGATATTCCACAGGTAGAATAATACATACTTTGTTCTGGTAGGTGCCCTGTCTCACTTGAAAACCACTTTTAAGACTTCT
Organism: Eleutherodactylus coqui; assembly: GCF_035609145.1. Taxonomy (NCBI): domain Eukaryota; kingdom Metazoa; phylum Chordata; class Amphibia; order Anura; family Eleutherodactylidae; genus Eleutherodactylus; species Eleutherodactylus coqui. The sequence continues at coordinate 66,219,766 of NC_089841.1, read as the reverse complement.
GTTTACACCATCTAGCAGAACTATTTCACTTCAATGAGAGACGGTTGAAATATATTTACGAGAGATCAATTTTACGAAACTCGAAATGATCATGAAAATGTCAATCTGTTTGAAGTGCAAATTGTCCTTTCATGTTATTTTGCAGAGATGGACAAAACACTGTACCAAAGCCTAACTCTCCAGAAATCTGAATATGTTGTTTGTTTTGTGGCTATAGAGTGACTTCTTAAAGGGAAATGACACCGTTTTTCTTCTCTACATATGCTGTGCTACTGAATACAATTTACTATTCCCTGTTATTAACCATTTCAGGCATACTATAGAGTTCAACAAAAGACAGAAGGACTGCAGGTGGAAAAATAAAGTCTGTCTGTCACTATATCATATATATTCATCACTGAGAACGTCCAGTGACATTTATAGACATACGTGTGTCTACTATCAGCCATGGATACCTATATGGCCCCAATCAGCAATCATGGCTAAGGGGCTCTGATAGCTGTGATGCTTGAAGATAACCGTCAAAAGTTTTGGTAAGCTCACCGAGCCATAGAGATGTATAATGTATGAACTGTATATACTTATGTATCTCTGTGCATAGCTGTGTGTATGTATCTCTATATGCATGTAAATTTGTATCTGCGAATGTGTAAAGTATATATATATATATGCACTGTGTAGTCTATATATTTGACTACTTCTATGTGTGTGGTTTCTCCAAATTCATCACAAAATGTCACTTTTAATGACTACTGCAGTCTCAGAATTATTGGAATCAGTGAATAAAATCCCTCATCAGAGCACACATTTCTAAAGTAGGTGTTGCTTTAAGCACACCTGAAACAACTAATCAAGGGCTTCATTAGTTGCATCAGGTTTGCTTAAGCTAAAACACGTCATATTGACTAATTCTGAGACTGCAATAGTCATTAAAAGGGACATCTTATACCGAATTTGGAGAAACCATTTGTTATTTTATTTGAGCTATTTCAATTGTTCTTGCTTGATTGCTTTTTTGAAAATAACTGAAAGTTTGTAAATTTGGCAAATAAACCTAATTTGCAATGGAGGGTGAATAATTTTGATTGCAACTATATATGTAATTATGTGCACAGAATTTGTCTGTGTATCTATGGGTTTCTGGTCCCTAATAAAAATAATATTCCTGGGGATTGTTATTCATTTTTGCACCTCTGTTTGGAAGTTGTATATTGGGAGGAGCGGTTCACAGACACAATTTGTTGACTATGAGAGTTTTATGCAGCGTCCATATCATAGTGTTGTACATATGTCACCAATGCCAAAAGTTCTTAATAAAATCACCATCTCATTCTTCCTGGTTCATTGTTTCTTGCAATCTCCTTAGAGACATCGGCATCTTGTAGCAGATGTTGGTGCTCCTTGCTGGTGAGATGTTCTACATGTTCTGGCATAGAGCCAGGAAGGAGTTAAATAAAGAGCAGCCAGATATCTGGCAGGTAACATGTATGGAGAAAGACCCCTTCTCATCTAGACGGATCACTATAACCAGGTGAAGACGTGTCTTAGAAGAACATCTCCGGAGCCTTGACAAGAAGCAAGAGGTGCATTATAGGGAGTTACAGCTGAAGCAGAGCTGAATCTGCCATTTACCTCAACTCATCTTGACACTTCTGTGATCTAACATAGAACTGAACATTCTGTACCCAGGAAGCTTTACAATATTCGAGACCTGCGTCTTTTCCCATCTTGAGTTTGTCTTCAATAGAAGTTATACAAGATTTGTGCAACTTCCTTGGATCGCACCGATCAATACTGGAGTCTGACTCTCACACTACTGCTCAAGAACTTTGGAATAGCATGATGGAATATGCCTACAGCCATTATTTAGCCTTGTAACTACTTCTATCAAGTAGCTGGATTTAATCATATGGTGGTTCAATGCTACTGTCATGTTACTACAAGTTCCAGCAAGTCACCACTGCTCAGCACTACATATGACATGACGTGTATGCATTGATCACTATCAGTCGTAGGGTGGTAGGTATAAGAGAGAATTGAGATATTGTTGATAAGCTATTCACTATCAGCTCTGCCAATTGGTCTATATCACTAAGCCCGAGTGTATGACCAGCTTCAGGCATATGTGTGGGTCCATGGGATGTTAGTGGACCATGTCATGTCTAGTGTGATTCTGTATTAGAGACCAAGGGTGCAACATCTTCCTTCCTGTCCACATCCAGGGACAGTTAGGGAATCTGGTTGGGTTCTGACCGCAGAGCCGCGCTTCTTGAGGATCTGCTATATTGGCAGGTGCTTTTGGGGCAGATTTAGGGAAAGTATCTAGGTCTGGTTCCCATTACTCCCTCTGACCAGTGCATCTTTTCCCTTCCTATCTATCTGTCTATCTCATACGAGCTGCCAATAAACTACCTGACCCTAGCTTAACAGTGCTACAATAAGGGAGATGGAGGCTACTGTATATCTATCTATACAGTGTCATCTGTCAACACTGAATAGGGATGGAAACAAGAACAGGATTGAAATGGAAACAAAAAGAGAATCGGAACGGAACCATAGGGGTCAAAATGTGAGATGGAGACTTATCTGGTCTCTGTTTCACATGGTTTCTGTGCTTGTTGGTCTTCTAAACTGGATAGTAGTGCGCCATCTTTGGTCCATCTCACATATTGAGCTCTATGGTTGTGAACCCACAGTTTTCAACATAGAAGACAGAAATGAGGATGGAACCAGCGCTGGATTGAAAAATCAATGTGAAAGAGCCTAATCGTGTTATCAATTGCTATTCTTATTTATACACCAACACAGTAGGGGATTCTTTACTGCAAGAGCAGTGAGACTGTGGAACTCTCAGCCTGAGGAAATGGTGATGACAAATTTGATAAAAGAGTACAACAGGGGCCTGGACGCCTTTCTTGGGTGATACAATATTATAATCATTAATAGCTTCAGAAGAATTGTTGATCCGAGGATTATTCTGATTGCCAGATTGGAGTCAGGAAGGAATTTTTTCCCTTAAATGGGGAAAGTTGGCTTCTACCTCATTGGGGTTTTTCCTTCTTCTGGATCAACATTAGAGGGTAATAGGCTGGATAAGATGGAAATATGTCTTTTTTCTGCCTTGCATACAATGTTAACTAGAAAACTATGAATAAAAAAAACATAAGAATAGACATAACATTGATTTGCCTGATTTGAGATGCGTCATCCACCCACCACTAGACTATATTAGGTGCAGTTTGCCCTTTATTGTTCATTATTAGAGATGAGCGAGCATACTTGCTAAGGCAAACTACTCGAGTGAGTAGTGCCTTATTTGAGCACCTGCCTGCTCCTCTCTAAAGATTCGGCTGCCGGCGTGGGTGAGAGGTGAGTTGCGGCGGTGAGCAGGGGGGAGTGGGGGGAGAGAGGGAGAGAGAGATCTCCCCTCTGTTCCTCCCCGCTCTCCCCCGCCACTCCCCGCCCCCCACCGGCCTCGAATCTTTAGAGACGAGCGGGCAGGTACTCAAATAAGCCACTACTCGCTCGAATAGTTTGCCTTATCGAGTATGGTCGCTCATCTCTATTCATTATCTTCATTAAATAACCAATTCTACAAGTGGATGATACAGATACGTATAATACAATGCAAGCAATAGGAGTAGAGAGAATCCTGCTCGATAGACTTCATGATTTAAGATTTTCACTGATATATGTGCGAATCACAAACATTGGGGATCTATTCATCCGAAATATCCAAATAAAAATGGACTGCGAGTCAAGTCATCGATCGGACAGTGATGGCCGCTGTAAGTGAATTGTATCAGCTCCTCAGCATAGCTTCCATGTGCCATCACTATCACTGCATTTACGGAGCACACGTGGGTCGGGAGTGTCCTACCAAGCTACAAATTCTCTGTTTTCTGATATTTATTCCGCCAGCAACAGAGAAAAAAAAGCCACTTAAAGCAGCTCATTCATTTTATCAGTCCAAACACGGAGTACAATTAGATAGAAGCTATGGTAATTAATCCCTTCTATTGAAACATTAATCAAGCCTGTGAAACAATTTATTTTATACACACAAATCCAACATATGGATTCAGTTCAACCATTAAATGGGAAGAAGAAGCTCCGGAGAAGACAAGTTGAGGCTTCTGTGCCAAAAACCAGGGACCAGCGACTACACAGACTCAGGGATATAAAAGGACTAAACCAAAAGTATAAGTTATAGGAAAAAACTAGAGAGAAAAACCGTGTACATCACTATGGCAAAGAGGGGTAACTGCTGTTAATGAGTCGCTTGCTTCTTATCTTCATATCATCCTGCAAGGCTACTTGCTTATTATCGCTATGTCACAGGAAAGTCACTTGCTGATTATCTTCATGAAGGACTAAAGTTAAAGCACTAATAACTCAAGTTATATAAAAGGATTATAGATAAGGCGCAGATATGCTGTCCAATAAGTGGTCATTTTATGAGAGCCCCCAGCCCTTTGATGATTGGAGCTTCCCCGTATGGAAACTAGACCCGGAGTGCAGTATAAAAGTACGTGACAAGTATTCCATGGATCGGTTTCAGTGTGAATCCACATTAGAGCTTATTCACATGGGCTATAACAACACAGAAGTTCTGCACATTTGTGAGACGCACGGAACTTACTTGTTGTATTAACCCATTATTACCAATGGGTTAATCTACACAGGCATTTTTCCTCTAATAATGATAATGCGATAGAGGAAAACTGAAGCAGGTCCTATTTACATGCAATAGGACTTACGATTTGCAGTGTCTGGCACTTTGCACAGAATACGGATGGGGTGATCATGTGTTGTGCAGTAAGAGTTACACCTGAGAATCTTGGGCGCAACTTGCTATTACTCATAAAAATCTGGCCTTAGAATGGGAAAATCCAGTTATTTGAGTGAATTCCAACGAGGCCTGATCATTGGTACTAGACTATTTTTCACATAATGGTGTGGAGAGTATACAGAAAATGGTGTGATTAAGGAAAAACATCCAGTGAAAGGGAATGCGGTGGATATAAATAACTTGTCAATGAAAGGAGACAAAGGAGGATGTCATAATTCAAGCCTCTAATTGTCACTAGTGCAGGCAAGTAGCATAGTCAGGGGAAGCCAGAGGTCGATACATAGATATATCAGTTTGCAGTATGGAGGAGTAGGAAGGTAGAGTAGTCAGAGGAAGCCAAAGGTCGGTACACAGGTATATCAGTTGGCAGTATGGAGGAGCAGGTAAGTAAAGTAGTCAGAGGAAGCCAAGGATTGTACACAGTTATATCAATTTGCAGTATGGAGGAGTAGTCAGGTAGAGTAGTCAGGGGAAGCAGAGGGGATACATGGGTATATCAGTTTGCATTATGGAGGAGTAGTCAGGGGAAGCCAGTGGTCGGTACACAGGTACATCAGTTTTCAGTATGGAGGAGTAGTCAGGTAGAGTAGTCAGGGTAAGCCAGAGGTTGATACACAGATATATCAGTTTGCAGTATGGAAGAGCAAGGAATTGATGGAGCTTGACTACAGGCTTGGAGCACAATACTCACGTAAGGATGGGAGGTGCTAGGCCATGTTATATAGGGTATTCAATCAAGGGACAGGGTGGAGGCAATCAGGGAAACAGGAACAAGGGACAGGGACAAGGCTTAGCAGGAGAGCTCTACAGGGAGCTAAATAGGAGCTCCTGGGAATGAGCCCTGACAGAGGATGTCAAAAATCGCTCTAATGAACAGGCAGTGAACAGTCAAGCAAATTGCAGCTGAATATAATGCTGATGTCCAACAAAATGGCCAAATGCACAACTTGTTATTCCTAAGCATGGATAGGCTATAATAGCAGTCGACTAGTTCCAGCACCATTACTATCTAAGACCAACAGAATGGTGAGACTCTAGGGAGCAAAAGAGAACATAAATTGTATTACGCAGCAATGAAAAAACATCACCTGGTCAGGTAAATCCAGATTTCTGTTGCATGATGATGGGAGATTAGAAAATGGTGCAAACAGTATGAATTGATGAAACCTTCTTGTCAACTGTTCAGAACATGTCAGTACCTTCATGTAATGTACAACAAGTACAAGGAGCTTCCTGTCCACATAGGCCAATACTGTTGTAGAACAATTTCAAGTGGCATATATGCCATGAAGAATTGCTGCAGTTCTGAAGGAGGTCCGATGCCCTGCTAGATGGGGGGTGTCAAATAAAGTGGCTATTCAGAGTGGATAAAGCCCTATGATCCTTATATCTCTCTATATCTATTGCCTTCATGTCACTCAAAAGTTACTTGCTTATTATAACCTAGAAAAAGCATCCTTGTTCTAAGGCGGTGACTCAAACATCAAACCGCAGTGACTAGCGGTAGAGTATACAATATAGACTGTTTGGCTATACATTAACTTACTGCTATGTAGATCTGACTTAGTGAATTCATATGCATAATACATATAGATATAACAAATGTTAACTTGACGTTTATTGTGTTAGGATAACTCAGTGTTGTCAATTGAGTTGTCATGATGCAACAGTCATGTTAACGACTGCTACATCTGTAGATCATAGTGGTATATTTCTAAAATAGGCAACGGATAACGAGATCACACTCATAGCCCCTCAAGGCCCAGATGCTCCTGTCCAACAGTAAAGTATCCCTGGGATGTCTATTAGTATTTTGGTAACAGCCTTAAAGGTGTTTTCTCGTTCCTACAACTTATCCTCTATCCACGGGATAGGGGATAACTAGCAGATTGGTGGGATCCAACCGCAGGGGCCACCACCGATCATGAAAATGGGGTCCTTTTTGAACCCCGAATGAATGAAACGTAGATCGGGCTGTGTGTGAAGCACTTGGAAATCTTTGGCACTCTCATTGAAATGAATGACCTGTGCTTCATTCATTCGGGGTTGGACCATAACCATGTTCTCATCATCAGTGGGGGTCCCAGTGGTCGGCCCCCCACTGATCTTCTATTTATCTCCTATTCTGTGGATAGAGGATAACTTGTAGGAACCGGAAAAGCCTTTCAAAGTCACTTTCTTATGATTTGAAGTCTTGCAGTCTTGCAATCATCTCCCTCATTTAAGCCTTTCGACTTCCTAAAATTTTTTTTAACAATAACTTGTTCCATCCCGATGACATCGAGATCACTTTTTATGACCTAGACAATTTACAGGCTTTTTATCTGGAAGGGATAAAGCTTCTATAAGACAAGATGTCTTTTCGGTTTCTTTGTCTACTGCTTATAATGCTGCCTGTAACATCCAGAGCAAAAGGTGTCTGTATGATGGAAGCTATTTGCGGTCCCATATCCATTATACCGGAAAGAGAATCTGCATCTGAGTCACTCCGTCTATTTCTATCTCCGTCTCGACTGACATCTGAATTCACTCCCCGAGCAACAAATAGTCACATGTGTCATGTCTCTAGCAGAGAGACCCCTGCTTGCCCTGTCACACTCGATTCCGCAGCATGACTCTTTCCCCTCTCTCCAAGAGCCTACCATGCATATAATTGTTTGTTTATGTGCCTGAAACTATATATAGAGACAAAGAGGAGCGTTAACTCTCAGTACGCTCAAGTCAAATCCTACTGCCACTCTACCCATCTACAACCCGCGGCGAAACGTGAAGCTCACGAGTACAATGCAAAACCTGTAACAGAGCCCCCAATATCATATGTCACTTATAACACGGCTCCTGTGTGGTAGAGGAGCTCTTGCCCCATTAATTATGCCCCTGTTTAGAGCGGTTAACCATCCTTGAACTTTTTACAAGACTTACAGATCTTGACCTGTTGCTTCTACAGATTGGGGCAAGGTCCAATGATAGATGAGATGGCCTTAGATCATATCTTAAGGCTTGGGTTACATGGTGACATGTGTTGGACAATGTATCACTTGTGATGTCGCTTCTAATGATTGTCAATGGTGTCGAAAATTTGGTTGCAGGTCGCGTGCAACTTTTTCTACCATGGACACAAATATTAGGCCACATTGAGATAGCCATATGCAAGTTGCACAACTCATATCGGACAGCACACTGATACCCCGTTCATGTGCTTTCTGATGTGTTGAACAGTGTACATTGCCTGTCCTATAATCGATATGGACCAGAATTGGGCATGCAATGATTTTCTTCACATGGACCTTGTAGGCTATAATGTGTCCGTGTGCTGTGCATGGGGAATACAGTCCCCTGCCAATGGGCCTTAAAGGGGTTGTCTCACGGCAGCAAGTGGGGTTATACACTTCTGTATGGCCATATTAATGCACTTTGTAATATACATCGTGCATTAAATATTGGCCATACAGAAGTTATTCACTTACCTGCTCCGTTGCTAGCGACCCCGTCGCCATGGATCCGTCTAATTCTGATGTCTTCTTGCTTTTTTAGAAGCGCTTGAGCTGTGCGGTCTTCTCCCCTTCTGCTCGGTCCAGGCACGAGCGGCGTTCTGGCTCCGCCCCTTCTACGCGCCATCGCGTAGCTCCGCCCCATCACGTGTGCCGATTCCAGCCAATCAGGAGGCTGGAATCGGCAATGGAACGCACAGAGCCCATGGTGCACCATGGGAGAAGACCCGCGGTGCACCATGGGAGAAAACCACAGTGCATCCCTGGGAAAGGCCCGGCGGCCATCTTGGGAGAAGATTTTTTAAAGTCCTTATTTCGTCGGATCGGTAAGTAGCAAGCGGCTTAAAAACCGCTTTACTTTGCTATTTTATGCCGGGGGGTGACAGGGTAATGGGGTAAGGTAAAATTTTGAGGTTTGCCGCGAGACAACCCCTTTAAATCACTTGGGACTGCAACTTTCCTGCCACTTGGCTGTTTTTATCAGCCAAATTGCAGCTCTTAAATAGTTGCGTGACAGCGAGTTGCAAACAAGTCATGCAACGTTTATGAACTTATGGTCATGCAACAACATGTGTCACTGTGTACCCCTAGCCTAATGGAAGCCTATCAGAATAATATCCCCCCATAAACCTACACTAACCAAAGGTGAGGGATAGGAAGGTAAGTGTAATCATACTTTTTCTACTCCCAGTTCCCCCACTGGCCCACAATATGTGTTTTGAAAGTATACAAATTAGCTGTGAACTGTCTGCTGGACTGGTCCAAGCTCCCCCACCCCCCTCATTGATTCAAACCCTGCCCCCTGCCTATTGATTGACATCTCCAATTCCCTTGGAAGGGAGCTAGAGATGTCACTCACCAGGCAAAGGGCGGGATTTAGACTAAATGAAGGAGGAAGCTCGGACCAGTCCCAGCATGTGACCGCCCAGCAGACAGTACATAGCTGTTTTGCATAAAACCAAAATTTAAATTTTAGGGCCCAAGAAGCACTGTGCATGGAAAGAAAAATGTATGCGTAAATATCCTATACCAAAGCTATAGTTAGTGTAAGTTTATGGGGGAAAATCAGCCTGACAGACTTTAACTTGACACTTAAAGGGTCACTAACTTTTCAAACAACTTATGTGATAGCCAGTGTGTTAATTAGTAACACTGCTATGCTTTTGTGCTAACTAATCCCTCTAAAATGCTGCCTCTAAAATGCTGTCTCTCTTCTCCCTACCTTACTGCCCATTGTCTGTTCTCTCATGGTTGACATGGGACACAAGGATGGCAGAGCGGGGAAGAGTCATCCTGCTCATTGAACTGTATGCGGAGAGAAGAGAGGAAGGGAGGGAGAGACATTCACACACAGAGCTGAACGCTGGAGCTAATGCTGAGACACCTGCTGCTGTTTATACTCACATACACTACTAAATCTTGCTGTACACTTTTACATGATCAGATTATGCATATCTGTGTAATAGGTAATTAGAAAGTCGGATCTCTATAGTTCACCGTGTGCAGTCTCTAGAGCACAGCAGAGCAGAGGTTCCTCCCACCAGTGCTGAGAGGATGAAGAATCGGATATAAAGCCAACAGAGCAAAAATGGAGAAAAATGCAGTATACATGTCTTATTATGGTGAAAAATAGTGTTATTTCTAATTCACACAAACAAAAGCTTAATCTGAACAGTTATGTTAAAACTCAGGTGCACTTTAGTATGTTAAGAAAGTGTTCTTTGTCACAGTTTATTTGTAATATCAATTGCTTTTCAATGGCTGTTGTTGTGTTAAGATACGATAACTTCTTGTAGCAATTAAAAGGGGTTGTCTAGTTGCAAACTATTGATGTGACATCCTTAGGATAGACCGTCAACAGTAGATCAGCGGGGGTCTGTTGCCTGGGACCCCATGATCAGCTGTTTGCTGGTCAGTGTTTGTTTGCACAGAGCTGATTCCTGCAGGAAGCTGACAGCTCTGTCCCCTTTGCATGGCCTAGCTAGCATTACAGGCAAAGTTCCCATTGAAGTGAATGAGTGTAAAACTAAGCCTGGCCACTGCAGTGAGAATGGAGCTGTCATCAGCTCAATGAACAAGCACACAGGCCCAGTAAACAGCTGATCATTGGTGGTCTTGGGCGGCAGATGACTGCCAATCTACCATTGATGGCTTATTCTAAGCAACTGGACAACCCTTTTAAGTTAAATTCTCTTACCTTCTGCAATGTCAAAGGGGATATGAGAAAAGGTATATTATCATTACTGTGATATACAGATGTCAGTGCATTTAGGAGTGGTCACTGAGGAGTGGACTGGTTGAATCCCAATGAGCTATAGGAAGCTAATAATTGAATGAGAGACATCTGCAGGCTAGAAAGGGTACTACAAGTGTTGAAAACCACACTTTAGAGAAAATGCAGGATAAGTAATGAAAATGAAGCTGTTAAAATTTGATTGGAATATTATATATAATGTTACATGACCTGCTATCAATTTACAGCGCTGTTGACTGATGCTGATGGTGTCCCTTTAAACTATTTATTTTAGCTAGTGTTGTACTAAAAATCAGAGCCTCTCATAATATACATCCCTGGATTTTACACCAATTTTTTTCTGGTCCCTTGCAGCCCATAAAATGAGAATTTGACTGTAGCTTTATTGCACTACATTGAGAATTCAGAGTAGAAGTTTGCAGACAAGGGCCGGTGTCAGCACTTGATCTTCACAGGAGCCTCTAAAAACAAACAGCCCATGACCAGAAATTACAATGATAAAATACAGTCCAAATAAAAGAGCCTTAAAGCAACGGTTTGGGCAGACTTTTGATAGAGTCTTATTTTGCAAGACTCAACGTAAGGTTAAACGTCTATAAAACACTGACATGGGAAATGTATGTGGAGTCAAAACAGGAAGCCCTTAAAAATGTATTCGGAGGTAGAAAAGTTTAACTTGATACTTAAGCCCCCTGTCCACAGGCGAGGCGAAATATCGCTAGTGACATTCCGCCGCCGGGGAGCAGGGGAGAGCTGTCAGTTCACTGCGGTGAGCCTATCTGACAGATAGGCTCACCGCGGCAAATCGCAGCATGCTGCGATTTGAGTCCCGCGAGCGGAGAATCGCTATGATGCTCCGCTCGTGGACACGGGGTCTGCTTTCCATAGGAACGCTATGGAAAGCGTGCACTGCATTACACGCAGCCGGATTATTGCAGGGAGTAACGCAATGCAAGATCGCCCGTGGACAGGAGCCCAACTTTTGTTGCACTAAGACAGGAAAACTTGTTGCAGCAGTTATTGTTGGGTTACGTTTTGCTACATCTGTATTTCAAGCTCAATAGCATCTAATCAGTCTGCTTTGACAGTTGTGTCACTTTATAAATACAATACATTACTTGTACTAATCCTGAGTTATATTATACTCCAGAGCTGCACTCGCTATTCTGCTGGTAATGGCACCATATACATTAGTTAGTTATCCTGCACTGATATTGAGTTATAGTTTTTATTATATTTCAGAACCGCAGACACAATTTGGCAGGCTGTAGAGTCTAATCCCCCAGCTCACCTCACTTGTTTAGTATCTGGCACTTTACACCAGAGTTTGTACAATAATTTTCAATTGAAACATCTAACTTTCCCTTTTGCATTTTGTGAGCTGTCAGGGGTATTTATAATAGCAACTAGAACAGTTATGAATGCAGCTCTGGAGTAATAAATGTGCAAAGCTACTTCACCAGCAGAATAGTGAGTGTAGCTCTGGAGTATAATGCAGGATGTAACTCAGGATCAGTACAGGATAAGTAATGTATGTACACAGTGAATCCACCAGCAGAATAATGAGTGCAGCTCTGGAGTATAATACAGGATGTAACTCAGGATCAGTATAGGATAAGTAATGTATGTACACAGTGAATCCACCAGCAGAATAATGAGTGCAGCTCTGGAGTATAATACAGGATGTAACTCAGGATCAGCACAGGATAAGTAATGTATGTACACAGTGACCCCACCAGCAGAATAGTGAGTGCAGCTCTGCAGTATAATACAGGATGTAACCCAAGATCAGTACAAGATAAGTAATATATGTACACAGTGACTCCACCAGCAGAATAGTGAGTGTAGCTCTGGAGTATAATGCAGGATGTAACTCAGGATCAGTACAGGATAAGTAATGTATGCACACAGTGAATCCACCAGCAGAATAATGAGTGCAGCTCTGGAGTATAATACAGGATGTAACTCAGGATCAGTATACGATAAGTAATGTATGTACACAGTGAATCCACCAGCAGAATAATGAGTGCAGCTCTGGAGTATAATACAGGATGTAACTCAGGATCAGCACAGGATAAGTAATGTATGTACACAGTGACCCCACCAGCAGAATAGTGAGTGCAGCTCTGCAGTATAATACAGGATGTAACCCAAGATCAGTACAAGATAAGTAATATATGTACACAGTGACCCCACCAGCAGAATAGTGAGTACAGCTCTGCAGTATAATACAAGATGTAACTCAGGATAAGTAATGTATGTACACAGTGACTCCACCAGCAGAATAGTGAGTGCAGCTCTGTAGTATAATACAGGATATAACTCAGGATCAGTAAAGGATAAGTAATGTAATGCACACAGTGACTCCCTAGCAGAATAGTGAGTACAGCTCTGGAGTATAATACAGTATGTAATTCAGGATCAGTACAGGACAAGTAATGTATGTAGAGAGTAATTCCACCAGCAGAATAGTGAGCGCAGCTCTGGAATATCAGGGTATGTTCATAGGCAGCGGATCTGGTGCAGATTTTGATGTGAATCAGCAGCAGACTTCACACCCTCAATAATGTATTTACAAACTGACTCAACTGTTATCTAGATTATATTTACAGAATGTAAAAGTAGCAAATGAGGCTATAATAGGTGTCTAGACTATTTGAGTAATACCTCTCATATGTTAAATGGCATCATAGGAGCACTATGGCTCATTATGGATTCCCTGCTTTTGATAATCCCTAATAGGACACTTTTAGGTACTTGAAGGGTTTTTTTTAAATTGGAATCCTCGTCTGTAAATCAAAGCTGAGATGTTCATCTAACCATTGTTGTCACACTGAACCTTAGTAATTTAGGGACCTGTCAACCTAATAAGGACTAGTTACATGTTAACGATAGACCCTAAATCCTCTGTATAACATGAGACCATACTACAGGACGAGACCTTACCCCACCATATATTATGGTTCCACGAATACACAATCTCACATGTGATATAAGAGGCCGCTCCCCAGGTTACTGGAAGGAACGTTCTTCTTTGCGCAATCACCTTGGATGTATAGGATGTGCAGTCCTGTGTAACTTATTCCTCCCCTGTGTAATGCAGCCCTCCATAGCTCACATACATTGGACCTTGCGTGAGTTATAAAGCTATTATATTATAAGCAGGGCTGATGTATGGCACCAATCGGCTATATATCCAGCTAATGGCAGACAGAATCTGCCTATTCCCCTGTAAATTCATAGGATTTGGGGAACGGGAGGGGAGACTATAGAGGGGATTTTGGCAGAATTACAGCTTCGCAGTAGTCTCGGAGCTGCAGGAGGCCTGGCGTGTAGAGCGTGGTATATGGTCCTGATTTGTACCCAGCCGCAGAGAAAGCATCTTGTTTGTTTATGGCCTAATAACCGTTTTGCTGCCAGAAAAAAAAAAGAGATGAGAAGAGGTTAAACTCGTATGGCCATTAACCTAGAAACAGCACAATCTTGTACTATATCCAGGGCTTCCATTTCTTGTCAAGTAGAAAAGCAGAACACCCCGGTGACATGAAAATTGCTCAGTCAATAATTCACTCCTTTCTTCCTTTTGGAGCAAAGATAAAACAGATCTGGGAAAAAAAAACTACTGTCGTTCTCTGGCATGGAAAAAGCCCTGGGTGTCCTGAGGAAACCGGAGCACGTGGGGTCCTGAATATTTTAGAATATGAGCAACGCTACTTAGTGAGTCCCTGTCTTATCTCTCTGTAGACCTATTCCTTTCTGTGACCCATCATCCGGAACCATTGCCCCATTTAACATGTTCAGTAGAGTATGAAGGATTTCCTCAAGGGGTAGAGGGTTCATGGTTATCAGGACCGCTTCTACGACCCATCAACTTCATCAGAACCACTGTCAAATTTAAGAGTGCAATGACCACCAGCCGCGACCAGCTGTGCCTTCTCTTATCGCCCTGTTCCACTGGTCGCTGCGTCCTCTGCAGGTGGCACCGCATCATTCCTCCTCATGCTGCTGACTGGATTTGTAAAGTGTGTTTGCTCAGTTGGCCTCTTAAAGAGCCGGTGTGTGAACCCAGCTTTCCTGCCTCCACCTTATCTCAGCCCTTCCCAGGTTATTTAAGTTCCCTTCCTCACTGGAAGGTACCTGAGCAATATGTTTCCTAGTGTTCCAAGCAAAGGTATTCTGTATCTTGTCCGCCTGCTGCTTTTGACCTTCAGCCTTTATGCCCAGCTTTCCTGAACTCTGCATGTCCCAACCTTGGTCTATTTCTGACTGTGTTTTGCCTTACTTCCACCTATCTGACCTCCAGCATGATTTATTGTATTGCCCAAACTCTGCCTGTCCTAAGCTTAGTCTGTTATCTAACTCTACCTTAGCCTGATCTGCGGGTACCATGCTCCAATGCCTTATGACCCATCCAGGCTAGCAGTCACTGTACGTAGACTACCACTGAGGTAACATCTAGGAGGTTCCCTGCAGAGAAGACCAGGTCCCTATAAAAAGGGCTTAATTGGTTAAGACCATGGACCTCTTGGAGGTACCTTCAGGATTAGCCCAAAGTCAAATCCATCAGTGGGTCCATACCTAATGCATTATATAGAGTATGAACAATTTCTTTCAGAGGTTATGGTCACTTTTGTACTTTATATGTCCCATCATACCCATCAGCACTTGTGCCCCATAGGGTCATTTACCCAAGGGATGGGGAATTCATGGCAATAAGAAGAAGCAAAAGTTGAAGCTCCTGGGTCCCGATATTAAGGTGAGGAAAATATGTTTTTTTGAGATTTTTTTTATTATTTCAGTGTTTTTTCCATTTTATCAGCATATCTGCGGATTTTACAATTTTACTGTTATTATTACTCCAATCATCGTTAATAAAACATGTTCACTGCTCATCAGAGCTCAGAAAACATCACAACTACAGTATCCTCTTCGTCTATCATCACAGCGGCTCTCGCTCTCCCCATTTCCTGACTTCACATTACTGATTTCTGTCTAGTCCATCGATAAGTTTACATAAATCATTATAGTAACTTTTAAAGCAACATCAAACCCGATCCCGGTCCATGCCATAAGTCTAATATTTACCGCAGCTCGTCTTCGCCTCGTGTCTTTAACAGAAAGAGAAAAACACCATCATCTTAATTACAAATTTGTTTTGGACACCAGCTGCTAGTAAAATATCCTCGGGCTGCTTTATCCCATCCACTGACTACTGATGAATATTCCCTTTTAAATTAAGGACCCCTAAGTGTTGTCTATGGGAGAAGCGCAGAGAGCTGTGGCCCAAGCAAGGTGTTCAGAAGAGCCAAACTTCTAACAGGTTTCTTTTAAGGCGAGAGCCTGGCAGAAGATGAAAGCGTCTCCATCTCTTGAAGCAGCATTAAATCTTCACAACAGATATTTGCAGTTAAAAATGTTGAATGGAACTGGTAGGAAATTTGCTAAAAAGAGTGACCAAAACACGACATACCTCATAGATGAACCTGGAGATTTCAAAGGCAATCGAAGTGCCTGGTCATTTGTTGCTATAGATCATCTGTGCTAAGGAACAATGGCTTGTGTGTTAGTTGGAGCACCAGCATTGTATTTGGATGCAATCTGCTTGACTGCGTAGCACCTGTTCAGCAGAACCATTCTTGACATCCTCCTCTGACCCCTTTCATTAATGAGTTGTTTATGTGCATAGCATCCCCTTTTACTGCATGTTTTCCTTCATCACACCATTCATGCTATACTCTCCACACTGCTGCATATTAAAACATCAAAAGGTTGGCAGCATATGAAATACTGGCCCCGGCTGGTCCAGCACCGATGACCAGGCATCTGATATTTACAACCCATATGGACGTACTTAAAAACTCTGTTTATATCTGTGATGAAGGCTCCATTAAGAAGCTTTCATCACAAAATCCTTCAGATTTAGGTCCAATGTCCACGGTGGATCTGATTTGCGGAATCCGCAAATAAAGCCGCCCATAGGGAAGCATGGGCGTCCAAAATGAATAAAAGCATGCAGATTTGTTTGCGGACCTCTGGGCCTGGAAAACAAATCGCAGCATGCTCTATTTAAGTGTGGTTTGCGCACGGGCGGTTTCCATTGAAGTCAATGGAAGCCGTCCGATCCGTGGCCCGTCCGTAATTGAATTGTGGGCGGGCAGCGGGAAAGGAGGAGTTTGAAAAAACCCCTGAACTGCACATGTGCACCAGCGCGCCGAATGGCACTTCCGCAGACATCCGCAGTACAGAAAAAAGAAGACTCGGACAGGCACTTAAAAGACCTGGATAGGTCTGCAGGGTCGCCGGCCACGGGCATGGTTGGATTCCGCTGCGGGCTCACGTATGCAGAATCAGATCCGCCCGTGGACATGAGGCCTTAATGTGAGCAATACTACAGTGTGCAGCACTCTACTTTTCATCAAGGATGGATCCCATTGGAAGTCAAAGTGGTCTCCTGCATGCAGGGCCAAACTGCGACTAAAACGCCAATGGGGCCAATGGACTTCTGTGAAGTGTATCAGACATTAGTAGAAAGTATACCACAGGGAGTATCAGATGTCATTAAGGCCAAAGGAGCCCCACTAAGTATTAACATATGGAAATCAATACTATTGATTCTTGCTTAGATGTCCAATTACTTTTAGTAGGATAGTATATTTATGATACTGAAAGAATTTCTGGACTAAGGGATGCCAGATTAAAGGGATTTCATTATATAAATGTACAGAGAGTTAATTAAGGTAACAAAAACCAAGGCAAACTATGTCAATCCGTGGAAACGATGTGGGTGTTACAGAGGCGACCTGACAGGCCTATCTTCAGTCGTCTACGGTTGGCGGTGACAGTGACAGTGAAAAGATGGATTTATCACTTGAGAGGTGACATGTGCACGCTACGGCAGAAAATGGAGCAGCAGCGATAGCCGGGACTCGAGTCTAAATATCATCACACGCCTGGCTGCCTTGCTGAAAGCCTTCAAATATAAAGAGAAACAAGAAACGCGTAATGTTCATCTATAGAGACTGCTTTATTAATAGCGTGAGCAATATGTACGGCGGAGTCGGGCGCGGGCGCTATTACATCTATTACATTCAATAAACTCAGCTGATGCTTAATGTGTTTCTATGAAGGGCAGTTTATTCCGATGATTTCACTATCTTGTCTCATTCAGGGGAATGAATACACTGCAGTGTGCGGTATTCGGTTAGGTTAATAAATAGATGAACAGAACATATGAGAAGGATACGGCGCCGATATAATAGTCAGTATTTAGCACCAGATTCTTGCGGGCTATCAAAATTTTTTCTCCACCGGACTGCAAAATTTGTGTTACGCTGAATTTTTTTGCTGATTCGCCTGGGTCATCATCATCACGGTGAATCAGCAAAAAAAAATGAGCTTAACACAAATTTCATTTGTTTGTTGACTATTATCAGCCATGACTATCCAGCAGTTTTCCAGGAACTCATTATGGATCACCAATTCTTAGGATAGGTCATTAATATTTGATAGGTGGGTGGTTTGGCACTCAGACCTCCATCTGACCAGTTGTTTGAAGGGGCTGTAGAGCTCAGGCCTAAATACCAAACACGGTGCCATACATTTTGTAGGAGTTGTGCCTGGTGTAGCAGCTCAATCCCATATACTTGAGTAGGACTGAACTGCTCTCAGGCCACATGACAAGTAAATATGATGTCACTGGCCTGAGAAGAGGCCACGATCTCTGAAAACTGCAGGTCTGAAGTGGCACACCTCCACCAATCAGATATTGAAGACCTATCCAAAGGATAGACCATCAATAATGGAGTTCTGGAAAATCCCTTTAATTATGTTTATAGGGGTTTGACTGTACAGGCACTGGCATGGGTCAAGATGTCTTCGCTCAGTACGCTGGCTATGAAAAACGTTTGAATAATACAGTCACTGTACTGGGGAGAGATGAACGTTAGTGGGGACGTGGAGTTGCTAGGCTCATCCCTAGGTGGAGAGATGTGTGTGGTGGAAATGTGGGGGGGCTTGGTGTGAAAGTGAGGTTTTTCGCAGAGTATCTGCAGTACCAGGAGGAGCAAAAGCTTGAGCATGTAAAGAGAGTCTGCTGGTGTGGGGTAAGCTGCCCTGGTGCAGGTCCTGGTCTTGGTGAGAAGGCATCTCCAAGCGGTGTGACCTGGCAAGATAGCAATAATGGGGTACCTTTCTCCCTCCCTTTGGGACGGAGTACATGGCTATGTGAGAAGGGAGATAATGGGAAGGATCATGCCAGGCCATGACTTGAGTGCTGTGACATTTGATAATTGATCCCTGTGGACTGTAAGTACATAATGACTATTATGTTCTTTCCTAGTACCTGCTGGACCAAGAAGACCAATTGAGTTACGACAACTAAAAGTACCATAACTGATAGCATTCAGTGCCGTTCCATAGAATTGACAGTTGGTAAAGCAAGTCTTATTACTGCAGTTACCCTGGTATTTCCATAGACCTACAGATGTAGCAACCATTAACATAGCTAGTGCATCACGTTTGGCATGCTGTACTTCACCACCACCATCCACTTTTTCCCACTTTTTGTATCTTTCAATTCACTACACAAGAAGTAGTTGCACCAAAACAGTCTAGAAAACAGAATTACTCCATATCGATCAATATTTGCATTACATTATGGGATCTCACTCACGGCACCATAGAATTGAAAGTTTCTGGAAAGTAAGACAATGAATTCACATAAGCATATGATGTTGGCTAACCGGACAAGAAGAAATGAATATCCCAAAGTTATGCTCTCCAGATAAGATCCCCCTGAACTAAGGTTTATTTCCTCAAGCGGACTTCATAGACAGCATAGCATTGCTTCAGTGACAGGAAAGCCGGCTGTATGTCAGGAGTTGAGCTGAGCATCTATCAATATAAGGACATGTATATGTAATTTATGCATTACCTTCCCTAGAATTCAGAATTCCTAAGCAGCATCAAAATCCCCATCCTGGGATCGCGTGGGCCCGACCTTACCTTGACCTGAATACTTTTACTAAGACTTAAAATTTATCACATTCATTTCCCACAGAAATGAGAGCAGAAGAGGATGAGAGGGAGCTGGCAGCTTCAAGGAGACAGAAAATACTGTTCCGATGTCTACAGCGGCTGACATTAAGGGCTTTAGAATAAATAATATGTGGAACTGCTCAGATAAAGGAATTTTGAGGCAGAACAATTACTCTATACTGCCCCCTATGAACAAGAATATAACTACTATAATATTGCCCCCTATGAACAAGAATATATCTACTATAATACTGCCCCCTATGTACAAGAATATAACTACTATAATACTGCCCCCTATGTACAAGAATATAACTACTATAATACTGCCCCTATGTACAAGAATATAACTACTATAATACTGCTCCCTATGTACAAGAATATAACTACTATAATATTGCCCCCTATGAACAAGAATATATCTACTATAATACTGCCCCCTATGTACAAGAATATAACTACTATAATACTGCCCCCTATGTACAAGAATATAACTACTATAATACTGCCCCCTATGTACAAGAATATAACTACTATAATATTGCCCCCTATGTACAAGAATATAACTATTATAATACTGCCCCCTATGTACAAGAATATAACTACTATAATACTGCCTCCTATGTACAAGAATATAACTACTATATTACAGCCTCCTATGTACAAGAATATAACTACTATATTACAGCCTCCTATGTACAAGAATATAACTACTATATTACTGCCTCCTATGTACAAGAATATAACTACTATAATACTGCCCCCTATGTACAAGAATATAACTACTATAATACTGCCTCTTATGTACAAGAATATAACTACTATAATACTGCCCCCTATGTACAAGAATATAACTACTATAATACTGCTCCCTGTGTACAAGAATATAACTACTATAATACTGCTCCTATGTACAAGAATATAACTACTATAAGACAGCTCCTATGTACAAGAATATAACTGCTATAATACTGCCTCCTATGTACAAGAATATAACTACTATAATACTGTCCCCTATGTACAAGAATATAACTACTATAATACTGGCTCCTATGTACAAGAATATAACTACTATAATACTGCCCCCTATGTACAAGAATATAGCTACTATAATACTGCCCCCTCTGTACAAGAATATAGCTACTATAATACTACCTCCTATGTACAAGAATATAACTACTATAATACTGCCCCCTATGTACAAGAATATAACTACTATAATACTGCCTCCTATGTACAAGAATATAACTACTATAATACTGCCTCCTATGTACAAGAATATAACTACTATAATACTGCCCTCTATGTACAAGAATATAACTACTATAATACTGTCCCCTATGAACAAGAATATATCTACTATAATACTGCCTCCTATGTACAAGAATATAACTACTATAATACTGCCTCCTACGTACAAGAATATAACTACTATATTACTGCCTCTTATGTACAAGAATATAACTACTGTAATACTGCCTCCTATGTACACCAGAGGAAAAGGAAAGGCTGGATTTCCTGACACCCCTAATTTTTACCCCTTCACATCTTTAGTTGACTGCACCCAGTGTGTCATTCAACCCCCCCCCCCCCCCCCTCCAACTACACCCCTGCTTCATTGATCCCTAACATTGCTTTATAGGATGCTTCCTGTGTTTTTTGCATTTTCTGGGTACATCCTGACACCTCAATCTTCCCCATTGTATCTGCAAACACCGAATAATACAGGGAGTGTGGAGACGCCAGGATTTGAGAAATGTTCAGGGATCAGTTTAAACTCCCCAGAGTGGCTCTTCTCGCATTTGTGACTGATATGCAGTATATTTAAGTCATGTAGTCTTCAGTCATCCCTTTTGTCTCTACTGCAGTTTATCCAGCGATGTGGCATACAACAGATCCTATGATAGTCTGCTGTGGAACTGTAAACAATGCTGTAGCATGCGACCCCTGAAAGGAACTACAACCATTTAATGAACTTAATATCATTTCACCTAGATATTTAATACGCATCGGTAGGTATCTCTTCCCATGTATAATGCTCAGCAGGGATGTGCTTAGAAATACATCCATCCACAGAAAAAAAAGAAAGATTTACCAAAAAGGATAGGACACATATATTGCTTTTGTTGTTCACTGATATAAGTTTGTAATTACCTGCCCCTAATGGTGATAGAAGGTATTGCAGTTGCTGTAAACTGCTCATTACATCCCAAAAAAAAAATCTTTTATATTGATTTTGTCATTAACGTTTAGTGCTTTATCTGTGGAAGCATCACATAGAAGAATTTCTTATCATCAAAAGCAGCATGTAAGAAGTCTGTGTATATTATATCTACAGTCTATGCCCTTAACTAATTTTGTGATTGGGGTTATATTTTAAGCTAGTGTAAGAGGGATTGTGCTTTTTAACTACTGTATTACTGATCCTGCTTTTACAGCAATATGGTGGTATGATCTAAACACCCTACAGTCTACTAAGCCAGAGCAATACATCATCCTATGATAATGACCAGTGTCAGAGTCTCAGCCGGGAAGCTACCTATCTATCTACAGATTTAGCAAAGTTTATCATGACATTTAAAGTATACCTCCATTTAAAAAAAACTTCTGACATGTGATAGTGACAAGTCAGAAGGTTTCATTGAAGGAGTTCCGTGTGCTCAGAACCCCAATGATCACTATAACTGAAAACTGCGCCCATTTGGCTGTTTCTGGAGCAGTGTGGGGGCTCCAAAAAAGTCTATGAAGTCCATACATTGCTTGCAATGACATCCAAATGGGCACACCACTCAGCTAAGTTCTTCTGCCTGTTCATTTTAGGGATCAGTAGGGGTCTCAGCACCTAGGATCCCACTGATCAAGACGTCTGTCAATATTCCTTATCAAAAGATTTTAAAAAGCTTGATACAAATGTACAAAAGTTTAACTCAAATGTGTTAACTTGCTGCAACAAGTTATCATAACAGAACAAAAGCCTTTGGAAAGCTATTGAACAGCCACAGAAAGTTATCTTAGGTTGGATAACTTAAGTATATACATTTATACAAGTGGAATCACTCTGCCACGATGCAACAGAATTTGCACCAAAATCCTGAGAGCTAACTGCGAGTTTTGATGTGGAGCTGAAAATGTTGAGCTCTGTTCCTTCTGCATGAAAAATACATTAAAGTTTTGGGCAAACAGAGCTTATTCTAATTTAAACAGCTAAAGCTCCAGATCTATCAATGCAACTAACATGCTTGTCAAGACCACTGGCTTCAAAATGATACCAAAGATATATTACCAGTACTTCCAGAACCAAAGTTACAGCCATTTGAAGTGGGGTTGGGAATACAGAGTTTTCAGCTTTTACTTTTCAGTATGTAATGGGAGCAGAGAGGGCAGGGGAGGCAAGTGGCAGCAGACAAGACCTGTGATTCTCCTGTCTTTCTTCATGTCCCAGGGTAGGGGTTACATGGAATTTTGTCCATGGTATCACCCCTCTCCCCCAACCCCATAAAACAGAGATCATATTTGCTCTCCTATTTCCTATAACTGGAACTCATCCTGCAAAATACAGGATATTATACAGCAATATGACTCCTGGAACACAAAAGGGGAAATTATTTACTGGTTCTTAAGGCTAAAATTAGCTGTATCATTAAGGGGTTAAAAATGCACTAAAAGTGACTTAATTTAGCACCAAATATATTTACACGAGATGAACATAAATTCAAAATCTACAATAAAAAAGTGATATTTTCAAGAGGCTTTTTCCTAATTAAATGTGATTGTTAGGTGGTTACATCTGCCAACTATTCTTCATCAGCCTCAGCATTTAGTTATGTAATATTGGTTGACATTCCACTGCATCCTGGTGGAATAATTCTGCCCGTGTGAAAGAACCCTTAATGTGTTGTCAGGTTAAACTTTGCTGAATTTGTATATCCATCTATCTATCTATCTATCCATCCAATATCTATCTCATATCTATCTATCCATCCAATATCTATCTCATATCTATCTATCTCATATCTATCTATCTATCCATCTCATATCTATCTATCTATCTATCTATCCATCTCATATCTATCTATCTATCTATCTATCTATCTATCTATCTATCTATCTCATATCTATCTATCTATCCATCTCATATCTATCTATCTATCTATCCATCTCATATCTATCTATCTATCCATCTCATATCTATCTATCTATCTATCTATCTATCTATCTATCTATCTATCTATCTATCCATCTATCCATCTCATATCTATCTATCTATCCATCTATCCATCTCATATCTATCTATCTATCCATCTCATATCTATCTATCCATCTCATATCTATCCATCTCATATCTATCCATCTCTCTATCCATCTCATATCTATCTATCTATCTATCTATCTCATATCTATCTATCTATCCATCTCATATCTATCCATCTCTCTATCCATCGCATATCTATCTATCTATCTATCTATCTATCTATCTATCTATCTATCTATCTATCTATCTATCTATCTCATATCTATCTATCTATCTATCTATCTCATATCTATCCATCTCACATCTATCTATCTATCTATCTATCTATCTATCTATCTATCTATCCATCCCACATCTATCTATCTATCCATCCATCTATCTATCTATCTCATATCTATCTCATATCTATCTATCTATCGAAAAAATGCCTGAGACCTTAAGTATACATAGGATTCCATCCATTTATTTGGGTGCTGTATAGCTAAGATACACACTGTAATATGCTCACATGTAAGGATATGTCCACTCAACATTACTTGAAAACAAAAAAGCATTTGAAGAAGAGGTTAATAGCCCCCACCAACCCAGAAGGGTCTATGGCACAAAAAGAGGTTAAGAAGTCCTGCTGTGTGGAAGGGCACTCATACAATAGACGTGGAAAAACTAGTCCTGGTCAAAAGTTCATATAACCCCTTAAGTAAAAGAACGGTAGAAAGCGAAGAACACAACCTCAGAGTCGCCTTTGTAGTTACCCGGCTTCAAGCCCAATTCAAAGGAAATATCATCTCAATGACTCTATGGGAAGAAAGGAGATCATTTGAAGTGGCTACAACTCCCTTGCTTTTTTATTCACAACATCAAAACCCCTCATATCCGTTTATTCTTCAGAAGCCTGGAAACAAACAAACATGACGTATGCAGGCTACATTTATTCACCGTCAGACGATATCATTTGGTTAAGCGAACAACTGCTTGGCCAAAAACTCCAGCCAACTCATGAGCTTGAGCATTGTCAATGAGTGTGCGGCCCCCAGAGCAGCATTCATGGGTCGATGTTCCACCATCCCACCAGCTGTTTCTCACACGAGGGACCAAAATGACCTTTCCAGATATTACTGTGGAGGTGTTACTGCTGGTACATTGCTTCAATTATGACTAAAATGCGTCCAGAGAGGACAAAATCATCCAAAGCTTCCACGTTCAAAGCCTCACGTTGGCCAATTTTAAATCACGAGTAGCAGGAAAGCCGTTTGATACCAAATGATCACCGGAGACATTCACCCATATTACAGTGCTTATTTACTCTTATCTGCCTGGACCCCATCCCAGGATCTCTAATTTATTATGTTTGCAAAACAATACCGAAATGAAAAGTTTGTCAGGTTTTGGATTCTGAACAAAGAAGGTGGAGCTATTAATATTTGTGAAGAAATCCAGTAGTAGGAGTGTTCATAAAAAGAATGACTAAAGCTAAGAGCTAAATGAGTTGTCTAGGGTTAGAAAAACATGGCTGCTTTCTTTCCAAACACACTGCCACCTTTGTCCGTGGGTTGTGTTTGGTATTGCACCTCTTGTACATTAGAAGGCAGTATTATAGTAGTTATATTCTTGTACATAGGGGGCAGTATTATAGTAGTTATATTCTTGTACATAGGGAGCAGTATTATAGTAGTCATATTCTTGTACATAGAGGGCAGTATTATAGTAGTTATATTTTTGTACATAGGGGGCAGTATTATAGTAGTCATATTCTTGTACATAGAGGGCAGTATTATAGTAGTTATATTTTTGTACATAGGAGGCAGTATTATAGTAGTTATATTCTTGTACATAGGGGGCAGTATTATGGTAGTTATATTCTTGTACATAGGGGGCAGTATTATGGTAGTTATATTATTGTACATAGGGGGCAGTATTATAGTAGTTATATTCTTGTACATAGGGAGCAGTATTATAGTAGTTATATTCTTGTACATAGGGGGCAGTAGTATAGTAGTTATATTCTTGTGCATAGGGGGCAGTATTATAGTAGTTATATTCTTGTTCATAGAAGGCAGTATTATAGTAGTTATATTCTTGAACATAGGGGGCAGTATCACAGTAGTTGTATTCTTGTACATAGGGGCAGTATTATAGTAGTTATATTCTTGTACATAGGGGGCAGTATTATAGTAGTTATATTCTAGTACATGGGAGGCAGTATTATAGCAGTTATATTCTTGTGCATAGGGGGCAGGATTATAGTAGTTCTATTCTTGTACAGAGGAGGCAGTATTATAGTAGTTATATTTCTGTACATAGGAGGCAGTATTATGGTAGTTATATTCTTGTACATAGGAGGCAGTATTATAGTAGTTATATTCTTGTACATAGGAGGTCATATTATAGTAGTTATATCCTTGTACATAGGGGCAGTATTATAGTAGTTATATCCTTGTACATAGGGGACAGTGTTATAGTAATCATATTCTTGTACATAGGGGGCAGTATTATAGTAGTTATATTCTTGTACATGGGAGTAGTATTATAGTAGTTATATTCTTGTACATAGCGGCAGTATTATAGTAGTTATATTCTTGTACATAGGGGCAGTATTATAGTAGTTATATTCTTGTACATAGAGGCAGTATTATAGTAGTTATATTCTTGTACATAGGGAGCAGTATTATAGTAGTCATATTCTTGTACATAAGGGGCAGTATTATAGTAGTTATATACTTGTACATACAGGGCAGTATTATAGTGTTTATATTCTTGCTTGTAGAGCCAAGCAGGATGAAAGAAGGTAAATACTTATACTTCATTACCATATTGTGGATTGTTTACTGCACTATAAATGTCCAATTTAGATGTAGTTGAATTGCTCTTTAAGTAATTTTAGATTTTCTACATTCCTAAATGTCCCCCTTTTGCCTAGAGATAGAATGTACTTTGATTCATAGGAGCTGTACTAGAGAAAAATCCACCATCATGAGCTTTCCCCTCTGGGTGTCAACAAACTCGCAGTTCTCCCTCCTCCTGGGCTTGTCACATGAACAGTGCAATGTATTTCCACTTTTTCATCCTGGGTGAGAATAAATTCTTTTCTGTCCTTTCCGCTCTCAAGGAGAAAGCCTGTTAATGCTATCAAAAGGATTTCTTAATTTGGCAGAACAAGCCCAGCGAGAGGCTTTAGTATGAAGCTGTGCGAGGTGTGAGTGTCGCACGTGACACGGAACATGCTAATAATGCCCAACAGCAAGGAGGGTGCAAGGCAAGGCCACGCGTCTAGATGACTCGACGCCGCATTGTCTCCAACCCTGCTGTATCTTATTCAATAAATGAATAATCCCTGAAGATTCTGTGGATATAAAATCTCTACTTTATGGAGGGAAGTATCAATTTGAAAATGTTTGTTCCTCAAATACTTGTGACAAAATGTCAATAAAACTGTGACGCTGACGAAATGAAACATGTTTTCGGCTGCTTTCTGGGAATTTTAAGGATTTGTTTTGTCATTTTGTAATAAAAATGGTAAAATGATGGAGGATAGAAGAAGGACAAAAGAAACAAAGGTTGTTTATCTGGGTCATGTAGTCATAGTGACGCGGCTGTGACAACTGGAAATGCACTTTCTGGAATTGAATGGTGGGATAAGCAAGGCTAGTATTTATGAAGAAATCATATGAGCCTTTCCCTTTCTCCTTTTTCCCTAAAAGATAAGGCCAGAAAAGACTTCAAATAGCTCTGCTAGGGTGTGTATTATAAGTTACAGGCCCCACCCATGAATAATATGACCACACCCTCAAAACTACTACTGGAAGAAAATAAAGTTGTGAATGATAATAGTAGTTGCCATGGTGTCAACCTCATATTGGACATGATGTTGCTAGCCTCATAGTAATACTTAAGGGGTGTTTCTATCTTGGTTATTTATGGCCCAGATGGCAATACCCCTCCATACACAGCATTCAGTGGTGCTGAGAGCTCGCAAACAACTGAGCGTGCTGAGTTTGGTTGTTTCCATAACTCCCATAGAAGTGAATGGTGGTTGCGGAAATAGTGTTGCGCAGGGAGCTGCATGTTTACATTACTTAGGAGCTTTGGAAATGGCAGAGCTCACTGTGCTGCTATATTTGTGCAACTCCCATTCACTTCTATAGAAGTAACATAAACATCCTATTTGGCGGTTTCTGTACTCCCGCCCAATACATACAGCTGAACCAGGGGACGGGGAGTTAAATTCTTGAGCTAGGTTCCAGTCCAAGAGGTAAGTCCCGTATCTATCAGACTTTCACGACATATACAGTGGCTATGCAATAAAAGTATGAGGTGGGAATAAACGTGTGCCATCACAATAGTCTCCATCATATCAGTCTCATAGCATTGCTCATAGGGTAAACCTCACAATAGTCCACACAATGCCAAGCTAGGTAAAGTGAACACTATGCATGTTAATTAAAGGGATTGTCCCACTTCTACTTGTTTTCCTGCAGACAACTCTGTACACTGCATAGTGGCCAAGGTTTGTACTGCAGGCTGAGTCCAATTCACTTCAATAGAACTCAGCCTGTATTACCAACCCCGACCACTGCTTCCTACAGCAAAATAGCTAGAAGTGGGACAACCCCTTTAAGGTTTGCCCAATAAACATAGAAGATTTTTAACGCGGTTGTATAGGTTTAGAAAAAAATGGCTGCTTTCTTAGAAAAACAGCGCTACACGTGTCCACACATTGTGTATGGAACTGCAGCAAAAAGGACTGAGATGCAATACCACATACAAACTGTGGAAAAGGGTAGCGCTACCTATAGAAAAAAAGTAGCCATGTTTTTATAGGCATGTACAACCCCTTTAATTATTCACTGGATAAAGATTATTTAGCCTGATGATGTGTGACTCAAGAAATGATTCTAGTTTGACCTCCAGGGATGTGTCTGACCTATTTTGCGCATATATATTATATGGTTATTTAGTAAAGTGCATTGAAATGCAGGTAAAGTATCAGGCATGTTGATGGAGTGATGAGAGGTGCGTGGAGACTGCATTTTCCTCATTAACATGCACACCTGTACGATCACCTCCAATATTACATCATCACGCGCTGCCAAGACACAGCTGCTGCTATATACGAGCTGCAGGTTTGATGGACAGACCGTTCCATTAACATTCACGTTCCCACTCTCCCATTGGGGACTGTATCGGAATTGAGGCATAAGAAGCCAGCAGACAATTAAAACAGATAGGTGTCTTCTGGGAAGCTGGAAAGGTGTGAACCGGAGTCTCTCGTCAAATTAACTCTTCCAGCCTGTTGTCTCCACATCCGCACTGCTGTATGTATTTTCTCCCTTTAGACAGTCTGTTTATTCTGACTTTATCTCACATAATGAACAGGCCTGTATGTGTATCTAAGACTTCTCTCTAACTTGAAGTACACTACATGTTCATTTTTTAATACCGATTTAGCTATAGATATCTACATATTAAGAGGAGTCCCAATGTCAACAAAATGTAGCACATTTCTTAAAGGGGTATTGCAGGCATTAAACCCCTTTTAAGTGCTGATGACCTATCACCAGTATAGGGCATTAGTAGTCCAGGATGGCAGACCCCAGCGATCAATTACTGATTATTACCTATCCTGAGGATAGGTCATCAGTACTTAAAAAGGGTTTTAATGCCTGGAATACCCCTTTAAGGCTTGTAGTCTTGTGCACCATAATTTGAGATATTTGTTCCCCAGAAAGCTGGTATACAAGACCGAAAGACTTAAAGTGGTATTCTGGCATTTAACCTCGTTTAGTACTGATGACCGATCCTCTGTAGTTGATTGATAGTGGTCCACCACTCTGGACCTCAGGTGATCACCTAATATCAGCCCCCACACTCAATGCAGTGAATTGAATGTTAATAGCTCTGTCCATATTGGGATTGGAGCCAGAAGTGCTATGGAAGACTTCGCTCTCATTCAAATAAATGGGAGCTATAGATTCCATAGCATTTCTGGCTCCAACCCCAATATGGACATCCGACTCTGCTGCAATGAGTGTGGGGGTCGAGATTAGCTAATCACTGGTGGTCCCAAGTGGCAGATCCCTGTCGATCAACTATTCATGTCCTATTCTAAGGATAGGTCATCAGTACTAAAAAGGGTTATACGTCCGGAATGCCCCTTTAAGTCTTGTAGTTTTGCATGCCAGATTTCTGCAGAACAAAAAGCCTCAAACTATGGCCCACACCATAACCTGTGATTTTT
The DNA here is from genome assembly GCF_035609145.1 of Eleutherodactylus coqui. Classification (NCBI taxonomy): domain Eukaryota; kingdom Metazoa; phylum Chordata; class Amphibia; order Anura; family Eleutherodactylidae; genus Eleutherodactylus; species Eleutherodactylus coqui. Next base: position 66,189,649 of record NC_089841.1, on the reverse strand, counting down.
GGCATTTTTACAGCATCCTCTGCTGTTTTCCTAAAAGTGGGTAGGGCTAGACAAAAAGAGGCGTGTCTGCAGGTGGTCCTTCAGATTTAGGCCGCCTGCAGACAGGCGGAAATTCCGCGGCGGGATTCCCCACAGGATTTCTGCCCATACACGCCTGCATAGGATGGCATTACAATACGCAATTCTATGCAGATGGCCGCGGTTCGTCTGCGCGAAATCACGCGCAGAAAACAAGCAGTGGCATGCTCCAATTCTGTGCGGGGCTCGCAGGCACTCGGGCCGGGTCCCGGTGCGAGAATTCTTGCAGCCGGATCCGACCCGGCCGTCTGCAGGCGGCCCTAGTATAATTTACACTAGAAAACAGAGTAAATTATAGCTGAAATTGACACCACCTCATAGCTGCCATCGTTTTCAGTCTGGAGCATGGAGGCGCCACCAGATTTGACAAATGCATAACTGCATTTATCACCTATCCTACCCAGATTGATTTTTATTTTTTATTAAGTAAAAATTCTTTCCTGCGCTCACAGAACCTTTTAATAGCGCAGTGTGAATATTCCTTCAAAAGAAGGAGACTTACTTTGAAGGAGGGGGTTATGATTTCCAATATTCCCCCTCCTAATTCCCACAGGTCTTAGTGACTGCCAAAGATGAAGCTTCCAGTCCAGAATTTTCTCCTTTAAGATTTATTAAAATACAGCCAGACAATGGTGGAACAAGCCAACCCATTAATGATATGACGAGTTCACCAAACGATCATATAACAACGCGTTTCGGTAAAAAAGTGGAGTTCATCTCTTTTTTTCTTTGGCGCTTTTTCCCCCTTTCTTCTTCAGATTGATTTTTATGACCTATCTACAGAATAGGTGAGAAAAGTCTGATCAGCAGGATATCACTGCGGAGACCCCGCTGATCTTGAAGAACGAGGCTGAAACTGACACCACACCGCAGCTGCCATAGTTTTCAGTCTGGCACATGGAGGCACCACCAGATTTGACAAATGTATTAAGGGGCTTCTGCGAGACTTAATGAAATCCATATGGTGTTGCAATTGGCTTCTATGGACCCACCAGTGGAAATAATTCTAAAGGTCCACCCTTCATTTATATGGAACAAGTGCATACCCAAGGGCATACATAGCATAGGGGCTGCTAGGGGGCCCATGGAGAGGGGATTACAGCAATCTTTGGTCCCATACCGTTTTCTATTAGACAGTGGAACCAGTGCAGGAGTAACCTCTCCATAGGAGCTGAAGTGCTAAAAAAATTGTCTTAAGGGTCATGAAGAGGGAGTGGAAGGAAAAACAAAATTCCAGAACCTTCTGTCTTGGGTGCCAAATTCCAGCACTTTAATATGGGGTCCGTTTTTATATGTGTTATGGGGCTTTCTATATTCTGTTTATGCCACAGGCACATTCATTCAATAACATCAATAAGATCTAATAGGTTATTTGTAAATTACCCCCTAATGCAAATTCATGGCTTCAAAGTCAACTCTAAATGAGATTATCTTCTGTTGGCCTTTTGGAGTCTATTATTCTGTAAGTCTTGGATCTTCTTGTACTGCACAGTCAAACTCTGGTCTTGTCAGGTTAGGTCCCCATTGGGTCCCTCACCTTTGTGGTGGCACGAATAATGTTGCAGACTATGCAATTTTAATGTGAGAGACCCTGCAACCTGGGTGATACAATTCTCATAGGTGGGGCCTCATCCCATGCAGTGAGGAGGAGATTGAATGGAGCAACTATCGCACATGCTAAGTGCCATTCCATTCATCTTCAATGAAACTGCTAGAGATAGCCGAGCACTTGTACTTTGCTATTTCTATCAACCCCATTGACATGAATGGAGCAGTACTATACATGTGTGACTGCCACCCCATTAAATCTCCACATCACTGCAAGTGGGTGCAGTGAGCCTCCGGTGATGAGAAGAAAGGACCACGGGACTCCTATTCTTAGGAACAGTGAGATCCCACTGATCAGACTTTTATCACCTATCCTACCCAGATTAAGGTTTATCGCCTATCTACAGAATATCTGATCCTGAGAACAGGGGTTTTTAAAGGGGTTTTCCCATAAAAACAAGTTATCCCCTATCCACGGGGGTATGACAGATGGGACTCCTACTTATTCGAAGAACAAGGCTCTTGAAGATCCTTGAATGAATGGAGCAGAGGTTGAGCGTGCATGCTGCTGCACCATATGTTACAAAGGATTGCTGGACATAGTGGAGCACTTGAACTTCACAGACATTCATGACCGCTGCTCTCCTGATCACTGGGGGTCCCAGCGAAGCCCCATTGATCTGATGGTTAACCCCTTTCCTGTGGCTAGGAGATAACTTGTTTTCATGGGAGTAGTACTTTAAGGATTGGAACACAATGCTCATGTGAAGATGAAGCGCCTTCGACGTCTCTGATTAAAGCCGTGCTTACCAGACGCGCTGATTTCAATTTGTATTTTTTTAAGCAAAAAAGGTAAATATTTTACTAGGGAAATGTCGGAATCTTCCTCTGAAACACAATTACGCTGATAAGTAGTTTGTGTATTTAATTTTTTGCCTTCCGGGATTTCAGCTTTAAAACTAAGCAAGGCTGATTACAGCAATCCTCGTCTCTCCTGTTTGCGCAAGAACAAGTCTTGTCAAATTATTGCTAACTAAAAACTAATTAGGAAGCAATGGCCGACATGAATATAGCTGAGAGCCCAGAGAAGAAGCCTGTCTGGGTTTCAGATGAAACATTTTTTTTCCTTTGCTGTGACCCCAGTAGGCCCATCCCTTCGGGAGCCTTTCAGCCTCATTTTGTCTACACACTTCCCATTGTTCCTAATTAACCTCTAGAGCGTATTTTTAACATTATGTGTCTGTGTTTTCCCCTTTAGTTATTTAAACATGCAAACATACAACCTAGGGATTCTGATGGGGAACAAAACATGTTTAATGGAAGATTATATGATTATATTGAGATATTAGTTTTGGTGCATTTACATAACGGAGTGAGGAAAATAGAAATAATCAAGTTTAATTAAAAAAGGCAAAAGCAACAACAATAATAACCACAAAGAAAAAAACATTGAATGTTGTATTAGGGACCTTTCACATGGGATAGAATGTGTCCCTGAGGACATTTCTGCATCACAATGTTAGCCTATGGGGCTTGAATTCTGCAATAGTTACAAATCTGCGCATCTTACTTCAAAACCACAAGATTCAATCCTGCTGTGCAAAAACTTTCAGCTGTGGACGTCTTGCGGAATTGTTCTTGTGGATTTACATACTGGGGATGAAATTCTGCAACTAAAGTCTGTAGAAAAAAATTTAAGAAATTCCGTAAAACGTTCTACAGAATGCATCCCGCGGTTAAAAACGCAACAAAATCTACACTAATTGACAAAATCCATATCTGTACGGTGTTCTGCAAACACTATTCCATCCTGTGTGAAGGCTCCCTTATGGAGATATCTTCCAAAAATTTACTGAAGTTACTAAGCATTATGACAACTACGCTGAACCTGGTTTTATATGCATACCGGCAAATTCTGAAAACCCCATTGATTTTAATGAGGTCCATCGGGGTATCAATAATGTTCATAGCAAAAACAACAATGCAGAAGGCACTACTGTAAAAGTATAAAATAGTTCAGATCATCTCAGCTTGTTGTTATCTAACCTTAGAGGTGTACATTTTTAAGCTCATCTGCAGGACCGTTTTAACCACTAGGCCAATTAGGCATTTGCCTAGGGTCCAGAAATAGAGAGGGCCTTGGAAAATGTAAAAAAAAAAAAGACTAATATTGTTTTACAAGATTTTACCAAAAACATAAAATCTTTGGAAATTGAGATTGTTAGAAAAAGTTTGGTCACATGAGCCACCACTTTTTAAGATTCATATTTTGTGTCTTACCACAAGTATCATGTGTAATCAGATAGTCACAATAAATCAGTTCAGTAAGCAAAGCGTTAAAGGTTATGGAAACTTTTATGCATAAAAATCAAAACATACATATCTTACTAAGTCCCTGCAGAAAAAATATGCACTTATCTGTGTTTTTGCATTGAGTTTTCCTTTTCATGCATTTGGAAAGCCTTGAACTTGGTTTGCAGGGTCTCCTACATTCAAATTTCTCGCTTGTGGGTGTTTCCAGCACTAATCTGCTGATCTCTCTGATGAATATGAGCAAGTTCAGCTCTTTCTCCACTTTGTTTAGCATAACTATCCCCACTCAATACTACACAATTTCATTTGGTCCATTATATCCTCTCTCCGAGTAGCTGCAGGTCTGTTTCTTCTCACTGCTAATAAGATCATTAAATTTACCTAGAGTAAATTATAGCCCTCTGTAATAGTATCTTTCTCTGCTCTCTGACCTCCTGATCTCCTCCACCATTCCCTGGCACTGTCATACAGCCCTCTGTATTAGCTCAGTGGAAAGGCAGTGAATGCAGGTTCACAACAGGGCAGCAGGCTAGAGGGGAGCTGTCAGTTTACTCTGACCGACAGAACTTGCAAAGATTTTACTCCTTCAGGGCTCAGTCAGACGGGCGTTTTTTCGCGCGATTTGCGCATGCGTATGCGTCCGGCAATTTTATAAAACCATTGCTTTGCAATGGTATCGGACACATGAGCGCTTTTTATGCGCTCGTCCGATAAATTATAGAACAGAAATCGCAGATCGCACCTATCTGCGATTCCTGTTCTCTTCTCTATATGCGCTCAATGGGGCCGGCGGCAGCAGCGCCAACCCGATTGAGAACATATAGTAGACAAATCATTCTCCTGTGCCACAGCTGTAACAGCTGTGGCAGAGAAGAATGATGTTTGCCCATTGAATTCAATGGAGCGGCAATACAGCCGACTCCATTGAAAGCAATGGGCTGCCGGCCAGCGCAAGATGAATTTTCGGGAAGGGCTTAAAAATATAAGCCCTTCCCTGCAATTCATCCAGAAATGTGTAAAAACAAAAAAAAAATATACTCACCTGGTCCCGGCAGACGGAGTTCAGCCACGGCCGGCGGCAGTTCACCTGAACTGCTCTCTGTAGTATTCAGCAGCCGGGGATTTAAAATCCCAGCCTGCTGAATGAGCTGCCTCTGATTGGTCACAGCCTGACCAATCAGAGGCAGCTCTCACTCACACCCATTCATGAATTCATGAATGGGTGAGTGAGTGCTGCCTCTGATTGGCTCAGCGCAGGGACCAATCAGAGGCTGCTCTCACTCACACCCATTCATGAATTCATGAATGGGTGTGAGTGAGAGCTGCCTCTGATTGGTCAGGCTGTGACCAATCAGAGGCAGTTCATTCAGCAGGCGGGGATTTTAAATCCCCGGCTGCTGAATACTACTCAGAGCAGTTCAGGAGAACTGCCGCCGGCCGCGGCTGAACTCCGTCTGCCGGGACCAGGTGAGTATATATATTTTTTTTATTTTTACACATTTCTGGATGAATTGCAGGGAAGGGCTTATATATTTAAGCCCTTCCCGAAAATTCATCGTGAGATCGCTTGCAGCGCATTGCTTTCAATGGAGCCGGCTGTATTGCCGGCTCCATTGAATTCAATGCGCTGGACAGCGCTGCACTGCTCCAGCCCGTTTCTATTGAAATGCGGCTAGGAGCAATTTTTCGGGCGATTTTTCGGCCTCGGTCACGTGATTTGCGAATGCGCATCCGTCATGCGATCCGCAAATCGCGGGAAAAAAACGCCCGTGTGACTAAGGCCTCAGTCTGCAGTGCCTTAGAAAACAATACAAGCATAGAAATCAAATAATGAGAATTTTGTTTATGAAAACCAATTACAAAAAGTCTTCATTTCCAAAAACACATTGATTAAAAAAAAAAAGAGTGCAAATTTGTACATAGTCTTTCAAGTACCACTTTGAGATGCCTTTTCAGTATAGGCTGCCATGTGCATACATGAGGAATAACACTATAGCTGACCATTATATGACCTATATCCTGCATTTATCACCAGTTTTCCCCTCTGCAGGCTCCATATCTAATTCTCAGTTCTCTCTGAGCTTGTCTGAGAAGCCTGTCTGCTGTTATACGGTCTCTTAGACATTGTACATGGACAAAATAAGATTTCTTCTTCTCTAACTCCCAATGACATTAGTATGGAGGACAATAGAGCAGACTCACTTTAATGCAATTTCAGTATGAAATTGACAGGAAGGTTTCTTTTGATAAAGCAATAGCAGAGTTTGTTCATTTCTAAACTCGAAAAAACGTTTTCTGAATAGTGAATCTCTGATCTGATTCTGAGCTCCTTAGGCTGTTGTTATTTTGTACATGGATAATAGCTTGTAAATGCAAGTGCTAGACTAAAAATACTGTAATTGCGTAACAGCTACCCCGTGACTGGATATTTATGTATGGGTAGCTATGCATATTTGGGCCAAAATGGGCCAAATTCATTATTGTGCCTAGAACCCAGAACACCCTGCAGATATGCAATTTGACTTCAATATGTAAAGACTGGTGGACCATAAAAGATACATCTCTCTGTATTCAGATAGGTAGTTGTCATTTCTCTCCCCCAATTCAAATGGGGTGGGGAGGGAGGATATTTCTCATCTAGAAGGAACAGCTCTGCCCAGTCTAGAAAAACTCTCAATCTGCAATTTCAGTTAAATAATTCTAGAAATACATTTTGGGACCTCATTTTTGTAATTTTTTTTTTAAAAATACCATAAATGGCTCAATTTCTGGATACTCGTTAAATGCCTGTATAAATACAAGTAGGATGGAATAACCCTTTAAGAACCAGAAACCTACTGGATTTTTTTTTTAACATTTATTGTAGAAATTTTTTAGATCAATTAATATAAAATTCCTGTATATTTTTTCCAACGTAAATTCACAATTTTTCCCCTTATTTACCAAATGATTCTGTGATATCTGCTTTAGATCCCCAGCTCTGGCTTTATTGCTGTAATTCCCCGCAGCTTTCAGAAGCCATGTGTGGAATCAAAACTATAATAAATGTAATTGAATTTAACCTTCACCTGCTCATAAATAAATGTATAACGTGGAAAGAATAGGCGCGGGGTCTAGGCTCCGCATACTACACCGGGGTCTGGATCAGTCTTTACAGTAGAAGTGCCAGAATCGCTTATTTATTCTTTAATTTCCATTTCCTTTAACTCTTGTGTGTCGGAACAACTGTTTTCTAGGAATAGGATGCATTTATCTAAATATCTACTCTCTGTGGGTTTCTTACGCCTTAAGTGTTCTCTAAGGAGTTCCACACACTCGTATTAGGATGCATTATCGCTATTCTTGCATGAGGTCATTCCCGAGGGTTATAAAAGGAATCCAGGATGATATATAAATATCTGTTCACCTGACTCTGAGGCACTGCGAGTCCTTAAGTGTTAGTGTGTCATAGTCCAAAACCCCGAGTATCAGTGTGCCATTGCTCCGTCATCCCCAGTTCATCAACGTCCTGTAACACAAATGTCCATGTGTTGCTTTCCTGCCACCCCAATTAGCAGTGTCATTATTCTGTACCCAAACTACCAATGTGTCATTTTTCAGTCCCCAAATATCAGTGTATCATTGTCCTGTACCCCAAATATCACTGTGTCATTGTTCTGTACTGTACCCCAATGGTCAGTGGGTCATTATCTAAAACTCCAAGTGTCAGGAGTCATTGCTCTGCCAACTCCAAATGTTATTATGCCATTGTCCTACACCCCAAGTGTCAGTATTTCATTATCCTGTCACCCCAAATATCAGTGGGTCATTGTTCTGTACTCCAAGTATCAGTGTGGCATTATCCTGCACCCCAAGTGCCAATGTGTCATTTTTCTGTATCCTAAAATGTCCATGTGTCATTGTCCTATACCCTAAGTGTCAGTGGGTCATTGTCCAAAACCCCAAGTATTAGTGTGTCATTGTTCTATACTCAAGTATCAGTGTGTCATTGTTCTGCCACTGCCATATTCAGTATGCCATTGACCTGAACTCCATGTATCAGTGTGTCATTGCTCTATATCCCAAGTGTCAGTGTGTCATTGTCTTAAACTACAGGTCTTATGGTCTTTTCACATAAATTCCCTATCATTGTTACAAGCACTGATCATCTCGCATGTCAATCAAAACTGGTTTCATTTTCTTCTACACAGGCAGAGAATTGGCTTATGGGGATGAACAATCACTAATGCAATGGTTCGTCCTCATAGGTCAGTTGTACATACCGTGCTTCCCCGATAATAACTACACTACATTAAAAAAAATTAAAAAAAATACAATACTCCCACAGTAGACAGCGTTTGAGTCCCTCGCGCTGGACTGCGGCACTGCTGCAGGCTTCCATGTACTCCTGAACGCTGACATAGCATTTCTTCTTGGTTATGATTGGTTGATCGAGTTCCGGCTCTGATTGGCTGATGCAGCGCTCAACGAACAAATCAAAGCAATAGCTTGCTGGAGGTGGGGTATTCAAGCCCTGCTACCAAGAAAAAATGCTCTGTTAGCATTCAGGCCTAGACGGAAGCCTGCGGCAGCAACTGAGGCAGGCGCCAGCGACCCGAACACCGTCTACTATGTGAGTATTATAAGACACCCGCCAAAAATTAGACACTGTGCCTCTTTTAATATAATGCAGTGTCTTATTTTCAGGGAAACACGGTATCTGTGTTCATATGGGGAGATATACTGCCGATCAGCAAACACTTTTATGCTCACATAAAGGAGATGATCAGTACAAACTTGTTTGTCAGCTGATCATTGGTCCCTGAACATGGCCCAATTGTGGAGTAAATGAGCGTTCAGAGTAACACTCACCCAATAATCGGCCTGTGTAAAAGAACCATTAGGGTTCATTGCATGGTACAATATGAGGTGGATAACGAGTGCTGATAAATGAGAATGGCGTTTGCTTAACTGGCTGTTGCACAGGCCGATTCAGACAGTATGGAGGATGAATGATCACATACACGACCATTCATTTCACATGTAGTTTCATTGCTGGGTCATTGGCAGTACCCTCACATGGGCAAATGATTGGGTCGATGAACATTGGTATGAACATTTGTTCACACTTATTACAGCATACAAAAGCCGTACAGCGTGTCGTTGTTCTGTACCCCTAAGGCCTCATGTCCACGGTGAGAGATGCGCAGCGGGTGTCCCGCACGTGTGATACGCACCCCATAGGGATGTATTGGACACCCGCAGGTAGTTAAATACCTGCGGATGTCATTTTCCCTTGAGGCGTGGATTGCGTGTGCGGGAAAACACCACAGCATGCTCCATTTTAGTGCGGGTCTCCCATGGGGACAGCTCCCACAGGCTTCTATTGAAGCCTATGGAAGCCGTCTGGATCCGTGGCACACACGCAGCTGAATTCCTGCTCTTCTGCGCGGAAGCGCGGGAGAGTGAGAGAGCAGGAGTTCAAAAAAGAGTAGAGTGCACGGCGCATGCGCGCGGCACGCTGCTGGCGTGCCGAGCACATCTGCCGGGCCGAAGAAAGAAGATCCGGCCGTGACGGAGTGAAGATCCGCAGCGTTAGGACAGGTAAGTAAATCTTCTTTTTAGGCCTCATGTCTGCGGGAAAGGAGGGACCCTCTGTGGGACATGAGGCCTAAGTCTTAGTGTATGTGTCATGTCGTGCTAAATGTCAGTTCTGTTACCCTAAGTGTCAGTTTGTCATTATTCTGTGTCACTGTTTCCTTCCAGGACCTCGGCCTTCGTTTTCAGGACTCTTTGACCTATATATCTACATCAGGCTGATTGCCCATTTGCTGCTAATACCGGCCCGACCTCAGTATTTACCTCTAAACACATCGCAGCCTCATCCTACATATACTGCAGACGCCGATCACCACCAGATCTGTCCCTTTAAACCCGGAGACAGACAAAGAGCATTGGAGTGTTGGAGTTTGCAGCATTTTCTGGCGCTGTCAGACCTTTTCGCAGAGGGTTTTAAATGAAGCCAGATAATCCGTGAGAGCAAGGTAAGTAAAGATAGCTCGCAAATGACACGAGTGTCTGTTTCAAAGCCCATCTGTTTTCACCTGGCAGATCAACACTGCTGGGATGTTTCCCTTTCCCATAAGCTGCTTTGAAAGTTTAGCAGGTACTGTAGCTGAGCAAAGATTTAGTTGCAATGTCCCCAGAGGTTTCTGGAGTGGAAGGCAATAAATTGCTGCCGTTTTAACCTATTCACTGCCGGAGAAATGCAACGGTTAGCTTCAAAGTAATTCAATCATCCCATATGTCCTTATGATGGAAACTTTATTTTGGATGTTTCTTAGTCTTAATTAATAATAATGACTAATAACATGCACTTGTGTATTTAATGGACCCCATTTTTTAGGATTAACAGTCCGGAGGTGCAATGAGGCCTTGCTGGCTGTGTGACCTGCTGCTAAAATCTGATCAGAGGGGTCCTAGAAGTGAGATTCCACCATTGACCAGCTTATATTGGGGTTGTTAATGAGAAAAAGGCATCTATCAAAGTGGACAACCCCTTTAAGTACATTGGAAGATGAGTCATGTTTTTGAGATAACTTTTGCAATTCGAACTTTCCTGAAAGTTTTCCCTAGGTCATCATCAGTTCTTCCAAAAGTTTTGTAGAAGGCTTGTTATAGTGGGACTTGTCATAGCAGACAATGATAATACAGGGCTCGTCCTAGCTCTGAACGAGTAATTGAACTTCCACAAAACTTTTGACATCGCATAGTGACATGTCAGAAGTTTTGATTGGAGTCTGGTTGTTGAGACCTCCATTGATTGCTGAAACGAATGTGCAGAAGCGCTTAGCTAAGCACTGTGCCCTTTGGTTGTGTTCGTCTCTGTTCGACTCTCCTGTGAAACCTAGAGAGTAACTGCACTTTGAAACACTTTGAACATGTTAGAGTAACATGTCAAAGTTTTGATCAGTGGGGTTACGGTTCTAAGACCCTGCTGAACACTCAAATGAAGGGCTCACCCAGGCGCTTGCCCCTTCGGCTTTCTTTGCTGTCTGTTGGCTGCTCTCGGCAGCTTAACACGAATAGATAGACTTGCGTCAGACTTTAGCAGCCAAGAGGAGCTGATAACAGCCGAAGGGGCTACATTTGGTAGATTAGCCACAAGTACAGGAGGGATAGAAGGGAGTCAGTCTGCAGGGTCAGACTACACAGAGTTTGTTTGTAGTCTGTTACCTTGGATACGCATAGTTTGTATAGGAGCTGTAAAAGCAAAGCAGTAGAACATGTTTAATCAATATCTATTGAAAAGTTCCTTCATTTTCACATTCAGATAATCAAAATAATGTGTCTGCAAAAGGTGCACATAACCATTAAGGAATGTCTAGAAAATCCAGGTAAGCTTGGTTGCCACATCTGGAATCCTAAAAAGAGGCCTTCAGTAAACAGGGAGATGTCTTGTGATGAAATTATGAGCAGTAATGATATGACTTCAGTGCACATTTTGACAGAGCATTGACTGCTAAATCCTTGACACTTTACTCCTGACAGAACAAGGTGTTAGATTGAAGAATTAGGTTTTCGCTATCAATCTGCAAGACTCCCGCCTGCCTCCCCGCATTGCTTGATGTTACCAGCTGTTCGCGTTCAGCAGCAAATCATCGTCAAGGGCAGATATTGTAGTAACAGAAAATCAGTGGCAATATTTCATTATAAAAGAATGCCATACAGGGATTCACATACTGTAGCTGATTCTCCATGCAGTAAATGCACAATATACACTAATCAACTGCATTTAAATAAAGGGTCTTTTATCCATTGATTTCATTCTGTAACCCATCTTGTATTTTTCCATAGATAAAACCAGCATAGATTTTACTTTATACTTTTCAGATTCTACCTATAAGTTGCACATAGAAAAAATTCTGATAATTCATCCCTTTCAGCAATAATTTAAAGGAACACTCAAGTCAAAGCTGACATCTAGTGTTCTGACTAGTGCAAGATCTGCATGGGTGGGGCATCACACAGGTATTCTCTCTCTCTCTCTTCTAAATTTCTATGTTATGCTCCACCCCCGCAGACCCTGCACAAGACATAACAGTTTTATTAGAGGGCTAAAAAAGATCACTGTTTTACACAATTCAAGCATTTAAGAGTAGGAAACACTGACATTCATTATCATTGGCACAACTGCTCCTGATACATAGCATCATAGTCCTGCATTTTCAAAGCCATGATATATTTAGAAGATAATACAACAAAAAAAAGTAAAATGAAAAAAGGACACATTTTCTTTATGATCCAGAAAAATCCATAACAAATGGGCCACTCCCCATTGTTGATAAAGGGTCATTTGAGTCATATATTGAAATTCCCCTTGGTGGTTTGTCTTTTCCTTGGCTGATCAATCTACTTGAGAGGGGGTTTATACATTTCTACCCATGCTCTTAGAAGTTACTGATTATTCATCTCTTATGGGTGTAGTTAGTCTAGTTCTTTTTGGCTTATTGCTGTCATTCAGATCAAGCTAAGTAGTCTTGATTCATATCTTAGTATTGCTTCTGCCTTTGCTCCTATTCTCATTAGTTGCTACCACCGGAGTATTGACATTTCCTGCATTCCTCCACAGTCAGTACAGGTGGCCTAGGTTCGGGATGTAGGGTCGTCCTTGTCGGGATGATCGCCCTATTTTAGTAAGGAGGATTTTTCCTATATATTTATATTAGGGCCAGATTCCCCATCTTTCCCCTTTATTTATGTTTGGGTGGTGTTTTTGTGGTTTACATTAGATTTTCTGGAGTTTATTTGTCCCATGTGAACACTGACTTGTGTTCGCGCTGGGCGTGGTGCTTTAACGCTCAGTATGGACCTAACTGACTAATTATGATAATCAGATGACATCATTGGATTAAATGGTGGAGGTTGCGTACAACAAACCAACCATCTGACTCTGAGGTCTGCATTCACGTTAGATCAATTCCTGATGATTTCATTGATTTTTGGCAGGATCGGTCAAGTATCTTATGGGAATTGGGTTTTTGGGCATACTGGATTTCAAAACGCCCAATCCTTTTTTCCTAGAAGAGATAAACCGCTAATAGGGAGTGTCACATGGTGGCCTTTGCACCTCTCTGCGTTGAAAGAAATGTGTGTTTGCCCAAGCCTAGCATGCATATGCATGGTGAACTCAGGAGGAAAAATATTGACTTACTGCTTAAAGGGTTATCAAGCACTTGGTTACTGATGACCTCTCTTTAGGATAGGTCATCAATATCAGATCTGCAGGGTCTGACTCCTGGCACCCCTGCCAATTATCTCTTTGAAGGAGCTGTGGTTCTTTGGCAAGTGCTGTGACCTCTTCCCTTGTCTCTGATGTCATGTTCATGGGTCACAGGGCCTTTGTGAGCTCAGCCCTATTCAAGTGAATGGGACTGAGCTTCAATACCAGGCACCACCACTACAAAATGTTAAGAGCTATGTCTAGTATACAATGAAAAGGCCACTTTGCTCATCTCTTCAAACAGCTGATCAGTGGTAGTTCCAGGATTTGAACCTCCATTGATCTAATTGATGACATATACTAAGAGTAAGTCACCGATATCTAGGTCACAGATAACCTCTTTAAGTGTATGGACAGCATATCAGCCCCATATGTTTGCAGTCATCTCTATAACTCATGATCATTACAGCCCTATTTTAGTTAATTATAACAAATTAATTGCTTTGGAAGTGGTCAGGCTTAGTTCCAACTATTCCAATAGCAGGATGAAGCCATTGTGTTGCATAGCGTCGCATATATCAACTGGAAATTGGTGTTTGCAGCATTTTATACTGTGCGAGTGACATACTAGCATGAGCAACGCAGTGAAGAATATGCACACATAGGTTTAGAGGGGAACCAAGCTCCTGCTTTGAAGTACTTATGTAAATAGGAAATATGGGGTCAGGCTGTTGGCTCTTCTGAAAGCTTCACGCTATCTAGCGTCAGCACAGTAAACAGAATCACTTTTAACACATCGCCTCACAAATACGATTTCCCACTCTGCGAATGTAAATTCTGCTTGACAGCTCTACACTAAACAAGCCCATTTACTGAGGTGCAAATGGCTCAGCTGACTGTTTTGCTAAGCACTAAGCTTCCACACTACAATTTTTCACAACCTTGAGATACATCCAGTGTCCATCCAGAAGCCGGGAGGTATAGGATGACTCAGTCCCTTGTTGACCTGCACTGGCTAAAATGATAGCAACAAAACAGATGAAGCAGAAGGACATTGTGCAACTTCTAGATATGTTAACACGCTGTCACTGTGCTGTCAATGCATTTATTGCAAGTGCCTATGACATCCACAGCTCAAATAAAACCTCTAATGAACCCTGGGTGCGGTAACACTTACAAAAAGATCTTTTCACGCAACAGGACCCCTGCTCACGGCACTAAAACGTTTTCTTAAGTGCAACTTGTTCTGCAAACAAAACTCTGCTACATAACTCTTCAGTATTTATTGAACATGAAAAATGTACAGTACTTAGGACATGACTAAATACAATGGCCTTCCAATATCAGTGACCATGAAGCAGTGGCATACATATAAGAAATGGGGGCCCCATAACAAAAACTTAAATGGACCCCCATTATGGTGTCCAGTTTTGTCACTCAGGACAGAAAGGCCCGGTGTTTGTTATCCCTTCCATGTCCTTAGATGACCCTTGAGCCAATTCTCCACCATCTTGCTTGCCAATAAAACAGGTCCTCTTTGGAAGAAGGTCCTGCATACGTTCTCGCTATCCAATAGCAGAAGGGAGTGGTGCAATCAAAGATGGGGCACTCTCTAAGGATGCATGGTATGCCTGTATGCTATACAACCCCTTGCCATGAAAGACTAAGTTATATGTAAGTAAACAGCATTATATTGAGTAAATCCTGGGTGGGTCAACAGCTTAAAGATCACTAGTATGTATGACATACAGATGTATCTATCCATCCATAACTTTCTGCAAAGTATGGTAAAGATTCTAATTTTTCACAATAAAAATTCAATGCACTGACCATAGCAACATGCTAGCAAACGGCTCAACAGGCTGTAATTCACATCACAACTGGTGGGTGGCTACACATTGACTCATATAGCTTAGACATGTTCCAACAGAACATTGCAAAATCATGTTATCCAATGTAAACGCTAAGAGCAGCGCTCTGAGGGGAAATATGCAGACTTGGTAGATATAACAAGAGTAGGACTCAACTGGTATAATGGAAATACCAAACAGCATTCCCTCACACCATCAATTCCTGCAGTACTTAGGACAATCAATTAATGATGACTTTCTCAATCTGTCCTCAAATGGACATCTGGACAGGAGAGCATACTGGTCTTGTCCCAGAGATCCAGTTGGTCCCAGTTTAGGAATCACAGTACATGGTAGAAGAAAATATAAACCAGCGCTAAGTGTGTACCAATCACAGTAATGGTTAGAGGGCCAAAAAAAGAGTAAATTCTCACTTACTTCGTGGGGGTGATCGTTGTTCATATATCTATCTTCAGATATGGAGATGGAGCATACGATCCACACTTGCTTAGGGTTAAGAAGGATTTTCTGGAACATAATCAGTAGAGCAACACATTTCAGAGGACTTTAACAACAAAGTGTCTCCTCTTTCAAGCCATCAACCATTAGGATTGAAAATGGAGACAACTTGTTGTTAAAGTCCTCCAAAACATGTTGCTTTACTGACTATATCCCAATAAAGTCCAGGATTTTCATCCTAAGAAAGTGTGGGTCTTATGTTTTGTCTCCAGATTCAAATGGATAGTGTATATGAAGAGCGATCTTGGATTTAGGGAGTTGACTGAACTATCACCCCCTTACAATGTAAGTGATAATCTACTCCTCTTTGTTCCTCCAACCGTTTATGTGATTGGTTACATCCCAGACAAGGGCGTAACTGTAGAGGATGCAGGGAATGCGGTTGCACCAGGGCCCAGGAGCCTTAGGGGGCCCATAAGGCCTCTCTTCTCCATGAGCCAGAACTATGAGTAAAGCATTATTGTTCAGGGCCCTGTTACAAGTTTTGCATCGGGGCCCAGGAGCTTCAAGTTATGCCTCTGATCCCGGAGCACTAGTATATATATTTTCCTCTTCCATATACTGCAGAATCATGTTAGCCATCCTACCCCATACATCTCAGGATATGTAGAGCCAAGGTGAAAGGAAGGGAAGGACACATCTATACATTATGTTTCGATGTGATCAGTAGGGGGTAACAGTAATAGAATGTGCACTGTCCGTGGTGGAGTATCAAGTACTGCAACTGGGATGCCATACATTCATTATCCAACCCAAACAAACCCCGTACTATACAGAGGGAGATAGCTGCACAGACGCATTACCCCGAGGAGCTTCAGTAGATCAGTCCCGAATGCGGCAAACAACACATAGACTCTTCTCATCCCTGGAGGTCAAAACTCACAGAAGACTTTCGCAATTCATTTTGTAGCCGCTCTGTAAATATCACCTTTACCATAATTAATTAGCAAAGCATACAAGAAATCTGTACATATGTAGTGTGGGTGTTTAACGATAAATTATCCATTATCTCTGAAGCGAATATTGCACTGACTATCATTTATAGAGACAAATGGGCTGAGAATATTTACCTCTGCAGAGAGAACAATTATCCTGTGTATCTTTCTAGAAGAAAATCTATTAGCTCTACATGACCCAATTAGGATCCTTGTTTATTAATACCTGTTATTTGCTGGGTATTTCATTCTAGCCAGAGTACTCTACTGAGCTTTGCCAATGAATGCACACCTAAGTGCATTCTGAATATTGTTTGCACATGTATATTATCTACATTTCATCACTAATATTGGGGGGAGGTAATGGTCATACTAGTGTCACATGATTATGGATCACTAGTGGAAAGTGTGACTACAAATGAGAGTGAACGAATGGTTGAACGAATCACCAAATGCCTTTGAAGATGATAACATTGTATTGTTTAAAAGGTAGAACATGTTGAAATTGGAATGGCCGAATCAGAATATGGACCTTAACCCTATAGAGATGCTGTAGAATGACCTATAGAGGGCTGTGCACGTAAGGCATCCTAGAAATATTGATGGACTGAAACACATTTGAAAGAAAGGATGGTCGAAAATTTCTTCTTAATGTTGCACAAATCTTACTTTTAGCTACAGGAAACATTTGGAGGAGGTGATTACTGCTCATAAGGGATCTATAGGTTAATAAATTTAACTATTCACTTACTTTTCATTCCTGCACTGTAAATGATTACTCAGCGTGCTCCATATAATACATATAATCAGTACAACTGTTTATGTGTTAATAGTTATACTATCCTACTGAAAGTATTTGGACACCCATATCAGTAGAGTGGATTGTGTCTTATTAGAATATCACTCATCCTAAGCCATGCTACATAAGGTGCAGACCTTGGAGGTATATCAGTCATAGTGTGTCTCGCTTAACAGGCCTCATTCCATGGAACTTACACTTGGTATCATTGTTGGTTGCACATTAGTGAACTGTTGTTTTGTGACCTTTCTGCTAAAACCCAGGTCGCCAGATAAACTGTGAGTAACATAATCACAAGTTGAAGGAGAGAGGGATATACCGCGCCTAAATCAAGAACTGAATGACCCAAAATATTAAGCAAAAGGAACAAACAAGATCTTGGACGGATAGTGCACAGAGCATGTTTTTCTACTATTCAGATGCGCCCTAAGAATCTGCAAGTCAGTGGACACCAAGTCAGTGTCTGCATCGTACCACAGGAACTGCACGCTGTTGGATGTACAGGTTGTGCCATCCATCACATTTTATTTGTAGTCAAAGCAGATATCCGAGTATTTCCAAAGGGTTCACTCAGTTTATCTTGGAACTGTATGCAGAGCTATGTGTCTCCATTGTTACAAACTACAGAAAAACATTGTGCGTCGCCTGATCCTACAGTCATGTGTTATTCCACGCCAACTCCCATCATTTACTGTCTGTAGGTTATCAAGAAGAGGGAGGACAGTAATGCATGAAGTATATAAAAATAAATAAATCTTGTTATTTGTATAGGACCAACTTATTCTGCAGCACTTTCAGGTAATTTATGACTCCCCACTAAGCTGGGTACTCATTTTACCAACCTCGGAAGGATGGAAGGCTGAGTCAACCTTGACCCTGCTATCTGAACCATGTGGGATTGAACCCACAACCTTTAGGTCGTGAGCGAGAGCTTAGGACTGCATTTCTGCTGCCTTAACACTCTGCACCACACCAGGTTCTACTACATGCCTTACGATTTGCCACTCTTACCATTCATATAACAATATAGTAAATATAGTAAATTCTCTGACTCCATTTCCACAATATACAGTACCTCCAATGAGAGGAGTGACTTCCTCAAGTTGGCCATATTGAGTACTCTAGTTGAAGTTTGGTTGCTCAGTTAGTGATCATAGCCTATGACCTAATGTAAATTAGTGGCTACCAGAAACTCTCAGGTCCCTGAGGCAATTAGATCGTCTATGTTTAATTTCCATTCAATGTTTCCCCCTGAAAAAGCTCTACCAGAAGTGACGGTAAGCCACTCTCGTTCGTCCATAAGACTACGCATTTTGCTTAACCTAAGTGTTAATGGCAGAGCCATAGCTAGGCATTCTTTCAACCAAAGCAATTTTTTGCTGCCATGGACCTATATATCAATACCTTGGCCCAGGTAGAACTGCTTATTGGCACTCAACTCAGCATTAAGCACTTAGCTTGTCTTCCCTAGGTATGCCCTTGGTAAAATGTGGGGATCAGGGCAGAAGTATAGGGGTAACTTTCAACTTGCTGAGACCTCAGTAGCTCAATATTCTCACTTGAAATACAAAAACAATGATTTATCTTTGTAGGTCGGCATCTGCTGAAATGTTTTACAGCTCAAACTGGTTTTCTATGTTTGACCAGCGCCACCAAGATTTATTGGTGTTAAATGACCACTAATCCTAAAACACACAGCACACAATGCTTTATATAAGGAGCTGTGGACATTTATTAATACAGCCGTCAATGTGTCCATACCTTGACATTACTTTAGAGGTTTGACGTTTTATTTACAGCATATGTCCTTTGCTGCCTAGAGTAAATGATTATTCTGTGTTAGAAATGGCTGATGTCCTTCATGGAGAAGTCATTTGTGTATGGAAGAGAAGAATAAAAACTACCCACGCGAGACGTAACTCTAAATTTGACATGTTTAGATAACAATTTGCTCATTTTTACTTCATTTTTATACATTTTTGCATAATTTGCAAATTCTAATAAAGGGGAAAACCATTAGGGGATTTCGCCAATTATTAGTTAACAGCTTGGCTCTCATGCACATTTGTGAATTTTTTTAGGTTTTGATGTCGTTTTTCAATGATCTTGAAGCTACAAAACATCCACTTGCAGTGGATTCTGACTCTGAGATTAGGTCCAGCAATATCTTTGAGTCTCTCTTTACGTTCATTAATAAATTATTAACTACCAAGCAAAACTTTTGAGAAGATGTAAAGCTCAATCCACAAGTACATGATCAGGCTGGAGTACCCACCCTCAATCTATGCTCAACCAGTATACCCATTGTTGCTAGTTCAATGGCCTGCAAAAAATACTATAATTTACTGTAGAGGCCAGAAAAATATATGGCCACCTGAAACTTCTCCAGTAGTGATGAGCAAACTTTTGAAAAGTTCAGTTTTGCTGGTTCACCGAACTTTTGCAAAAAGTTTGGTTCAGTCCAAATTAGTTTGAACCAAATTGGATGTTCACCAAAACCCCTAAAACTGGTATATCATACTGGCTAAGAGCCATAAAAGTCTAGGGCTTTTATGGCTCTTAGACATGGCTCTAAAAATGTTATAGAAGGCTCTTATGGCTCTTAGACAGTGTTGTATGCCAGTGTCCAGGACTATTTCGGGGAGAACTTAGCTAAAAGCTCGGTTTGGATTTGTGCTGAACCAAACATTTAGCAAAATTCGACTCAAACAGGGTTTTACTGCTTTGGTTCGCTCAATACTAGTTACTGTATCTGTATCCTAAATTGTTTGCACTATCATTATACACGTTTATACTTTATCTGAAGATTTTGAAATGTAATCACTTTTAAGAGACTTGATCTGCAAGTAAGTTCAAGGACAAAGATACAGGATTCTCAGAAATTGAATCAAAGATACAGTAAGTTTTCAGATTTTGGCCAAAATTCTCCTCAAGTGGTCTTTTTGGCCACTTGCTTCATCTTTGGTCACTATGCCATAGTGAGGCTAAATGACTTGTCCAAAGTCATACGAATAAAAGATGAACAACCCAAAATTGTCACATATGTATTCTACATTGTTTGCCATAGACCCAAATGTTTTATTTTTGGAGGCAATATAGTAAAGGGACCTAACCCAAAGTCTCTATTCACCAAAAGTTGTAATATATTCCAAAAGAAGCAATTTCCAAATCAAGGACATTTGATTCTACATTTCAACATCTGAGAATAAACCTCTATCCTGCAAAGCAATTTCCAATTCGCGGTCAATGAAATAGGTCTTATTGCTCCACTGGGAAGGCTATCTGATCTCTTGACAAAAAAAAATAACAAAAATATTATCAAAAGCTGAAAATACTAAGCTACAACACAAGCAGCATGGCTAAAAATGAACAAACTGATCTTGCCTGGAAAAATTCTTTCTTTAATGTTTTTCTGTAAATCCTATTACATCAGAAGCAGCCTATGTACCAACTCAATATAGATGAAAGTTCTCATAATTGCCATGTGAGAATCAGATATTTAGACCTTAAATCTTCAGATTTTTCTTTATCTCAATAGATGGAATCCTTTTGATACAGAAGTCGCCGTCTTTACAAGAGCCATATATCAATATTTCTGTACCTTTTTTTATAGCCCTCATACAAATTCTTCCTGAATGGTGTTGACTTGACAAGGAATTCAATGGCCGGGACCTATGGGAATCAGGAAGCCGGCATACGGTAAATAAAAGGAACATTGAGAAAGTTTTGATGAGGACTGAGGCGCGGAGACATCACTAGAAGAATCAGATGACCTCGCTGATTAAAGAACTGACATTTCATTTCCCATTCAACACTCAACCATTGTTGATAAGGAGAAGAACACAAACTCTAAAACATGACCAAACCGGTCAACATTTACATTTTTTTTTTGGCTACAGAAAAATCAGATTTTTTTTTTCTCTCTTTCATTTGTTCTCATCGATTCACCTAGTCTGTGTCTGAAGCACAACAGGCCTGGTCTTCTAAGATAACGCTGACAAGTGGAGGTCTGATTTGTTAATCAATGTCGCAGTAGAAGGAATGAACGTGAGGAATGTGATGGAATTATTGAGGAATATGAAAGATGGTCAAACAGGAAGGCTCACACATTCCTCATGCACAGACCTTTCTTAATACGTCTTATTTAGTTTTTTTAACCTGTCAGTGGTATAAGTTAGCACGAAATGAATCAATGAGAGAACGAGAGGTCAGAGCGGACTGCGAGTGGATGGGCATCAAAATTATTGACGACGAACCTTGGACGGGGAATGTGCTGAATAATTTTTAGCATGCATTAGAGGAGCTTAGATCCCACAGCTAAAAATCTGACACTGCGGCATTTAATTTAGCTAATAAAAGGGTCAGTAAGAATGAAATTCTCAGGTTTGGCACCTTCACACCTGTCTGACCATCTGTTGTTGAGGTGGAGCTCGGGTAATGGTTTGGGTTGAAGCCAAAAGAAATTCTCTTGCTTACAGACTCAGTCATTTAGACAGCAATGAAGAGTTCTTCTTCCACAAATTCTTTCGAATGGTACAAAGAATATTGCAGCACTGTCAACCTTAAAATTAGATTTTAATCTCCACAGTTGTTTTTCAGAATTTGTTTTTAATTACATGCGACCAACTATTCTTATGGGTTCATAAAACCCAAATAATTGGTCAAAATATATTGTTCCTTTTTAAGGATAAGATTGCCATAATTAGGTGAAGGTCTCCATAAAAAGTGATTAAGATGTCAGCTTTGGTTGGCTCTTTATGAACATGCAAGGGGTAACTACCAACATACTATAGCTCACAAAGCAATTGCTAAATAGCCCAACCACTGAGGGGTCCAAAAATAACCCAACTTAGCCAAATAAGGAGTATTAGTCTTACCTAGTAGAAAACCAGATCAAAATCGCAACTACTAGAGTATCAGGTATAGTTGCTGCTACGGATCATGACTCTTCTATTAAAGGACTGTCAAAAGGAGAAGGGTGTCATGAACTCTACTCTGCTATTCCTTCTGCAATCTTGACTCTACTTTGTGACCACATGTAGTAGTTGCAACCTAGCAGGGGTTAACTTTTGTTTCTGGTTCTGGGCCTATTAGCTGCTCACTAGCTAATCTAACCAGACTATTTATCCCAGCTCTCCCAGAATCCGTGGCCAGTCATTATTGTTACTACTCAGTGCAACTCTGTTGCTAATTGTGCGTTTGACTCCTGTATACTGCACCTGACCCAGCTTGCCTTTCTCCTCACTTCTGGATAAACCTCAGTTTGTTAATATGGATTCCGACCCTGGAGTGTTTTACCTAGCTTTGCCTGTTTTAATTCTTGTAGTCCTTTTGATATTTGACCTGGCTTTGTACCTGACTTCTGATATTGGATTTCCCTGTGCTCTGACATACTCTCTGCCTTCCCGGTACTGACCCCTGGCTTGTCTGACTCTGTTGCCTGTTTGTTTCATTAATTAGGGGCTACTCTTGAGATGCAACTTGGGGATTGTAGCAGAAAAAAAATACCCTTCATAAAGGGGTTAAAGGGTGAAGACCTGCAGTTCTTAAGAGTTGCTAACCAGAGTAGCCAGCACAAAGCCTGACTGTGGTAACCCTATTGCTGGACAGGCAATTTTTGCCAAAACAGCAATATGACAAGAGACAATTACTGACCAATGGGCAACTGGGAAAAGGGAAGGATTTGAATGATGGAGGGTCAAAGATAAACTTGTATGAATAGTAGAAGAAATGGAAAAGAAACTGGACAATGAAATACAAGAATTAAGAAGCCAAGGAATAGCAAAAAGCCAAAGATCAAGAGACTATAACATGTACTTACTTCCTGTTGACGGTTGGCCCCCATTGCAAATTTTTCTACAGGGCCCCATTACTATTTTTGAGAGATTAAATAATGATCCAATGAGAACTTTCTATATGTCAATCAAGCCTTATGAATGTATATTAAAGCTGTTCAGGATATCAAAAGATTCTAGACATTAAAAGAATGTTCTATCCTTCAACAGCTTGACTGTGCTACATTATGTCAAATTGTACTTTATTTTCATCTGTTGTGTTTTTTTTAATTCTTTTCTCAAATTTTTAACTTTTTTTTCAAAGTTTTGTAAAGGTAACTTTGTTAGTGAACTCTCTTTGACCCCATCCCCCATTATTCACTAATGTCTGTTCTGTAGGTCACATGTGAACCCTCCCCGGATTTGGATTACTGTTTGGCGGTTCTGTCATTGGAATGGCTATGTAACCTGGCTATTATTGAACATTCTGTGGTGTCTGCTGTGGAAATAAAATTTGAATAATTTATGTCGTTAGTTTAATTTAAATAATTAATGGCTTAAGCACTGCAAACAGAGCCGATGTTACTAATGAGCTGAAGAGGAGCATATTAAACTCACTGGCAAATTGAAGCGAACTGCAAATTTTGCAGATTGCTGATGTTGGTCGAGGAAATAAATACAGTTGCACAGTTATTTGTTACTTTAATTACATTTTACACTTATTTACTGACAACTAATAATAGGAGTATTTCAAACTGTAGGATGGGAATCTCAAGGGCGTACAGAAAGTAGAGAAAGCCAGTGTTGTACCAGGTTCATGGTGCCGTGTAAGGAAGAGTCCGTATGTGATTATGATGGGACTCTTCTCCTCTATGAAGAGGTATAACTAGAAGGTCTTGGACCCAACGCAAAATTTGTAACAGAGCCCCAACGTGCCACGGCCATTTATAATACTGGTGTCTTCCCATGTGATAGGGCCCCTAAAGCACCAGCAACTGCTTTCTCTGCACTTCTTATAACTATGCTATGCTTGACTCTATGTACACTCTATTGTGAGCCCTTCACTACGATTGACAATAAAGTTCACGCTCACTTCTAACATTATATCATATGCATGCAGAAGTGTAAGAAATGTTTCTCGCAGTACATCTTTATATTCAAGCATTTTTAACTGTTTTCCAACATTTTCTGCTTGTTCATTGTTTCTACAGAGTTTTCAAAGATTTTTTTTTATTTTTTGCTTTCTGAAAAGAGTGATTTTTGCACCAACCACTGTACAGTTGTCTGCTGTAAGAAAAATTACCTGCATTATGGGTGCTCAGTAGGGATGAGCGAGTATACTCGCTAAGACACATTACTTGAGCGAGTAGTGCCTTAGCCGAGTATCTCCCCGCTCATCTCTAAAGATTCGGGGGCCGGCGCGGGTGACAGGTGAGTTGCGGCGGGAAGCGGGCGGAAGAGAGGGAGATCTCCCCTCCGTTCCTCCCAGCTCTCCTCCGCCGCTCCCCGCCTCCCGCTGGCCCCCGAATCTTTAGAGACGAGCGGGGAGATACTCGGCTAAGGCACTAAGTTCCAAATGGGTTCTTTTTATCATGAAATTGTGCATTGCAGTCACATTTGACTACTATGGGGACATTTGATGTGCAAATGTGCAGAAAGATAGAGCAGGTCTGAGAAATGTGCGCTCAAAATCAGGGAATTAGAACAAACCCTTTGAAATCAATGGGTTCTATGCTTTGCGTATTTGTGTGCATACGTTTTGCATGCGCAAATGCACGTATAATTCTGTATTTCTGCATCTAAAACATAAATTGGATGGTTACTCTTTAATGGCCTGTTCAGACCATGTTAATGGCTCCATCTAGGGTTTCCATTTAAAATTCTGAAAACGGCACCCCTGGACAGGACCTGCATGAGACCTATCTTGGCTGTTAATGAAAACTACTCAAACACAAACCGATAGGTCTTTGTTTTGTCAGGCTTCCTTTCATTTCTAGCATTTTGTGCCGGACAGAACTGCACAGTCAACCACGTTATTCTTTCTGGCACAAAATGCCAGAAATGAACGGAAACCTGTCAAAACAAAGACCTACTGGTCTCCGTTTCAACAGTTTTCATTATTGGCCAAGATAGGTTCTGTCCAAGCGGTGCTGCTTTCATGATTTCAAACAGAAGCCCTGATGGGACCTTGGATGGAGCCAATACTGAGATGTGAACCAGCCCTAAAATGTACAGTATGCTTCCAGCACAAGTGATGGTGAAATCTCAGCCCTATCAAGAATGAACTACCTAATGATGGGCTATAATGTCATATCCTCTTATGATCATTGTACCAGTAGATGCAAGGTAACCCCTGGAAAGTTGGAGAAAATGGCAGAAAGTTATACTTCTTTGAATGTTTTCTAATAGAAAAGGTTGAGAAACTGATCTCAATCCCCATTTACACAATGCTCACTAATGGTTGGGTGATCACATATAATACTAAGAACACGAATCAAGACTCTTATCTCCAGTTACCTCGGAGTCACATGACAGTCGAGTGTCACTCAACCATTGACTGAGTCTGATCCAGATGCCCTTTGCCTGCCATTGAGTTTAATAACCTACAGAGATACGAGAAGGGAAGTTTCACACGTGTCCGCCTCAGACACAAGAATATCTCGTCCGCTTGACAAATAACATTTTGTTACTGGTGTAGTTTGTAATCAGGAATCAATTAGAAAGATATGTGCAGAAAAAAGAAGATAAGGAAGAAGCTACAGAAAGAAATCAATGGACAACAAGGAGGAATTGATAATTCAAAAGACCTTTCTTAAGCCTCTGGGTACCAAGATACATTTTTACGACTCCTGGGTGTTACGTATTTTTTGGCTCTTTTGTCCTATTTAATTCTATTTATATAGGAAAAGTGATGCTGCTTTTCTGTTAACTCTCAGGTTGCTGGACCTCCCATCTCCTTGCTGCCTCCTGTTGGTTCATGTCTGTGGACATTAGTGGTATCTATTTTGGGGAAAATTTGCTGGGACAAACCTTGCCTAGAAACAGGGCGAGCGACCCAATAGGGAAGGTCCACGTCAGGAACCAAGGGGGCCTAGTCTGTCACTAAATGGAGGATAGAGAAGATGTTTAATGCAGATGGAAAGGTTAATGTATATAACACAGTATTTGGTAGACATGAATAAGCCCACACAGGATAAAGAGCCACAGGTATTTAGCTGACAGGAGTCCAATACCTCACCTAATACCTCAGGCGGGACAATAACTACCCATATAGAGGTAGGCCCAGATTACACTCCCATTATGGCTGATTGGCCGGCAAGGGAAACACCTCCCTGTCGGTGAATCATTCCATACACTGCAAAAGATGTTGTAGCAGGGAAGAGAAGAAAGGAACATTATACATTGAGCCTACGGGAAGAGATGACAACTCAGGAGCCTTCTGCATGGACGGGAAGAAGGAAATCATTACCAACCAGCACAAAATGATGTATGCACAGAAGTCATAGTCACATGGGCCAGGGGTTGCTGTCTTGATGTTACCCCGGCTCCATTTACTAATTGCACCCCAACAACCCCTTTAATGCAACGGTCTGATATTGTAAATGCCACATGTCCCATAATACAATGCAACAGATCATAGGTATGTTCACAGAGGGCATAAATGCTGCAGATTTTCTGCATGGAAAATACGCAGAATTTACAGTACAAACCATGTGGATGAGATGTTAGAAAACTTATCTACATGGTGTGGAAAATATCCACAGCAGAATTAACATGCGGTAAGGACTTTCAATCTACAATGTTACATTTTGCTGTGGATTTCCTGCACAGAATCCACCTCTTCAAATGAGGGGTGAAATTCACACCAAAACTGTATCAAAATACAAGTGTTACTTGCAAACACACCAAAATCCACAGCAGATTTGACATACAAAGCCCTAATCTGCTTGGTTTTCTTCTGTCAATACAATGTTGAATGGGTGCCAGCAGAATTGTGAATACAGCACTGGAAGTGACAAAAGTATAAGACAAAGCCCCAAAGGATAAATGAGTTCTTCGACATTATATGAAGATTTAGCCTATAAAATGATATTCGGTGTATACGGATGACATATTAGGTGTTGTAAAGTTGGATTTTGTGGCCTATAATTCCAAAAAAATGAGCTGGTGTCTTACAATAATCAGTGAGCTATGGAGAGAATATGGGGTGTGAGTTGGGAAATGTCTTTATGGCTGGCATTACTCTATATGTGCTTTATATAGAGGGCCATTTATAATACACACAAGTATGCCATTTCAGTGCCGTACCTCTCCTGCTTCATATGGAGTCCGTGACTTTATTTCAGTCTTTCGAGAACAATATATTCCCTGTGATCAGTTCTGCCCCACGGTTAATATGGAATGGGACAGCAGGAGACCAAACGCGGAACAATAAGTCAGAGATCTCAGTGAACCCCTCTTATAACGGCGGCTTCTCGCCTCTGGAAAGAGCCACTTTTGATGGAGTCACTCTTCTCTTTCATGTGATGAAAATCTTTCTTCTCCGTCGTCCTGGTTCTTTTGGGAGGAAGGTCAATGGGTCACACGTTCCTTTCATGCTCTACTTTATTTTTCTTTATAAGAAAACTGGCGAGATTTATGACTGCAATCTTTAGGGAAAAGCAACTTCTATTGCCAGTTGCAAGTCAGTGGTCTGGCAAGAGATTGGTCCACGCAATGGGAATGAAACAAAACAAAAGTCCCGCGGCTTCTTGGAGTTTTACCCTACTTCCTATCACAACTTTCTAGATGATTGAACTCCAACCCTTCACCTTGGGATGCCTTTTGTTTCATGGAAGATGCAAAGACCATTTCAGAGTATGGAGATCACTTCTAAGTGAGTATAAAGAGTTGTGTTAGATGATATTTCGTTTACCTTGGAAGTCAACAGAAGAAGGGATGTTGTATGTTGTGTTTAGATTAGGAGTGTTTCACAAAAAGTACGAAATTTTAAAGGCGTTTTCCAGGTACGAACATGTATTTATTGCAGTAAATGTAACATATCCAACATTTAGAGATGAGTGAGTATACTTGTTAAGGCTAACTACTCGAGCGAGTAGTGCCTTAGCCGAGTATCCTCCCGCTCGTCTCTAAAGATTCGGGGGCCGGCGGGGGGCGGGGAGCGGCGGGGGAGAGCAGGGAGGAACGGAGGGGAGATCTCTCTCTCCCTCTCTCCCCCCCACTCCCCCCTGCTCACCGCCACAACTCACCTGTCACCCGCGCCGGCAGCCGAATCTTTACAGACAAGCGGGAGGATACTCGGCTAAGGCACTACTCGCTCGAGTAGTTAGCCTTAGCGAGTATACTCGCTTATCTCTACCAACATTACAATTCCAAGCAAATTCATGTTTGATCCTGTAAGACCTCTTTAACTAAATTCAATGGAATGCTCAGAGCAGAATTGTCCGACTCTGATATGTCTAGTGCAAGCAGGGCTGGCCTTAGGTGAGATGAAACCCAGTGCGGAATCTTTTTTTTGCCACCTCCGCTCACCATCATAAGAAAAAATTATATATATATGGGATAGGAAGTCTGTCTGTATTCTGCTTGTACAGAAAGAAGCAAGATAGTAGCATATCCACACTAGAACAGCTCAGTGAAAAAATACTGTACTAGAATCAAGCTCATAACATAACTATAACATGAGGACCAAGCCCATGACATATATACAGCGCCAGAACTAGGCTTATAACATAAATACAGGTTCAGAGCCACACATGTAACTTAAATACAGCACAAACCAACCTCATTGCAAAGATACAATACCAGAACCAATCGCATGACAAAAATACAGTAGCAGAACTAAGCAATTGTGTTGTGGGGTGCCGATGCCTCAGAACATCAGAGGGGAAGAGTAAGCAGAAGGAGGGTGATTCAATAGCTCAACAACACCCTTTTACATGGAACAAGAAGACCATTTGGCCAGGTGAACCTAAGGGGGAATAATTGCCCCCAGCCTACAGCTGCCTGGTGTTGGAATATGGTTTGGGGAAGGGATATGATATACAATAGATCCTGCAGATACAATACTCAGGCTTCCTTTGCTTCCACCTAATAATCTCCAAATTTAGCAGGACGGCTCGGCAATGCTAGTTTACATACAAACAAGCTGCCGGTGGTGTGAAAATGACACGGAAAGAGAAGACAAAAAATTGTTTCAGAAAATGACTGGTAACCAATTTAAATCTCATTGGGAAAATGTCAGCATAATTCTAGGCACTGTGCCACTCGTGTCTCGTATTTAAGGATTTGCGCACGACCCGCTTAGCGAGGGATAACCTCCTCGTTTTTTTCAAATATTGATCTTGCTCTATGCTGTTACACGCCGGGGAGGCAGCAAAAACAAGGACTCGAGTCTAAGGATTGCAGTTATTCTCTGTTGCCACAGAAAGAACCAATTTCTTTTTCTCCTAAGACGTGACTGCGCGATAGGAGAACGGGGCAGCTGCAGAGTCGAGGCCCTTGAAGGGTCTGAGCAGAAAACCGCTTGCCTGATTAACACGAAACCAGACCAAATTTATCATCCATTTAAAGCAGACTTAGCGAGAGAACGGCGGCGTGTCAGCTAACGTTTGTACTTAAGTATTTACAGGCCGGTTCCCACGGCAACTGACTCTTCAAAGTAACTTTTGCCATTCTGTTTCTCGAATGCGTTTCTCTGCTTGATTGAACAGGAATATTTGGAGGACAGCCAAGCCTAAATCATGACTATATTCCGATTAAGCAGAGGTCCTTTCTAATCATGTTCTGTTAGTTCTTTGATGGCTTCATCCCAGATTTGAAAATGAGGGGAATAAAAAAAGAAAGATTAAAGCTTCGGGGATGTGGTTAAGTAGGACGGCAGAAAATAAGAAGCCTTGTTGCGTCTTCACACTACACTGACTTTCTGTTCACATTGGCTTTTCTGAGTACGTCGTAATGATAATGCTTGCAAGGTGATATGTTGGCATTGGGAATAAAAGGAGCTTTGTCAAAATCATCTCGGACCTATGAAGAAGGAAAACAGCGACTACCGTATGGTTTGCACAATATGGGTCGATGAGTTGTGACTTTCCAGACATTAAATGATTTGCTTTTCTGGGACTAGGGAGCCTAGGGGCGGGGCAAGGTATTTAGGGACATAGGGTAAGCAGATAGAACTAACCCCATTACTCTAGGTTATGGCAAATGGCATATGAAATTCTATCAGAATGCTTGGATGTCTTAGGTGCCTTCCACCATGTCTGCCAACATGTCTTATGCCGACATGCTATATGGAATCCATGTATTTGAGGGCTTCACCAGTAGCTAAAGTATTGTGCGTCATTGTATCACCTGCTTTCGTTTAAATCCTTCAAAGTGATGGAGCTTGGTTGCCATTGTTGGCAATTGTTGCTATTATAGCACTAATGAGGCTACGCAGTGCCAGTCACTGAAATGATGCCTCTACTCTGTACCAGTCACTACACCGATGCCTCTATTCTGTGCCTGTTACTGCACCAATGTCTCCACCCTGTGCCAGTCACTACTCTTATGCCTCTATCCTGTGCCAGTCACTATACCAATGCCTCTACCCTATGCCAGTCACTACACTGATGTCTCTACTCTGTGCCAGTCACTGAATCAATGTCCCTACCCTGTAGCAGTCACTACACCGATGCCTTTACTCTGTGTCAGACACTACACCGATGCCTCCACCCTCAGTCAGTCACTGAACTGAACTGGCTGGCTGTCAACTATAGAATACAATTTAAACTCATCATTCTCATGACAAAATCTATACTGAGATTCTGGACTCTTCAGTAAATAAGAACGGTCTATTAACTTATAGCCAGGCGGAGGAGGCTGCAGCGAGTGTAGCAGAGGAGGAGGAGCCTGCAGCGAGTATAGCAGAGGCGGAGGAGGCTGCAGGACGTGTAGCAGAGGTGGAGGAGGCTGCAGCGAGTGTAGCAGAGGCGGAGGAGGCTGCAGCGAGTGTAGCAGAGGCGGAGGAGGCTGCAGCGAGTGTAGCAGAGGTGGAGGAGGCTGCAGCGAGAATAGCAGAGGCAGAGGAGGCTGCAGCGAGAATAGCAGAGGCGGAGGAGGCTGCAGCGAGAATAGCAGAGGCGGAGGACGCTGCAGCGAGAATAGCAGAGGTGGAGGAGGCTGCAGCGAGTATAGCAGAGGCGGAGGAGGCTGCAGCGAGTGTAGCAGAGGCGGAGGAGGCTGCAGCGAGTGTAGCAGAGGCGGAGGAGGCTGCAGCGAGTATAGCAGTGGCGGAGGAGGCTGCAGTGAGTATAGCAGAGGCGGAGGAGGCTGCAGCGAGTGTAGCAGAGGCGGAGGAGTCTGCAGCGAGTGTAGCAGAAGCGGAGGAGGCTGCAGCGAGTGTAGCAG
Source organism: Eleutherodactylus coqui (assembly GCF_035609145.1). NCBI lineage: Eukaryota > Metazoa > Chordata > Amphibia > Anura > Eleutherodactylidae > Eleutherodactylus > Eleutherodactylus coqui. Next base: position 66,158,240 of record NC_089841.1, on the reverse strand, counting down.
AGGCAGAGGAGGCTGCAGCGAGAATAGCAGAGGTGGAGGAGGCTGCAGCGAGAATAGCAGAGGCGGAGGAGGCTGCAGCGAGAATAGCAGAGGCGGAGGAGCCTGCAGCGAGTATAGCAGAGGCGGAGGAGGCTGCAGCGAGTGTAGCAGAGGCGGAGGAGGCTGCAGCGAGTGTAGCAGAGGCGGAGGAGGCTGCAGCGAGTATAGCAGAGGCGGAGGAGGCTGCAGTGAGTATAGCAGAGGCGGAGGAGGCTGCAGCGAGTGTAGCAGAGGCGGAGGAGCCTGCAGCGAGTATAGCAGAGGCGGAGGAGGCTGCAGGAAGTGTAGCAGAGGTGGAGGAGGCTGCAGCGAGTTTAGCAGAGGCGGAGGAGCCTGCAGCGAGTATAGCAGAGGCGGAGGAGCCTGCAGCGAGTTTAGCAGAGGTGGAGGAGGCTGCAGCGAGTTTAGCAGAGGCGGAGGAGTCTGCAGCGAGTTTAGCAGAGGTGGAGGAGGCTGCAGCAAGTGTAGCAGAGGCGGAGGAGGCTGCAGCGAGAATAGCAGAGGCAGAGGAGGCTGCAGCGAGAATAGCAGAGGCGGAGGAGGCTGCAGCGAGAATAGCAGAGGCGGAGGAGGCTGCAGCGAGTATAGCAGAGGCGGAGGAGGCTGCAGCGAGTGTAGCAGAGGCGGAGGAGGCTGCAGCGAGTGTAGCAGAGGCGGAGGAGGCTGCAGCGAGTGTAGCAGAGGCGGAGGAGGCTGCAGCGAGTATAGCGGAGGCGGAGGAGGCTGCAGGAAGTGTAGCAGAGGTGGAAGAGGCTGCAGCGAGTTTAGCAGAGGCGGAGGAGCCTGCAGCGAGTATAGCAGAGGCGGAGGAGCCTGCAGCGAGTTTAGCAGAGGTGGAGGAGGCTGCAGCGAGAATAGCAGAGGCGGAGGAGGCTGCAGCAAGTGTAGCAGAGGCGGAGGAGGCTGCAGCGAGTATAGCAGAGGCAGAGGAGGCTGCAGTGAGTGTAGCAAAGGCGGAGGAGGCTGCAGCAAGTGTAGCAGAGTCGGAGGAGGCTGCACGAGTGTAGCTGAGGTGGAGGCTGCAATGTCCTCCCCGGATATTAAGTAGTTGTAGAATTTCTTCTATATGAGTGTATCTTTATACAATGCATTCATTGTACAGTATGTGTAATCCCTGGAGGGCTACAACTTTATTTTAATGCTCCTACTAAGGGAATTGTAGAAAGTACAGCAAAACCAATTAGTGATAATCAGATCCAAAGGGACCATCAGAACTATCATAGTCCAGTCCTAATGCAATTCACTAAGTCTTCAAAAACCTTGAACGTTAAGTTATAGCAGGCTAGCGGGCCAGGAAAAGAATTTACATGAGAACGGCCATCTAGACATCCTAAGAACTGAAGACCAAATATTTTCAAACATTTGAGCAGAACATCTGATATTCAATCAATGCTACATTTTAACCATAGAGATTTACAATCACTCATCTCATTAATGGCCTCCATATGAGGCTGTTAATGGAATTTATTTTTTTCAGCTCTACCAAAAGTTTTATATACTGAAGCAGGGCCGATGCAGCAAGCCTGCAGTAAGAAGAAGAAGGGACATGAGACCCCTGTTCTCAGGATCAGTGGAGGTCTCACCACTAAGACCCCCACTCAGACTTTTATTGCCTGTTCTTTGGTTAGGTGATAAAAGTCAATATTGGTACAGCCCCATTAATTCATTAGCAAGCTGTTCAGACCTGCATCATGGCAGAGTTCTTGGCCACATGGGCAGCATCGATACTGTAACCCAGCCAAGCAGCATAGAGAATGTTATGTGAGACTATATCCTCAAAGCATAGCTGCATTTGGGCTTCCTGATCTCATTGGTATTTTCTTGCAATTCCTTCATTTCTAACTTGCCCAGATTAGAATAAACACTGCTCACAGCCAGGGCCATTCTATTCTATTGGGTCTAGTGCACAGGTATTAAAACGGGCCCTACTCTCCACACCGTCACCCTGCCCCCTCCATGCCACGGCCTGGACCTTCTGTCCATGAACTTTTTGGTAGCTAAAAAAAAATGAGAAGTCATACTCACCACACCCAGCAGGCTGCATTGCTCCAAGCAGTTCCCTTGCGGTCTCCCAAAACTTTCAGGTCCAGCAGCCAATCACTGGTCTCAAAGGTACATATTTAGGCAGATTACCGCTGAATCCACAAGTAAGGCGAGAAAAGCTGCACGGAGAGTATTGAGACCGGTGATAAGCTCCAGCGATCATCACTTATATAGGCATGTGACCGCTGGACATGGAAGTGAAGGGAGACCGGGGGTACTGGAGTGGCAGTGGGATGCGAAAGGCAAGTATAAATTGTTTGATTATTTTTGTAATCTCTGCAATACTTTTTAACTTTATCCACATCCCAAGAACACAAATACAGTTAAAATGTTTCCAGGGAAATCCTATTGATGACTAATCCTCATAATAGGCCATTAATAGCTAATTAGCTGTTGTGCACCACTGCTGACCCTGGTCAATCAGCTGATCGGGCACCCACTGTCAATGCTACAGACTGGTGGTGTGGAGTGGAAGCGACTGCTCCAACCCTTGTGTAGTGGACTTATAGCTGCAGGAACTTATAACCCATTAAAATCTCGTTGATTTTAATGAGACTCCAGCCTGCAGTTACAAGTGCCAGCCACTATACGGGGGTTGGAGCAACATCTTCTGCTCTGTGTAGGGGCACTAACAGTGGACACCCAAACAGCTGATCAACCAGGGTCATGAGTGGCGGACCCCAGCCAATCAACTATTAATGACTTATTCTGAGGGTAAGTCATCAATAGGATTTCCATTGAAAACTCCTTTAAAGCAACCCTGCTTACAGCTCTACCCAAAATCAAACTCCACCGTATTGTAGATACCTACAAACTTGTATAAATTAAGAAATAAATAAAAATTAGAAAAGTTAGAAAATTCATGACGGTCCGAGCATCACAGAAACCTCTTTAAATAATTCATTAAAAAGTTCTAATAATCCTGCCCCCTCCCCCACGTTATTGCACCTGCCTTGTGATATATGGTATTCTTGCACACAGGATGAATATTTTTGACTCTGCCGCTTCTCTTTGCATTCATTTTTCCATGACACAGTATTACAATGTAGGTATTTTGGCAGCAGCATCGTCTAGGAAGGCATCACAGTCAGTTAATATACAATGTAATATCACTGTCAGGGCACTCGCACTGTGCAATCACTCCTTGAAAGCCACCGGTACCCAGCGAGTAGATACTTTATTGCAGCATTGAAGAACATTTCATTTAGTTTCCATTACATGTGGCAGATGGATATATCGGCAAGACACATCCATTTTACAATATGGTGAGCGCTGTCTGTGCAATGTGCTGCAGTCACCTGGCTGCCTGGCACTACTGCTCTGTAATTCTCCAGCACATTTTACTCCCTGCAGATACCACAGTGACTCTAATAGTGAGGTAATGGTTATTACAGCTCAGCATTTAGATACATCCATCATGGCTAAGTAATAGAATGGGAAGAAAGAGAGAAAGAAAGAGAAAATATAGATAAGGATGAGAGAAACTTTGAAAATACTCTTCATTGTTGTCTCTGCGGATCCAGGTGCCCATTTATATTGTGCCAAAAACTGAAAAGATGAAATGCAAGTAAATATGTGTTTTTTTTTCCTGGCGGGTTTAAGGGGAAGAATGAGAAAGATGTTCTTGCCTTTGAAGTTTTACCTCGCAGCGGTTATTTTGGGGGAGAATTCAGGGAAAAAATATTTATTAACATGATAAATATATGTACAAAATACTTTAAATAGATAGATAGATAGATAGATAGATAGATATGAGATAGATAGATAGATAGATAGATAGATAGATAGATAGATACTAAGATAGATACTAAGATAGATAGATAGATAGATATGAGAGAGATACTAAGATAGATAGATATGAGATAGATACATAGATAGATACTAAGATAGATAGATCTGTGATAGATAGATAGATAGATAGATAGATAGATAGATAGATAGATAGATAAAGATATGGGATAGATATAAATAAATAAACAGATAGATATGAGATGGATAGATAGATAGATAAATAGATAGATATATATAAGATAGATACTAAGATAGATATGAGAGATACTAAGATAGATAGATATGAGATAGATACATAGATAGATAGATACTAAGATAGATAGATAGATCTGTGATAGATAGATATATAGATAGATAGATAGATAGATAGATAGATAGATAGATAGATAAGATATGGGATAGTTATGAGATAAATAAATAGATAGATATGAGATAGATAGATAGATAGATAGATAGATGATAGATGGATAGATAGATAGATAGATAGATAGATAGGTGATAGATAGATAGATAGATAGATAGATAGATATGAGATAGATAGATATGACATAGATAGATATGACATAGATAGATATGAGATAGACAGATAGATAGATCAATAGACAAATAGATATGTGATAGATAGATATGATATTGAGAGAGATACATATGAGATAGACAGATATATATGAGATAGATAGATAGAAATATATATAGGTATGAGATAGATAGATAGATAGATAGATAGATAGATCGATAGACAAATAAATAGATATGTGATTGATAGATAGATATGATATGATATTGAGATAGATAGATATAAGATAGATAGATAGATAGATATGAGATAGATAGATATGAGATAGATAGAGATAGATATGAGATAAATAGATATGTGAATAGATAGATAGATATGAGATAAATAGATAGATAGAAATGAGATAGATATGAGATCAATAGATAGACAGATAAACAGATATGTGATAGATAGATATGAGATAGATAGATAGATATGTGATAGATAGATAAATAGATATGTGATAGATATGAGATAAATAGATAGATATGTGATAGATAGATATGTGATAGATAGATAGATAGATAGATAGATAGATAGATAGATAGATAGATAGATAGATAGATAGATAGATATGAGATAGATAGATGTGATAGATAGATATGAGACAGATAGATATGAGATAGATAGATGATAGATAGATGATAGATAGATAGATGATAGATAGATAGACAGATAGATAGATAATGATTGTTACTATTACTACTACCACTAGTTCCGACCCTGCTACCTTCTTGATGTAGAGACCATGTCTTTGCCTACAGATGCTTCTTTCCAGTCACTTACATAGTGCGCACATATTCCACAGCGCTGTACCAAGAATGTATCAGTGGAGTTATCTCATTCCATGTGAATCAGACATATGTCAGAGGTAGGCTTCCTCCGGCAGCCTGGTGTGAGGGGTCTGGGCAGCGGAGGGGGCCGGCGCTGCACATCCAGCACTGCATTAGTTGGCCCATAATACAGGGGAATCTGTTATGCTAGACCCAGGTATCCTCATTACAGCAGCAGAGCGGTTTGACAGGCAATGTTTGTCTCTGTACAGTGTGTGATGAACACAGCGTGACAGCTAATATGTGCCGCTGTCCAAGTTACTGAATCAAAATAAAATGGTAAATTACTGTCTGTCATCAGGGGGAGCAACAGCAGCTAATGCCCAATTCTCTATTCTAAATAAACTTGACTGGGGAGGCGGATGCGATTCTCATCATGAGAGGGCAAAGCAGATACAAATACGGCAAAGCTGCATTTGTTTTGTTTTTCACTTTTTTTTCAGGAAGACAAGAAAACCAGGCCCTTTGTGTTACATTGGGCCGGTGAAACAAGGGCACAGCAAAATCTGTCTTTATTCCTGCGCTGTCACAACAACAATCTGCCCGCGAGTTTTGCCAATGACCACGGCTTCATAACACATATCCCACTATAATTACTTCACCTTCTGCCAGCTACGACTGCGGTGCCAGGAGACGCTGGTGGGTCCATTAACAAGTATTGGCATCAGCGCAGTCACTTGGCTTAACAAGCAATTCTTAAGATACAAATATTACAGTTTAAAAAGCCGTTATGGAACAAATTATGAGAATTTGGTCGTTAGGGAGAAAAAATCTGATTCTATTAAATAGAATTAAATGTATTTTTAACATCTTTTAAACTCCTGCATTATTACAATTTACTACTATTATGGCTTTATTATTTTTATAATCATCATCAATAATAATAATAGGACTTTTCTAATTATTAAATGACCTAGTGTACATGTGAGGCTTTCTTCACATTAGGAGCCTCCGTATCAGACTCCACCATATTAGACAGAAAGTATAACTTGGTGATTTTCTTGTCGTCAAATAATACCACCATGATGAAACTCAACACCATAATATAAGTCTATGATGAGATGGATCAGACACTGTGCCATGGTTGGAAACTATGATGGAAGTGTGATTGGCACTATACCGCCCTGTGCACCTGGACCTTCTGGAGATCTAATGAATAAGCTTAGACCATGAACTTAGACTGAACCTTTCTACTATCCTTTGATCTTTTGAGCCCACAAACCTTTGCTCTGATCTTTCAATCTATCCTTCCTTCCATCAATCCATTCCTCCTTCATTTGATCCTTCGATCAATCATTTAATACTTTTATCCTTTCTTCAGTTCTCCTTTCCTTTCTTCTATCCTTCCTTGTTTTGATTTTCCCTTTCTTAATTCAGTCCTTCAATGTGTCCTTCCTTCCTACTTGCCTTTTATTCTTTGATCTGTGATATCTTCCTACCTTCCCTTCTTCAAACCTGAGATCCAACCTTTTTTTCCTTCCATTCATCCATTCTTTCTTCAATCCTTTTATCTTGCCTTTCTTTTTTTGATCCATCCTTTTAAGATCCTGCTTTTGATCGATACTTCCTTCCTGCCCTCCCTCTATCCATCCTTCTTTACTTCCTTCTATTTGTCCTTCATACAGTCCTTTGATACTTCCTTTGATCCTACATTCAATATGATCCTTCTTTCAATCCATTCATTTGTCCTTCCTTCCTACCTTCTTTTCTTCAAACCTTTGATCCATCCTTCTTTCCTTCCTTCCATCCATTCTTCCTTCAATCCCGGTATCTTTCCTTTGATCTTATATTCAGTCCTTCCTTAGATCTTTCCCTTGATCCTTCTTTCACTCATTTGACCATGTCTCCTTTTATCCATTGATCCTTCCTTCAAACCTTCTTCGAACCATTCATTCTTCCTTGTATGTACCCTTTTTTCCTTCCTCCTCAATGACTTTCTCGTCCTGAGTTGTATCTAGTATCACGGCTTACTGTAGTTCCATTCAAGTAAATCAGTCTGGCCTGCAGTACCAGACACAAACTATGAACAGTAGTGGCACTGTTTCTAGCAGGAAGCAATCATGTTTCTTCAATCCCATAAAAGCGATTTAAATTCATTTATACCTTGAGTTATGGTGATTTCACAAGTCCCAGCCTTGATGTTCAGGCCACATTCAAGTCCACACCAGTATGAGACAGCATCACCACTTCTTATACCCTGAGCTGATAGTCAATTACGCAGTGTCTAAACACCTATTTTACTAGGCGGTCCACTGGCCACGGGTAATAGATTCAGCAGCACCCAGTGGTCCACACCTATTTTATACTGGACTAATATAAAATAACTTTATATCCGATACCGGGATATTGCCAGGAGTCCTAAACATATAGGACATCTGATGCTAAGTAGCTTTTAAAGGGTTACTAAGAGGAATAGAAAAATAGCTGAAGTGGTTGGATCGTGCCAAGAGTCCATGGGTGAGATTTATCATATACGACTTTTATGTGCAACTTTTGGTCCAAGTACCAATCTATTATGAGACAAATTCAGCCAAAATTTGCATACTGTATGTTAAAGTAGGAGCGAATACCTTCTTTCTCTGTGGAGTGAAAGTTGGTGCTGGACAAACACCTCCTCGGCACTGGGGTAGCTCTGCAACTTTTTATACAACTTTTTAAAAAAAGTCTCAAGTTATAAATCAGGTCTAAACCACCAAAATCATGCCCACAAATGTAGAATAAAAGGAAAAGTGATGTGGCCAGGCGTACATAATACAACACAGTCTCAGCTTTCATAAATCTGGCACTGGAAAAAAGTGGCATTACAGACCAAAATCTAGGCGCATGAGCTTTCATAAATCTCCCCCGATGTGTGTTTTTATGGAATTTCACCCTCCTATCATCTATCTGTTAGAGTGTAGGATTTAATTAAATCTGCCTCTTTTGCATAACAAAAGCAATATGCGGGGCATTGTCTGATCGCAGGTTGCGTCTTGGGCCCGGCTGCTGGATGTCAATTTCCCCTGTTCCACAAATGGGAAGGCATCACACTGTTTGTAAAGAGCCAGGACTGGGGTTAGATAAAACAGTGTTATCACCATCAATCATATTATTATAGTGAAGATCCCATCTGGCTGCCACTTTGGCTGCCAGGATAATACCCGGTATGGGTGAGAAGGCTTTAGTTTCAGGCTTTCAAGCCTTCCAGTTGGGACGCGTCCTAATTATGATGAAATGCTTTTAGTGCACAAATGGGACAGTCTATTTAGGTTACAGGAACCACATTGGCATGTCAGGAATACAATAGAAGCTGAAATGATTCCTCATCCTGCGCAGACGTTGCCACTTTAAACTGAGATAAATGGAGATTATTGTGGGTACTCTCGTTATGGATGTAGAGCGCAGCTTTTAATTGTTGCATAATTATGTATTTCATGTTTTTCCAGCGCCGAGTCTAGATCAGCTGGTGACATCGCTGGATGCTGCTCGCTAACCCCTTCCTTATCGGAAAGCAGACCGAGAATGAAGGCTGGACATTGACCGCTGGGATAAAGGGTTAAAAACGTTTGCTGTCTTACAGTCGTTTGTTACAGCAGATAATACTAAGCGGGGAGAGGATGATGGAATTCTGCTAGAGAGATAATGGGCAAGCGTGGTGAAGAATGACATATAGTGTAGATAGATAGATAGATAGATAGATAGATAGATAGATAGATAGATAGATAGATAGATAGATAGATAGATATGGGATAGATAGATAGATAGATACGGTAGATAGGAGATGGATAGATAGATATGAGATAGATCGATAGATATGAGATAGATAGATATATATGAGATAGATAGATATGAGATAGATAGATATATATGAGATAGATAGATGTGATAGATAGATAGATATGAGATAGATAGATAGATATGAGATAGATAGATATGAGATAGATAGATAGATAGATAGATAGATAGATATGAGATAGATAGATAGATATGAGATAGATAGATAGATAGATAGATAGATAGATAGATAGATATGAGAGAGATAAATAGATAGATATGAGATAGATAGATAGATAGATAGATATGAGATAGATAGATAGATAGATAGATAGATAGATAGATAGATAGATAGATAGATAGATATGAGATAGATAGATAGATAGATGATAGATGGATAGATAGATATTAGATAGATAGATAGATAGATAGATAGATAGATAGATAGATAGATAGATAGATATGAGATAGATAGATAGATAGATAGATATGAGATAGATAGATAGATAGATATGAGATAGATAGATAGATAGATAGATAGATATGAGATAGATAGATAGATAGATAGATAGATAGATAGATAGATAGATATGAGATAGATAGATAGATAGATATGAGATAGATAGATAGGTATGAGATAGATAGATGATAGATGGATAGATAGATGATAGATGGATAGATAGATAGATATGAGATAGATAGATAGATAGATAGATATGAGATAGATAGATAGACATGAGATAGATAGATAGATAGATATGAGATAGATAGATAGACATGAGATAGATAAATATGAAATCGATAGATAAATATAATGTAAGTAGATAGATAATAAAAATTGCTACCCTTGTGTGCCAGATTTCCCAGGTATTCCCCAATCACTTATAATGTCATTTGAGCATATATACTGTATTATTTCCTGTACGCCAGTTTTCTGTAAGTCATGATTTTGTCGCATGAAACAATATTGTGACTTTTCAGGCTTTTACATCAGGCACACAACTTCCTCAAATAGTGGGCAGGGCCACACACACATTTACACTTACACACAGTGCCATTTACTGTAATGTAAATTATACCATCAACCAGCTCCAGCTAGTAATTTGCACTTCTTAATACAGGATGGGCCATGGAAAAGTATCCCGACACCGCGCTCTTATGCAAATCTGTCTTTGTTGCCCATTACAACCAATCACAGCTCAGCTTTCATTTCTTATACTGCCAAAGTAAAATGTAAGCTGCGCTGTGATTGGTTACTATGGGGAATAAACACAGATTTTGAGACAGCTTTCATAAGAGTGCGGTGCCGAGAAACTTCCGTGGTCCAGCCTGCATATTTGTCGCACGTAGCCGGGTGCACTATTGACTTAGATGGGCAAAAGAAACAGCGGTCCAAGTAAATAAGCCCCATCGTGTCTATTGTAAATCCATATACAGCGGGTATGAGGTCTACTGTGTAAGAAGTAGATCACACACACTTTAGGTGGGGGGCGCTATTACAGATTTCCCATTGGACGCAGGCGCTGGGAGTTACATCCAAAATAAGAGGAGTGACTCAAGCGGGTTAAGACCTGCGGCTCGCTGCAGGACATCACCTCCTTCTAGGCTATCTCCATGCTAATTGACCCCACGACATAGAAAATAAGTTTGATTCTTCGCTTCAGATTCCACTGAACACTTCATTAAAATCACTGCGGAAAGTGTCAGGAGGGAGAAAAAAAGGTCCATCTTTGTTAGAGGCCTCGGTGTAGAATGAAGATGGATAAATCGCCATGGAAACTGAAAGCAGCGACGAAATGTGTACTGACCCTTGTAAAGAAAGGCCAGCGACTGGCTATTTGCTTGTACAGTTATAAACTTTCAGTACTGTGGGCAACCACAAAAGAAAAGCCGCAGCCACCGGCACGCCGAGCGCCGGGGATTAGATCTTATTTTCTATTATGTTCCCACAAGGAGCGAGCGGCGAGGAGCCTCAAGTTTTATTTGAGCGCAAACTTTCCCGACTCCATTAACCCCTCAGATACCTGAGGTGACCAGAGTTGTAACTTGAAGTTCTAATGTGAGATCTGTGCTGGGTCCTCTCATCTGGGGCAGCAGGATTCTTAGGCCCCTCTGCACCCTCTATGCACTAGTTATGTCTCTGAGGTGACCCTAAATCTTAGGGTGCATTTACACGGACAAGTGCAATATCAGTCCGAAAAACTCATACAGGCCTATGCGTAAAATGCTGCATATCAGAGCCTGTGTATTTCTTGCGTATTTTCCTGTTTCTGAGTGCGTTTTTTTTTCTGCACGGGTATGGTTGCATATGTAATTTCCATACATTGCATTCGCATCACTGCACTTGTGATTTTCACGCACATTATTCCCTATAGGAGCAAAAACACATCGCATTGCACTCACATGAAACGTGCATGTACATGGAAGTGCGATGCCATCTATTTCTGCTCCCATAGGGAAGAATGTGCGATTCTTCATCAGAATCGCCCAAAAATAAGGCATGCTGCAATTTTTCTCTCGCATCGCTTCTAGCAGCACTGTGAGAGAACAATCGCACCCCTTAAAAACAATGGAGTTTTTTTCCTTTACAATTTTTGTGCATCTTGCAAGGCATAGAAATCGTCCGTGTATATGCACCCTTACCCTTGAGATCACGCATAAGATGCTTTGATACACTGTTTCAGTAGACAGTATCACACAGGTTAGGCTTAGATACACAGACTCCACAGACGTATGACACATGATAGGCTTAGGCCTCCGTCGGCAGATTTGATGGACAGAATAGCATTGTATGCATCACTATACTTTGTATTAAAATAGCAGAACCTGATGGACCCCATTAATGGTCAGAGGGGTCTGCGGTGTCTATGGTATCCGTCGCACAACACATCCGGCGGAATATGATGGCTTCCATTATAACTGAAAAAAAGAATGCAAATGTGACCACAGCCGTAGGGCTCATTCACACAGATGTATATGTGGTCTGTATTACGGGTGTGTTACGTGCATTTTCCCCATGCGCATTTTATGGGCATGAAACAAATCACAGTATCCCATGTGGTGGTCCATATTAGGGACTGAAATTGCCCATTGTCCCAATTCACTTCGAATTTGCACAGGAAGGTTGGAGAAATCACTAGGAACTTCTTGCATTTTCTTTTGCGTATGTGAATGACACCGAAACTGCATTCGCCTGTGTGAATGAGCACTTAGATACACCAACTTAGCAGAAAGTATCACTAGAGAAGCTTAGATACACCATCTTAGCAGACAGTATCACACACGACAGGACTAGATACACTACATCCACAGGCAGTTTCATTTGAGATAGGATTAGATACATTGGCTGAGCGGACAATATCACGCATCATACTAACTCAACAGGCAGTGTCATATATGATAGGCTTGGATACATTGGCTCACCAGACAGTATCATACTTTATAATCTTTGTTACATTGGCTCAGAAAATGCTAACATAGAGGATAGGTGTAGATACATTGGCTCAGGGGACAGTATCATACCTGATAGGCTTAGATACACTAGCTCAGCAGACATTATCATATATGGTAGGTTTAGATACAGTGGCTCAGCTGATAGTATCATATGTGTTGGGATTAGGTACATTGGCTAAGCAGGCAGGCAGTGTCTCATACATGATAGGATTAGGCAGTATCATACATTACAGATATGTATATACACACAGATATATATATACACACACACATTAGCTCAGCAGGCAGTACCATAGATACACTTGCTCAGGAGACTTGGATACACTAGATCAGCAAACAGTGTAATATATAATAGGATTAGATACGGTGGCTCAGCTAACAGTATCATACACCATAGGTTTACACTCTTTGGCTAAGCAAGCAGTACCATACATGATAGGCTTAGATACACTGGCTCAGCTGGCCATATCACACATGACAAGGATAGATACACTAGCTCTGCACACAGTATTATACAGTATACGCTAAGTGGCATCGGCTCAGCAGACAGTATCATACACAATATGCTTAGATACATTGGCTCAGTTGACTGTATCATGCCTGATAAGCTTAGATGCACAGATTCAGCATAAAGCGTCACACATGATAGGCTTAGATACATTAAGTCCACAGCAGCATGAGAACCCTTTCCTGTCCCGTTGCCATTAACATGAATTCCGTGTACATTATAATTATCCTCTTATTCCCGGCCGTGGAGATAAATGGCGCCTATTACAGCCTCTATCGCACCCATTTCTTCTTACATATAAAGATGCAGAAAACCAGCGGAGGTTTTAATACATCAAACCACTTTGTACCCCCCCTACCACCACCACCGGCATCCGGAGGGCTCTCCTGCTTCTGTAATAAGAGGGCAGCATGGATTTTCTTCTATTCGTGCGTCCTGCGCCCGCGGTGTGTGCAAAGTGTCATTTATTTATACACAAATTGCTTCTATTATTCACACTTGCAGAGGCCTCTGTCTTACAGGAGTACTGGAGCCTCCACCGCACACACCAGCTCCTTGTAAGTGACTGATAAATCAGGGGATGTGAAGGGTTACAGCCTGGCCTCTGACTATATGGTAGGCACCATTTTTTATTATTTGGCCCCAAGTTGGTGTGAGGACACCTATAAACCCAATTAGGTATGCAAATAAATATGGTATAATGCCTCTGCAGTGTATCTACAGGGAATCTACCTTCCAATAGGTGGCGCTGCAGGCATTGGACCATCTCCCATTTTCATAGGAAAGCTAAGTGACAACCAATATGTCTGCCATTACACAGGGTTATTACAAATGATCTTCCCGATTTGAAACCCTCATAAATCAGGTTTATGACACTTAGATACATAAAATCTCATTTTGCAAAACTAACAGTAAGTCTGTCCTTATGTCCAATGTTGCATCTGTAAGTGAACATCATTCGGCTGTCCATCAGTAAGCGTGGAAACAGGGCAAGTTCACATAGAGTCCTCCAAAAGTGGAGAATTGGACGTCCGACAGCCGACGGTGTGGAAGATTCTGCGCAAACATTTGCGATGATATTCCTACTGATTGAAATTGTTGGCGGCCCGGAAACTGGACGACAACGAGGTGACGTTCTTTCTGTGAGAGTACACAAACTGTAATGGAAAGCAATGGTTTAATGGAGTGTTTAGTGATGGAGTCGCCTTCCGCCGTTCCGGCACAGTTCACCAAATGTAATGTCAGAATCTGGGGGGGGGGGTCTACGTGGAGCGTATGCACGACTCCCTCAACATGAATGTGTTTGCGCTATAGAAAAGTGTGCAGCCCCTTCTTCTTCCCAAAGGAAACAATCATGGGATTCTGCACCTAGACGCTACATATGTGGTTTCTGTCGCAGATGGAAGAGAAAATCACAGATTTCGTTTTCCATCAAGATGGGGCGCCCCCACACCCTCCTGCCATTTTCACAATGCAGTCAGAAGTGAGCTCAATAGGCGACTACCAAAAAGATGCATTAGGCGTTAAGGTTGTGACGATAGGCCTCCATATTCCCTGAACCTTACGCCTTGTGATTTAGAATGTACAACAGGACTGTTCACCTCTAAATTCCTTAAATATGGCACAATTCCCAACTCTTCATTGTAAAAAATATCCCTTTAAGAACCATAGTGGCTGTATTTTTATCTTTGCTTCTCCTTCAGTCTCAAATGACCATTAGACATACATTCGTCTTCAAAATTCCTCAAACATGACACAATTCACAACACTTCACTGTAAAATTTTTTATCCCTTTAAGAAACAAAATGGCCGTGTTTTTTCTTTATTCTTCTTTCAACCTTAATAGATCATCACACTAATGTTACAATCTACAACAGGACAGTTTACCTCTAAATTCCTTAAATACGGCACAATTCATAACTCTTCATTGTAAAACTTGCTAGCCCTTTAAGAAACAAAATGGCCGTGCCTTTTTTTCCCTTGAACTGAACCTTTAAAAGCATTAAAAAGCATCAATTCCAAATTAAATAAATCTCATTAGGCAATGACAATGAACATCCTTCTTATAATAAATGCGCCATCAATTAATTTCTCCTTTGCATAATAAATTGACCATAAATTATAAAAGACGGGCCATAACTGCCGATGACCTTTACGTTGCTTAAGTTTTGTCATGCAAGTCATTGTAAATGCTGGTTACAAAAAAAAATTGTCAAGGAGCTTAAAAAAATATTATTAATGGCTTTAGAAGAAACATGAGCGACATGAGGGAGAGTTTATTGGCTCGGTCCTGAATATTCATATCATCCTCCACTATAGTTAATGAACTAAAATGAGCAATCCACAGTGCCAGCGGATACACTGATGCAGAATTCAGATGTAAGTGGCCGGCGGAGGAACAATAGATTCTCCGATATATCAAATATCCATGAACTTGAAATGAATATCTCCCAAGATGTAAGTGTATCAATGAGTCTGAGACTAGAGATGAGTAAGCTTGTGAGTTGGCCATTTTTGCGCAGATTTTTTTCCTATTACCAAGTTATATTTCCATCATGTAAGAAATTAGAGGCCAACATATAACTCGGAGAAACAAGGCTCTGTGAGAACAAAGTTGAACTGACGAACTTTCAACTTTTTTCTCATCTCTGTAGAATATGGTTTGTGTAAGTAATCATCCCCATTATCCAGGATGGTGAGAGGTTCCTGATGATGATCTTCATTTTTCTTGAAGATTTGGCAGAAGGGTGAAAAATAACTTTCATCACTGTATCGCCAGTCGCATCTGACGCATACGCAGTAGAGACCAAGACCAGTAGACCTCGCTTCACTGTGCATACGCCCAATGGTACTGGAGTTGGTTTGCGATGATGTATGCAACCTGTGGGGTGTTAATCAAGCTGGGAGAAAGATCAGCCAGCATGACTATTCGAGAGAGGCTCCAAAATTAACTTTCCCCTTTTTGCTGAGCCCTGGATAACAGGTTTTGGAAGCTAGGGGTGCTAAATCCTCTGGTAGGGTCCCTTAAAGTGGTTTTCATATGCCAAAATGTGATAGAATAGTGCTGGGGTATGTCATTATTTGCTGATCTGTTAGGTCGAACCTCACTTGACTGAGCTAGATGGCTGTGATTGCCAATGTGCAGGGTTACAGAAGTATTCCAGAGACTGGGCAAAGTTTTTACAATCTGCCTAACATTTCCATTCATTGCCATTATTCCAAACATCCATCGAAATCATCAAACTGAACTCCAGTAACTTTTTTTTGCTGACTTGCGCCACCGTTGCTTTCCAACTTGTTTCAGGTTTCTACATTGTTATTTAAAATGGACACATAGCGAATGCAGAAACTACATTAACCACAATGCCCTTGCCAGTTACTGACCAGTGTGTATTCACAACTGTACAAACTGTGTAGTCATTACAGGATCTGAAGGCACTGAGCATGCCTGACCGGAAAGTCAGGGGAGCCTACAGGTTGTAACCACTGGATACCAATGGAGAAATAAGCAGGCGGTAGACCTTAGGTAAAGCCATATCTCTGCAGCTTTGTAAAAGACGTTCTAAGAGAATATTGCAAAATGACATGTCACCGCCTTATGAAGCATATCATTTGCACTTTGAGGCCTTAGTCAGATGGGCATTTTTTCGCGCGATTTGCGCATGCGCATGCGTCCGGCGATTTTTTAAAACCCTTGCTTTGCAATGGTATCGCACACATGAGCGCTTTTTATGTGCTCGTCCGATAAATTATAGAACAGAAATCGCAGATCGCACCTATCTGCGATCTGCGATTCCTGTTCTCTTCTCTATATGCGCTCAATGGGGCCGGCGGCAGCAGCGCCGACCCCATTGAGAACATATAGAAGACAAATCATTCTTCTCTGCCACAGCTGTTACAGCTGTGGCAGAGAAGAACGATGTTTGCCCATTGAATTCAATGGAGCCGGCAATACAGCCGGCTCCATTGAAATCAATGGGCTGCCGGCGAGCGCAGGATGAATTGTCGGGAAGGGCTTAAATATATAAGCCCTTCCCTGCAATTCATCCAGAAATGTGTAAAAATAAAAAATATATATATACTCACCTTGTCCAGGCAGACGGAGTTCAGCGCGGCCGGCCTGCAGTGGGTGTGAAGGGGGTGTGAGTCAGACCTGCCCCTGATTGGCTCAGCGCTGAGCCAATCAGAGGCAGGTCTCACTCACACCCATTCATGAATTCATGAATGGGTGTGAGACCTGCCTCTGATTGGCTCAGCGCTGAGCCAATCAGGGGCAGGTCTGACTCACACCCCCTTCACACCCACTGCAGGCCGGCCGCGCTGAACTCCGTCTGCCTGGACAAGGTGAGTATATATTTTTTTTTTATTTTTACACATTTCTGGATGAATTGCAGGGAAGGACTTATATATTTAAGCCCTTCCCGACAATTCATCCTGCGCTCGCCCGCAGCGCATTGCTTTCAATGGAGCCGGCTGTATTGCCGGCTCCATTGAATTCAATGCGCTGGACAGCTCCAGCCCGTTTCTAATGAAATGCGGCTAGGAGCAGATTTTTCGGGCGATTTTTTGGCCCCGGTCACGCGATTTGCGGATGCGCATCCGTCATGCGATCCGCAAGTCGCGTGAAAAAACGCCCGTGTGACAAAGGCCTGAATCACCAGAATACTTCTTTAAACTATAGTGGGGCTCTAGCACAGTCGGACACCCCCCTTCCTACAGAATAGACAGTTATCGCATACCCAAACCTTATTCCAACACTGTCTGAGTCACAGAGTGACATGACAAGCGTTTTGATTAGTGGCGTCCGAGTGCTGAGACCCCCATTGATCGCTAAAATGAAGGGGCTGCACTGTTCATTGTGTGCCCCTTCGGACGTCTTCGTTGCTTTCCGGCTTCTTTCACAGCTGAAACCGGACACAGATATATCTATAGAAGTCTATGCATCTGTCTTCAGCATCCAGTAGGGATCTCCGAACTCGGACCCTTACTAATCAAAACTCTTGACATGTCACTCTCACTAGGGTTTTAGCATACACGAAATGAATTCCATATTATTTGAGCATGCCAAGAGTACAAGTGGATGTTCCTCAGTAATCTGCATCTATGCAACCTCCATCATATAGCAATATGGCCTCTTTACATCCTGCTGGAATTAGTTACTTACTTGCCCTTGTATCAGCAAGTATGGCCTTTTTCAGTGTTACATTGTATATTTAATCCTTTTAAACACATCAGCTCTCCTAAAATATGTCCTGTGTGAACATATTTTATATCATTTAGGGCATTCATACTTCACAGATCATTATTTTTTATCTTCAGACTAGCCCTGTCATATATATGGAAAAGATCATGGAATGATATGCTTCCTTGATATGTTCTCAATCAATATTACAACAATGACCACTTCTAAAGGGGGCAAATGCAGCATTTTTAACTTGAGGTTTCCCAGTGCATTGGTATTTATGACAGAAATAGCAAAATTTCCCTCTTTGTCAATGATTGGACTCAATTTGACAACTTTCTACAAATGCAAACATTTTTACATAGGGAGTGCCGCATTGTTCTACTGATTGGTTAGAGTCCTCAACGACCATATGATGATGGATTATCCTAAAATAAGTCCCTTAAAGGGGTTGTCCCGCGGCAGCAAGTGGGTCTATACACTTCTGTATGGCCATAATAATGCACTTTGTAATATACATTGTGCATTAATTATGAGCCATACAGAAGTTATAAAAAGTTTTTTACTTACCTGCTCCGTTGCTAGCGTCCTCGTTCCCATGGAGCCGACTAATTTTCGCCCTCCAATGGCCAAATTAGCCGCGCTTGCGCAGTCCGGGTCTTCTGCAGTCTTCTATGGAGCCGCTCGTGCAGAATGCAGGCTCCGTGTAGCTCCGCCCCGTCACGTGCCGATTCCAGCCAATCAGGAGGCTGGAATCGGCAATGGACCGCACAGAAGAGCTGCGGTCCACGGAGACAGAGGATCCCGGCGGCCATCTTCAGCGGTAAGTATTGAAGTCACCGGAGCGCGGGGATTAAGGTAAGCGCTCCGGTAAGCTTTCTTTACGTCCCTGCATCGGGGTTGTCTCGCGCCGACCGGGGGGGGGGGGTTGAAAAAAAAAAAACCCGTTTCGGCGCGGGACAACCCCTTTAAATCAAAAGTCCAGGAAGACTATTATATAAATGAAACCCCCTCTAAGTTTTCCTGTCGATACCAGCCTTCCCCATTTGATAACCTCAATAGAAACTCTAATGGAGACCATATTGGTTGTCAGGAATCCTTCCCAGAAATGGCCAATGAGGACAACTCAAGGACTTGTATTTCCAGTTTTTTTTACAGCCGTGTTATGCCCTTTAATAAATCCACGCCAGACATTAGACATGCTTCACATCACCATACATAAAAGTAATACACACGTTTTCTTCCCATGAATCACATCGCAATAACACGCTCCCATTACCGTGTGCACTACACAACCCTAGAGGCGTGATAGATCATTAAACGTTGGTGTACGAATTGTGTTGGAAGTTAATAAAACTTGTTTCTTGTACAACTGTAAGAAATCGGAAAGCTGTAGAGAAGGAGAAAGAGGAAAGACTTGTATGCAACCTTGTGCAGGTAATAACTGCATGATACCCCCGGGAACCTTTACCAGCCCATGATGTCATTATTCTTCCTGATTAATAGGCTGCCTGATGCTATTTGGAGCCAACGGCCATAGAAAATGGCTCATATGGTGGAAATAGCAAAGTAGAGTTGTCGGCGGCTGGTGCGTGAATACATACACAGGGAGACAAAAGGAAAATAAATGATTAAAATTTAAATGGGGGCTTGTAGAAGAAGATTTATCTGGGAGGAAAGCCAAATATCCCAGATAATATGAAATGAATCTTCTTCAACTCAAAGACATTAATAATGGGACACTGTCAGATAATTCTAATTTATTTCCATGCTAGGTAGGTCAGAAATTGGAGAACAGATGTTACTCATGCAGCCGTCTCTATTAAATGCTTTACTATGAGTGGAATAAGATTTGTGTAATGGATAAAATTAAAAGTATTGTTGTCTTGGTGAGGCTTTCTTGCACTGCTTGACTCATAACTAAATCTGACACCCAAAGCCCATGGTCTTTGGACTGATGTATAGAATGATTAATGAGTGAAATATTGATTCTGGAGATAGCTCTGAAGTGATGACTTTGTGTCATCTTGATCTGAAATTCAAGATACTATGTTCTAAAGAGCTAGAAGTAGAATGAGTGTAGGACTTGTCTTGCTTAGGGCAATATTAGACTTATATCTGAGTAAAATTATTCCATCTCCCCCAGAAGAGTTTTGGGTTCATGGGGTAGAGGAAGATGAAAGGTAAAGTTCGGATCGAACATCATTCGGATGATGGATTTGTGGAGATGTGGAGGGGGCCTTCAGAAGGAGCTTGAAGAAAAAGAAATGTGAGGATTCAGAGTTCATTAAGCACCTGTTTTACTAGTTGTTGCTTGTTTACGGGTTGGGCAAGAATCTACTTCTGAAGAGTCGTTTGGTTTATGGGGCAAAGGAAGATAAAAACTGAAACTTGAAGATGAGGAAATATGATGGATCTGTGAAATTGTTGAGGAGGAGTCGGGAAGAAGTCTAATGAAGCAAGACAATGGGATTCAGAGATCTATAAGTATCTGTTTAATTGGTCACTACTATTACTATAATTATTAGGTCTTGCCTATTATCTACTCCAAAAGAGTTTTGGGTTTATTGAGGAGGTGAAGAGATGGTCTGCCTGGGACTACACCGAAGAAACCTTGAGGGATGTAGAAGATGTACTGTAGTTTACAAAGATGGGATATTCTGGTGCTTGAAGATTTCTGTTCAGGAGCTATGACGGTCTTCAGAGAAAATTAGAAGAAGCAAACTATGAGCATTAGGAATTCACTAAACATATATTTTATTAGTCACTGCTACTCATTTAAGGTCTGGTATAGTTCTTGCTCCAAGAGTTTTAGGCTCGTGGAGCAAATGAAGAGGCGGTTTGTCTTGGATTATACCAAAGAAACCTTAAGGTAAATAGAGGTTACAGCTTGGAAAGAAGAAAACTTGATGAAATATTCTGGGACAGGGTGCTTGAAGATTTTTATGGAGTATTGTAGCTGTGATGGTCTTCAGAAGAGCTCTGAAGAAATTAAGTGTGAGGATTCAGGGTTCAACTAAATGTCTGTTTAATTGGTCACTGTATGGCTTAAAATCTGCTCCATAAAGCTTTTTTGGTTCAAGAAACAGGGCGTGGAATTACAAGAAAGAAAGCTTCAGATAAGCAGACATGGTGGCTTGGAAAGAAGGAAATATTGTGGCATGATGTGGTCTTGAAGGTTTGTAGAATTGCCAAGTGGCTCCTGAACAAGTCTGAAGAATCTAGACACGAAGATTCAAAGTTAATAAATGTCTGTTTTATTGGTCACTGTTCATCAACAGAACTTTAGTCACATCCATGCTCTCTTCTCAGTTTTAGCTTTTGAGGGTGTCACCTTATGAAGTATAGTTTTTACATTTTTTATTTGGGAGATGTCTTCTAAAGAAGCATTAAGCTGATTCAGAAGATCACATCTAAATAGTGATACGATACACCAAAAATTCAGTGCACAAGAAGGTAAAAGAGTCAGATAAAATACACAACAACACTGCTTGTCCAAAACGGAGAGAAACAATCAGAATTACTAGTACAAATGACTGATACTATTAATATCTGAACAAATCACTCAATGTGGTGGCCCACAGATGCAAAGAATGCTAGATCGATTGATCTATCCTATATCTATCTATCTATCTATCTATCTATCTATCTCATATCTATCTATCTATCTCATATCTATCTATCTCATATCTATCTATCTAACTCATATCTATCTATCTATCCATCTCATATCTATCTATCTATCTCATATCTATCTATCTATCTATCTATCTATCTCACATCTATCTAAAAGTACATGCCATATTCAATATACAGAAGCATCCAATTTAACAGTGCCACATTGATATGAAGACATAAAGAGATGCCCCAGAACTAATAAAATAATAAGGAGAGCAAATATAACAAAGCCGGCAAGGATAAATGTAGTTTACAAAGACAGAATCAATATATAGTGTCTCACCAATAATGTAGTGCTAACCATATGGAACGTGCTACGCATCTGCGTGAAAATGACCCTCAAAGCAAAAAATTCTTCCAATAAAGGAATAGGTGACACCATCAGCCTCCCCATCGCGGGCACATGAGCTAGATGCTCTCATGTTATCGTTCCCACTGTTACCTATATGACTATTCCACATCTAAATAGTATCTGCTTCACCAGGCAACACCATGGGTATAGTTAGTCCCCTTTAGTACCCTGTTTTTACACGGCCGGCTCCTGGTGGCAATTTGGGAGAAGAGGGTGGATATTCTGCAGGAATTTTTAAGCAAATGTTTATTCTGAACGTTTTCTGTGAAGGTGACTCCAATGAATTATATGCGTCAGTCAAATGCTTAAAGGTTCTTCCGGTGTCATTAAGAACGATGTTCAAAAGTTCAACAAACTTTTACAATACGGAAAGCGTTAACTGTTAAAGTGATAGTGTCACCTTTGAGTCTCGTGATGGATGGCGAGCAAAATGCCGGGTGTGAGAAAGTGAATATTTCTTTGCAATAATGACCACCAGATGGTATGGAGTCGTTGATGCAAATTAAAAAATGCATGAAAAATGCCAGGAAAACAGAGGAAGACAAAACCTGGAGCGCATTCTGTCTATAAATCTTTTTCCTTGACTACAACACAGTCACTTATAATGGGAATTAAATTATTAACAGACACTGCAAGGGGAATACAAATGCTAAAAGTACGCCGCGTTCTAAACTAGTTCTAGTGTTAAGTTGAGGAAGTTGACTTGGGGACGGCAGTTGCAAATTAGGTGGAGAGGACAGGGGTTTGGGTTTTATTTAAGGATGATGAAGCAGCTTTCTAGGTCTGGAAGACACCTGTAGAATATAAGATACATTGAGAAATGGCTCCTGATGTCAATTGTGGAGCAACCTGTGACTGCTAGCTTCAGTCCTCAGCAGGAAACAGTGGGTTAGAAGAGGAAATTACATCAACAGATTGATTTACAGATGTAGCAAAATTTAACTTGACACGTTAAGAAAAGCTGTGCTAGGCTGGGTTCACAATGGGCGTATTCCTGCCGGAAACCCGCGGTTTGGCCACAGCAAAAACCGTGAGATTTCCACTGGGAGAACCGCTGCGGAAAAACCTGCAGTGGCTTTAAAGCGGCCCGGCCGCTCACTTTTCCGTTGCGGCCGGCGCTCCCATAGAGGAGGGCGTGGCCACGACGGAAAGAAAAGATAAATAGACATGCTGCATATTCTGAAGCCGTGGCTGCGGTCGCCTCAGCCGCGGTTCCAGCCTGACTTACCGCAGCGGATTGGCCGTCCCGTGTGCACGAGATTTCTGAGAAATCTCGTCCACATGGCCAGCTAATCCCGAGATTAGCGGCCGCGGGCGGATTTGCCGCGGCGAAATTCCGCGCGGCAAAACCGCGGCAAATCCGCCCTGTGTGAACCCAGGCTTACAGTTTATCTGTGTTTTCAATAACTTTTCAATAGCTTTGTTGTGTTAATATAACTTGATGCAGTAAGTTCTCACAGCTAAGTTGCATCTTACTATGAGGTATCATAGAGAAAGCCATGACATCTCAGAAAAAAAGGACATCGACCTAAAGGGGACAGCTTATCTTGACTAATATTGGTGTTTATGATTAACAACAAATAAACATGAGGTCCAACAGTTACATATACATTCCCTTAATGAATAGGACATCTTATGAATGTCTTTTGTAGACCATAGAACATTAATAGATTGACTAACAGAATACTGAATCACCATATTTGGTGTTGTGTAATATATTTTAGGGTCCTGTGATAATGAAGACTTGACACTTTAAGCAGTTAATTTGAAAATGGTAAACTATCATACAAAGATACCAAAATATTTCACAATTGGGCGACCATAGATGGGGAGATGTGTCACTAACTTCAACAGCTAGGGTCTACCTAGGGTCATCCAATGGTCTACCTTGGCACTATCAGAAATGGGATTATCATTCTCTAACATAGTAAGTTATATATATGTATATGTATATGGTATAGAATTGCTCAAAGATTCACACTTTCTGCTTACAGATATATGTCCTATTTTTCTCCAAAATCAGTCTAAAACCAGACAGGGAAAAGTGTATCAAACTTGACAAATTGGACACCACAAAAAATAGCACAACTACATATGTTACAGCAAGTTCGACAACTTTCCATTGAATCACTAATACTTGATGCCTATCCAAAGTTGGTTTTATAATAACTCGATGCATTCCAGAAGACAATCACTGACTGGTCTACCTAGCTGCAGAATGTGGGTATCATAACTGATTTCACAACAAATAAAGGTAATAGTGACATACCAATACCTGTCCATTCTGCTGGCACAGCTATGGAGAAAGACATAACATCCAATCATTATCCAGCCTGTATGTGGTTAGTCATGAACCTTGACTAAGAGGTTACCAGTAGAGATGAGCGAACGTACTCGGTAAGGGCGATTTCGCAATCGAGCACCGCGATTTTCGAGTACTTCACTACTCGGGTGAAAAGTACTCGGGTGCGCTGTGGGGCGGGGGTGGGGGGTAGCAGCGGGGAACAGGGGGGAGCCCTCTCTCTCTCCCTCCCCCCCCCCACTCCCCGCTGCAACCCCCCGTTCACCCACAGCGCACCCGAGTACTTTTCACCCGAGTAGTGAAGTACTCGAAAATCGCGGTGCTCGATTGCGAAATCGCCCTTACCGAGTACGTTCACTCATCTCTAGTTACCAGCAAGTACATTAACTTTGCATAGAAGTAAATAGCATGAATAATTCTTGTTTCTATGCCAACAAGAGTTTTGGTATATTAGTTGACTAACCTAGAACGAGGCAGAGACCTAGTACGATCATTGTATATAACTGTATTTCCATCATAAGTGGAGAAGACCAGTTCTGGCTGTTATGTTCTGTCAAATTCACTGATTTTAATACTCTGTTCTCTCCTGATGAGCATCTTGAGGTACCTCTTAAGGTGAGTTCTAGGTAAGGTTTGTTTTCTTTGACCAACCTTTGACCCCCATGTTCCTGTAACATTTTTAACAAAGATGAGTGAACTTTTTAAAAGTTCAGTTTGGTGATTTTGCCGAATTTCAATTCAATCCGAATTTGAACTGAAGTGAAACTTCACCAATACCCCCAAAATAATACTTTTTCCTCTCCTGTGGCTCAGTGGCTAGTACTGTTTCCTTCAACACTGGGGTTCTAGATTCAAATCTGATCAAGAACAAAATCTGCATGGAGTTTGCATGTTCTCCCTGTATTTCATAATAACCACCCTTATTTATATACCACATACATATTAAGCAGCACTTTACATCACTTGATATTTTCATTAGGGCATATGAACATTGCAAAAGGGGTGAATCCGGATCGGGAACATCCCTCTATTTGCTGTAATAGGAAGCTACTCTGTCAGACCTTTCATGTACATGCATTACATGGACTGCCATGATTTGCACAACTTTAACATTAATAGCCTGTTGCTGGAGTTGAAAGAAGTAAGACCTGGCTTTGTTTTGACAGAAGTTGTCTTTGTGAGGCCACCTCTTTAAGGTTTGATAAATCTTATAAGTACATTTATTATAAGGCTGAACAGGTAGGTCTACAACATTAAGTAAAGTATGCTACTCTATCCTCTTCCATCTCAAAAGCCGCCATCTTGAATATGACAAAAAAAATCAATTAGAAGGTGGCTCATGTTCCTGACTTTCCCGGTATCCATGGCTTTGTTGATATGTACATATATTTTTTTTATGGTCGTGTAGAAGATATGAAGCAGTCGGGTTAGATGTGAAGATATAAGCAGGCACTGCATAGAAGGTGACATGCTGTGACAGAACGTCAGGAGACTGAGAGCGGTTCATGGTTCAGGACTTGATCACACATGTTGTGTTTAAGACACGTCTGCCAGAGTCTCGGGGATGAAGCTGTCAGTACTTATTCGCTGAGTGAACGCTACATTGATGGGGAGGGTTCTGGGACTGGTTTAAAAATAAAATAAAGCTCTGAGGAGAACTTAGAAAACTTAATAGGACCTTAAAAACAACAGGAGCCCAGAAGATTGCAGATGGTTTCTTGGGCTTGAGGACAAAGTAAACAATGATTTTATAGGCAGCCGTGTCGCCTAGGGGAGGACGCCTCCAAAGAGACATTCGCACATTCTGTGTCCAACATCATTAGGAGAACCGGTGGGAGTTGTGCGCTCTGCTCTACAAGTCTTATTGGAGAGAAGAAGAAAAGATGACACTGATCTCGTAAATGAACTTGAGGTGGAAAATCAAAGCTCCTCATGAAGGATGAACATCACAGCAGACATTTGTGACCAAGATCCAGTATATGAAACAGCTTTATTATGTGGAGATGAGCGCAAAGTACTGTAGTGATAGAAAATATTAACCAATTAGAGCTAAGGGAACGGGTGAGGGTCAAATGAATTGTGGGTGCTGTAGTCCCTATGTATTGCATACAGTATAATAGTATTGTATTACAGTTATGTCCAGTGGTTGGGTTTGATTGAGGGTTGTAGTGTCCTACGTATAGATTACAGAGTGAATTAAAAGTCAGGACCACCCAAAAAATCTTCTGAACAAAAAGAGATGCAAGTAGGAAACTTTAAAAAACACTTAGATGGGTGGGATAAAACTTTTGATGGCAGCCATCTTGGCTTCAGCCCAGGAAATTTCAGTGGAAAGGGGGTCATGATATAAGCGCAGAATTTCATCAGAAATTGATAGGCGTGGTCAATCTTTTCAATACCTGCAACCATTTTTTGAGTTAAGAATGATGTCATGTAGAGAATTAATAAAGTTATCATTGTTGAATCAAGAACATCCAGGAAGATAGCTGGGGAGTTCACAAAATGCCAAAAATACTGATTTAGAAATTCAAGGTAGTGTCCAGAACAGACCGAGAGCCGGTCGTTGAGCAGTGTTTTGAATACCCAAGCGTTAACTGATGTGCTAGTTGTTTTCACGAAGAGTCCACAGATTGTACTGACACTGACAAAATTCCAAGGGTCTGTTAAGGTATCTTCATACAACTTCTACTGCAGAAGCATTTTGCATGGGTGCGACTTGTCTATCCTGAAGATCCTTATGACAGTTGGTTGAGTCACACCATGCTCCAATACTAGTCCCCTGATGCTTTTTAGTGGACTCTTCATGAAAATGTGGACTCTTCATGTCTAGTGGTCAGGTTAGGCTCAAGGTTGTAGTGTTCTATGTGTAAAATATAATACAATGATATTACGGTCATATCTAATGGTCGGGTTATGTTGGGAATTGTAGTACTGTCTACATAAAGTACAATAGAATTGTGCTCACATACACCTGTGTTGTACATTGTTCTCTGTGTATATAGAATATTTTTAGTCAAAGCCTCAAAACCTTCATTTATCACCTTAATTCACACCTAAGAAAGACTGATAGGAAATGGTTTGATCTATGAGTACTGCTGTTTTCCTGCTGTCAATCCAAGAGCTAATAAATATATCTGCCCATCCAGTGCTCCATCCATCGCTCTCCAGCAGCGCTTTGGCTTCAGCAACCTAATACCTTCACTTAAAACCACAAATGTATTTCTTGTAACTTGTTAAATTATTTTCGGTGACACTTTTCTGTACCTGCACATAATTTGACAGGAATGATGAGGCACCTGCGCACTCCGCTCACCATTTCCGCTGCTTAAAATTGGTCCCATGCTGTCAGCTTTGTGCGAGCCCTTAAGAGCCTTGCCGCGTCGTGGCCCATCATTTTCACCGCGGGCCGCCTAAATCTTACTTCTGAAGTGATTTAAATTGAAGGGGGGTGCAGTACTTATTCCTAAAAATAAGAAGGGGTCATTGTACATAGATGTCCCCAGCAGTGTGCGCACAGACGACATTACACTGAATATAGAAAACAATTGATTTCCTGTCTTTCAGGCGGTAAAGGATACATTTTAATAAATTACAGGTTTCTGTGAACTGGAAATATTTTGTACCTATACAAGACACAATGCTGGTAGGATTATTCCCCCTTTTCTTGGAATACATGCAATCATTTTAAAAGCGTGATCCGATGTTGACACTAAAGAAAGTACAATTTTTTTGGTTTTTAAAAAGTACAATAGAAATAGTTGCATTTTTGGGTACCATTTAGGGGTATATAAACTGTATTGTATAACTTTTATACATTTTTTGGGGGAGGGGGTAAAGTGAAAAAGCACAGCAAAATCTGCCGTTTTGTTATGGCATTTGCCATGCGGTATGAATAATGTGATGCATTTTTTCTACGGACAGGTTGGTGCGACTACGACAATACTGAACTTATGTTTTTTTTTTTTAGGGTTTTCCACTTTTGCACTCTTTTTCTTAAAAAATAATGTATTTTTGGTGTTGCATTTGTGAGAGGTCTTGCCCCCTTTCCTCCGCAGTGCCCACATGGCATTGCCATCCTAAAGATAGCTGCTGATGCCGGAGTATGCTACTAGATCTGTCCATTCGCGGTATGCATTGCATAACACAACACGCGGCGCAGGCGACCAGCGCATACGCAGTGCTGTGCACCAGATTATTCAATGGAGGCCACTGGTGGACAGGTCTGATCACATGCCCCTCCATCATCGGCCAGTTCTGAGGCAAGGGAATGGGGCTTCTCATAGTCATCGGCATTGCTCTAAAACAGGAGGCTATATACATCTCGATTTCACCGGCATCCTGGGATATGTGGTGCCTTTGCATAATGGGTGCCCTAAATACATAAAACGTTGATACTAAATGTTTTTTTAGGTTCAAACGTGAGTGGAATGTTTTAGTAATGATGATCCTTTACATTATGGTAGCAGCTTTAATATGAATCTCCTGGTGGCCGGTTCCCTTTTAAAAAAAACTGAATATAAAATACTCAACCCATTTAACACAGAGGTTCACATACTTTTTCTCCCTACACTGCCATATTACAAAGCAATACTATTAATGAAGCTTTATAGTTGGGGGCCAGTTCCAGATTTTGCACTGGGGCCCAGCAGCTTCAAGTTACGCCTCTGCTGTTGATCATTATCCTATGTGCCCAATAAAAGAAACGAACAGTACAACTGTATGTGGGTTATTAGTTAGATTGTGCTTGTGGTGTGGATAACAGTCAGGCCACATTTTATTAGTAACCATGCAGAAATCCAGGTAATACCAAAGGCTACCAAATATATGGGCGGCTTTAGAGTTTCATGTGAATGAGCGCGGTCCCCCACAGGACAGAGTATTCCAAGAGAGGAGTGGAAGACAATTAGATGTCCCTCAGCAGATGATGCTACTCTGGACAGCGCTGTATGTCACAACGAGAGTGTCATGATATAAATGAGGGTGTATTCACACTGCCGATAAAATTGTGCGGGTTTTGTGTGTTGTGAAATAGAACCCATTCTTATCAGTGGATCTACTCACACGGACAATTTTTCTCTTGCAACAATGCTGTGAGACAGAAAAATCGCAGCATGTTCCATTTTCATGTGAGCCGTGCAGATGAGCAGTCTCACACACATCTCACAGACGGAGTGCCCCGTGTGATGCGAGCCGTGCCCGAAAACGTCGGGCGTGACTCACTTTCGCCCATATCAATGCACCCTAAGTGGATAGTCATAAAATAAGTTACATAGTGGAAAGAGCAGGCATCTTGTGATCTCATTGCGACCACCTGGGAATTACTTGTCTCTCTGTTCTCTCCAGGAGTCATTATTTCAGTCAATAGAACTTCTTATATGATGAAGCTACATTGACTTTACCACACAGGCTCTTCATGGGGGGCATAGAAATGTCTACCACAGATACTGCTGTAACTCTAAGGAGCTCACAGCTCATCCTCCATGACTGTATACCTATCGTCTTTAGTTAATTTAGGTGACTATAGAGGGTAATGATAATCACACTATCCTACCTGCAGGCAGAGATAGAACTGTCTCCAGCTGGTCATGTGATGCATTACGGGAGGAAGAACAAGGAGGGAGAAAACTAAAAATCAAGATGCTATCTGATAAGTATCAGGAAGGCGACTGCCCTCCAGGGAAGGGAGTATGATATACACAGGATACACCAAAAGTGTGACAGGCAATCACATGAAGGGTGCAGCAATTGTGAAATGTGTTTTTGCTGAAGTGGCCCTTTAAGGACATTGTACAGTATTAGAAACATAGCTGCTTTCTTCCAAAAACAGTGCCACACCTGTCTGCGGGCCTTGTCTGGTACTTCAGCTCAACCCAATTCACTTCCGTGGAGCAGAGCTGTGATACTAGACACAGCCGATGGGCAGGTATAGCTTCTGAAAGGAACCAGCTATGTTTTTTGTAATCCTGCACATTCCCTTTAAATTAGTTATTGCAAGGCTAAGAGGTATTTGGAGCCTTGAAAGCAATGGGGTAAGGGGGCACTTCCGTCATAAATAAGAAATTAAAGTACTTTTTTCTCTCTATTAGATTGTAGGACTGAACGGCGCTAATGATTTCCATACTTCAACCTCATTGCCATCCATCAAAGAAACGAGTGCGTGATATTTTTTTTATAGCGCTCTATGGCTATGACGCATTAGTAAATATGTCTCCATGTCACCATCATTACCTTCTGTCCAGTCAAACGGCAACATAATAGATTTCTCCGAGAAAGTTTCTTAAGAAAAAAACAAATTCCTTCAAGCTTGATGTTTAATAAAGGAATCGGGAGCGCAGCCACGTATGCAATCCCATTATAATAAATAAATAAAGCGCCCGCGCCACGGCTGCCCTTGCCACATATCAAAGTGACTCCATCCAGCATGAGCTGATTTATTGGGGAGAAAGACTATTTTATAAGGCGAGCGCTTGACACAGGAAAATCAAGCACCCGAGAACCCGGCAGATTATTTCCTAGCTGGAGGCGACCAATATGATCTCATTCATAACACTATTACTGTCATAAACAAACACACATTCTCTCTTTTAATGATCGGTACTTAAACACTGGAGGAAAATGAAATGGCTATTAACTGCGGGCTAAGTATCACTTACCTATAGATTTGGCTACCTATTAGCCTCGAAATAAAAGGTGAAGAAATGAAGATTAAATATGGTTTATTACTCCATGAAAATGAGGTGTTTGCATGCATGAAATGGAATAAATCTTCATGTTATTACAGAGGGACTGAGCTGCAATCTAGTGCATGTCGTCTGTATTTAAAGGGAATTTCACTATATACTCACACACTCAAACACACATATAGACTAACTGGCCACTTTATTAGAAACACCTCTCCTTTCATAGGAAAATCAAACGATCTGAGCGATTTCCAGGTGCTAGACTAGTCGGAGGCAGGTCCCATAAACTGCCAGCCTTGCAGGGTTTTCTCATGCAACACTATCAAGAGCATACGAGAATGGTGTAATTGAGGAAAAAACATCCAGCAAAAGCATATCCTCTGGAGGTAAACAACTGATTGACAAAAGGGGTCAGAGGAGGAGGTCAAGAATCATCCTGTAGGGCAAGCAGTGCTGCACAGTCAAACACATTGTGGTTATTATTAATTATTTAACCTCCTGAATAGAATCCCTAGTAAGAACCCACATTTACAAATCAGGTGTTGTCTCAAGCACACCTGATGCCACTTTTCAATGGCGTCATTAGTTGCATCAGGTGTGCTTGCAATAAAACACATCAAACGGATTGGCTAGGGCTTTGTTGACTTTGTTATTGCATGTAAGAAATATGGCTTAGTGGACAGAGTTGTCCAAAAAGTTAGAAGAAGAGATTATTGTTATGCACAAATTAGAAAAATGGATACAAAAACAGCAAAGACACTGAATGTTTCTAATGTTGTGGTTGAAAGTACAGTTCACAAGTTCAAAGTTAAAGGAACTCTGGCAACACTATCTGGACTTGGCAGAAAGAGGAAGCGATCACCAGCTGCCACCAGATTCCTGGGGAGGATTCCCCAGGAAGGCTGTGAGAAGCTTCTGTCTGGCTATGCATGATGTTTGCAGCAGGTCATAACAGCAAACGGTGCTCTACCGAGTACTAAAGACGCTTGTCATGAAGGGGGTGAGTAATTCTGAGACTGCAGTAGTCATTAAAAGCGGTGAATTTGTGGAAACCATTTATATTAGTTGTGTTAAGCTATTTAAATTGTTCTTGCTTGATTGTTTTAATGCAAACAGCTGAAAGCTTGTAAATTTGGCAAATTAACCTAATTTGCAATGGGGGGTTCAATAATTTTGCTAGCAACTGTATTACTATCTAAGATAAGCAAAAAGACGAGTCTCCAGTATCCAAAAATTGTTATACTAAACAGTGGAAATACATCGCCTGGTCAGATTAATCCATATTTCTGTGGCTCTATGTTGCTGGGAAGGGTCAGAATTTGGCATAAGCAGCATGAATCGCTGAGCCCTTCCTTTCAGAGTAAGTCAACACCTCCATCTAATTTGTATAAATTGCAAAAAAGCTCTCCTGTTGGCATGGGCCAATATTCCTGCAGTGCAAATTCAACATCTAGTGGGATCTGAGCCATGATAAGTTGCCGCTGTTCTGAAGACCAAAGGAGGTGCAATGTACTACTGGATGGGGGTCTCTAATAAAGTGGCCATTCAATGTATGTTATAGGACTGCTCTCTGATTCCCCAGTCTTCTAAGTGTACAAGACTGATTATATTAGCATATTCCCTGGCCTTTCTCCCCTCCTTCCTTTTCTCCTTATGTCCATGTCAGTCATAGTCAGTGTCAGTGCTCTCCCACTGTCATGACCTTTGATAGAGAAGAGCGAGGAAAACAGAAGAGAGATGGAGAGTGAAAAAGAGAGAAGAGAGATAAAGACCCAGATTAAAGTGAAGAATCCTGAGCACCACATGACCACAAAGTGGACCCATCCACTTCTCTATTTTGCATGGCAATATTCAGAGGCCCAATCTAATAGGTTCTAGCAGTGATATTAAAGGCACCTTGGGCGGGCAGTTTATTTTCACTTTAATGCATGTATTTTGGTCTGACAAGCATTTTTGCAATAGGGTTAGATTAAACATTTTACATCTGTTTTTCTTCTGCAGCTTCTACATATCACTGTATATAGACACTGCAGTCTCAATAGGAGATTCGTCAGTGAGGCTGAACTGTTGGCTTAGTTTCCCTCTGCTCTCTCCTCTCCTGAACATCCTTATAAACTAATTCTTTACTACATCAAAGATAACATTTACTTTGGTCATAAACTAGCTGATATAAAGTGAAGAGGAGGAGACATAAAGGCTGAACACTAAGGCCCCTCTGTCCACGGCCGTGACGGAATATCGCTATCGATATTCCTCTGCGGGGGGCCAAGGGGGAGAGCTGACAGGTCTCAGCAGGGAGCATATCTAACAAATAGGCACACAGCAAAGAATCGCGGCAAATCACAGCATGCCGTGATTTAGATCTCTGCTTGTGGACTCTGGCGCTTTGGAAAGCTTCATACCGCGTGATCTGCTGGCAATTTCTCGCTGGTGGATCATCGCCCGTGGACATGCAGCCTAAGTTTTCAGTCCATCCTCATTGACGGATCTCCTATTAGACTGCAGTGTCTATATACAGTATATATATAAAAGCCACAGA
The DNA here is from genome assembly GCF_035609145.1 of Eleutherodactylus coqui. NCBI lineage: Eukaryota > Metazoa > Chordata > Amphibia > Anura > Eleutherodactylidae > Eleutherodactylus > Eleutherodactylus coqui. The sequence goes on along the minus strand of NC_089841.1, from coordinate 66,124,531 downwards.
AGACAAATAATTGCAAAAATTATTGTCAGCCCGCATTTACGTGGAAAAATTGCCCTCGAACGATGCCCATTGCCTTTAAGTTTCAGTTGAAATCACCATGTGCTTTGGTAACATATTTGCTTGCCTCTCTTTGTGTTAGCTGGCAGGTCCATTTTAATCCTTACTTGTGTTTTAGCAGCAGGAATCCCTTAATTACTCTCAAGAATCTGTGTCCAGTTTTACACTTTATTTTATTATCTTTAATTTCCTTACTCGTGTTATCGACAAGGCTTTTCGGAGTCAATACAAAACCCATTCCTGCCTGTGCTTTCAAATGCCAGCACAAGTCTGCTTTATTTTAAAGACAGGCAGGGAGATTTTAATGACAGGTGGTCAATATTTCACCAGCGTAAGCCAACAGCCATTTCTATATGTGCTCTAATATATGTGCACACAATATCTTGTAGAGCTCAGAAGGACTTTGAGATGGGATGTTTTGGTAATTTTATTTCCTTTCTTCTAAAATAGGATCAATACTGGTGGAGTGAAAAATGGGGAGTAGAAGGGTAAAAAAGAGTATGACAGAAAGAAGCTGAGACAACATTGTCTTCTTCCTGTTCTACAATGTTACCTACAGAATCTGTGATGATACAATGGCACACAAAAGTACCCTTCGAAGGGGCAGATGTCATATAATGTCTATGTGGTCGGTGATTAGAGAGGGAGCGGCTTCCTGTTGGACAGTCATAGGGTTAACCTGCAGTTATATTTGGGAGAGCTCAGGGTGTACGGACTAATGCAAAAAGGTTATGGCCAATTTTGCATATTTTTAGTACTTTTAGTGTATTATCTTCTGCTGCTGGCATGTATTACGATACACTGGGAACTGCTAAAACCGTTCGGTTTCAATCCCGACAGCCAGCTCCCTGTCAGCTGAGCCACCAGACCTTCTTCTCCTCTTGTAAACACACATCTAGGTTCACATCAAACCCAATTTGAGCAGAGATGGCACATTCACAAAAAGAGAAGAAGGGCTTCAGACAGCCAAGCGCTTGCTTCTAATTGGCTGAAGCCGGCTCTGGCTAGCCAATCAGAGCATTACTTTTCTTGGAGGCGGGGAATTCAAGCCCTGCTTCCAGAAAGCATTAAAAAATACCGGCCGGTAAAAAAAAAAGACCGGCACTGGCCTGGCCAGCAAAATACCAGCCCGGCCAGTGAGCTACCAGCTGGATGGCAACCCTATTGCCAACAGGAAACCCGCTGTTGGGATTGAGACATAATGGAATCAAGCAGCTTGCAGTGTATTGTAATACATGTAAGCTGTAGAAGAGCATCGGTAAAGACTTAAATCCAAACTAATTGCAAAAATGTTTTATTAGATGCAATGCACTTATGTCAGTGGGGCCAGCTGCATAGCTTTGCGGCCATGGCATAGCCTCGCTGACTCCAATGGGGTCTTTCTTTTTTTGCTAATCACTCCCATTCTTCTGTATGGGCTCTTTTTAGATTTGGTTCCTGGTGCTGTAAATGTGTCATGTGGGCGGTCCGCACCACACACTGTCAATTAAATCTGATGTCATCCACTAAAAGTGAGAGGTGAGAACTTCCTGCTTGACTAATTTACAGCACTGGAAGCTGATTCTAATAAAACTAGAGAACAATATAAGCAAGATATGAGTTTTGCTGGAGTCAGTGGGGCAATGGCTGCAAAGCACAGGACATGACAGACCCTCTAAGTTGAATACGAAGTATATAAATGCATGTATAATGAGTTTTCTTTAGTAGTAACTGCAAGCAACCAAAATGTTATTTTATGCTGTATACTATGTGTAGCGTTACGATACTGGTGGGGCATGGCTGAAATCCAATTGCTGAAACAAGATGGCTTCTGAAATAGGCAATATTGGCCATATTGTTTAGGGGCAAGTCAAAGAAAAAGCAGTGGCCACTAGTGGCAAGGAGTAAAAATACAGCACAATACTTTAAAGTGTGAAATAGTGACCACTATTGGGTAATTCCTGAAAAAAACAACAGGATCTTGACAGGTAGATAGAGATCAGTGTATCAGAAAAACACAGCTTTAACCCCTATAGAGACTTATTACAACTAAACATTGTGACTTCCCCTTCAAAAAAACAGAAAGGAAGGGGAAGAGGAAGGAAAAGACTAAGTGAGAGGAAAGAATGAATGAAGGTCTGGGTTAGAAGGAAGGATTGGTAGGAAGGAAAGGAATGGAAAGTAAAAGGAAAGAAAGAAAAGAAAGGAAGGGAGTCAAAAGGTGCCTAGAAGAAGAAGGCAAGAGAAAAAACAGGGCTTGAGTACCCCGCCTCCAGCAAGAGATTGTTGCGATTGGATCATGAGCACTATGGCTCAGCCAATCAGAGATGATGCACGTTGAACCAATCACAGCCATTCAATGATGTAATTCACTCAATGTCTGTGATTCGTTCATTGCGCTGGCTCTGATTGGCTGAGCAATGGCACTCGTGATCATATCACAGCAATCTCTTGCTGGAGGCAGAGTATTTAAGCTCCGTTACCAGAAAGAAAATGCTCTTTCATCGCTGAGGACTACACGGAAGCCTGCCGGAGCACCGCAGCCCAGGGTGAAGAACCTAAATGCCGCCTGCTTAGGTGAGTATTGTTTTTTGCTTTTTTCATGTAGTGTAGGCTTATTTTCAGGGGAGGGCTTATATTTCAAGCCATCCCCCACCCCATGAAAATCAGGGTAAGGCTTATTATCGGGGTAGATCTTATTTTTGGAGAAACGGGGTATCATTCCAATATGTAAAGTTAGTGAATGGTTTAGAAGACTTTTCCTCATGTCTATGACCATTAGTACAAAGCCTCCCCTCTTCTTACTCAAACATTTGTGTTGGTGAAAGGGTGGAATATCGATTCCATGTGCCTCCATATGGATTGCTCTGTAATATAGCATTCAATGTAACACTCCATAATGTTTTTTTTCCGCTGGTTTGTACAAGATTCCACAAAGAAAATACTTTTGAGAAGCTCCAATTTGATAGGGTCTGAAAGATTGGGTGCCATAAAGAGCCATAACACACTCATAGGCATGAGCCCTAACTTTGTAAGGATCAAGGTGCTAAGAGAGGAAACACGATAGGCAATGCCTCTAGGAGGGTGATTATTTTGGGGGGGGAGGGATGTTGTAGGGTGAATTTAACACCGAAAATGACATTTTGTGGCTTCATAAATAACTCTAGAGATTCATAAACATACATCTACCTGCATCGTACAATTTAAACAGGGCCGAATCCTTTTAAAGCAGAGACGTTAGATTAATTGAATCCAGTCTTTTATATGGTTTCCTCTCTAGGCAAAGGTCTTAAAATCTGCCAAGCATGCAGAATGTCTTTTTCATTTTCTATAAAATTCGAGCTGATGCGCCTTTTAAAAGGAGCAAGTGAAGCCTTACAGCTATTTTCAATGGCTCTGCTTTTTTTTAAACTAAATATGATGCAAGGGAATTATATTACATTTATACATTTCCTTTTTGTTCTTTTTTGATCATATTAGTTTTGATACTGAGCTTTTATATTTGACAATGTTAAGTCTTGTCCCAATGCCCAACCCAAAATTCTCCCGCCTTATATTATAGCTAATATTCCCCTATAGCTATAATCCTGAAATGTGCACCCTCTAATGTAGTCTTTTCTTACATATGGTTATATTGCCACGGAACAAGCCGGCTGCATGTTTTTTTCCATATTTTACTAGAGAGGCCGGATCTTCTGCAATATCAACAGCACTTGTTAAAGCAATCCATCCAAACTCTAGCATTCAACATGCAGACGTAAAAAAGTTTAATATGACTTTAATGCGTTATGATAACTTTTTGTGTCACAGTTTGTTTATCCTTTTAATTGCTTTGCAATAGGTTTTGCTGTATTAAGATAAGACAGCAATAGCTTTTTCAAAAGCTTACTTGTAGCAAAAAGCTTTCAGTCAAGTTAAACTTTGCTTCTGCCCTTAAAGGCTATGGAAACATGTGTGAATGAGAAAACAATACACACATTGGTCTCTGTGGGAAAAAAAAATGATGCACTTATCTCTACTTTCATTGCATTTTCCTTTTCATGCATTTATAAAGCCTGCTGGTCCTTCCCTCTCACTGCTGATAAGAGCAGAAAAAAAATCACATGGACTGAATTACAGCCCTCTGTAATAGTAGCTTTATCTGCTCTCTGTCCTCCTGATCCCCTCCACCATACACCAGCAATGTCATACAGCCCTCTGTAATAGCTCAGTGGAAAAGCACTAAATGCACGTTCACAACAGGCCAGTAGGCTAGGGGTGGAGCTGTCAGATAATTCTGACTGACAGAATCTGCTAAGATTTCAGTCCTTCAATCTGTAGTGCCTTGGAAAACAATGCAAGCATAGAAATCAAGGAAACAGAAGAGTTTAATGAAAAACAATTACAAAAAGACTTAACATCCAAAAAGTCATTGCATTGATCAAAAAAGAGCACAAAGGTGGACATGGCCTTTAACTTTGCGCAAATGTCATTTGTCACTCGAATGTCTCACAATACAGATTTAGTACATTTTCACGATGTTTGAGCAACTCACATCATGACCACTGGGTGGCCACACATACACAAGCATAGCAAACATTTCTCGAGTATTGCAAAATCATTTTTTTTTAAAGCTGGTCATATCTTACCCCCAAGGTCTTGAAAGAAGGGTTAGCAGTTTCCTCTCAAGTCTATTGAGTACCCATCAGGTGGTTTCCTTATAAGGAACCTTTAAAGTGGGATTTCTATCACTGAATTATATATGACAATGATGGCTAAAGTAACGTTCCACAATACAACTCAATTATCGTATTTAGAGGGAATATGTCTGACTAATAGGAGATTCACTGGCAAATTTTCTCAGCTTTGTTCATTTCAGATTTTTTTATACTTAGACGAAGTATTGAAGGTAGATCTTTAATTTAAGGGGGGGGGGGGGGGGGTTCTGAACTGTAGTAAAAAAAATTACAGGCTTAAAATCTTGTCCAGGGCTAGAGCCCCAGCACCTGATGCTTGAAAAATGGAAGAAGCAGTGGGTGGTGACATGTCATTCATTGCATGTGACTAATCAGCCAATCACAGGCTTCACCGATGGTTCTTCCATGGCTGCTGAAGCTGGTGATTGGCTGACTGGTCACGTGCACACTGTATAACATATGACTACTCGCCATTTCTACCAGATTCCATGGCTCCAGCAATGAATGGAGAACCACTAGAATAAGAGAATATCTTTTTTATTTATTTTACACCGTTTTAAGCCTGTTAAGTTTTAAGTTCCGGCAAACCTCTTTAAGAAGCTTTTAAAAATCCAGGCTAAAAGTAGTATATCATGGTCTAACTATTTTGCTCAGATGGTCCCATTTATATATAAATGGCGTCATTGTCTTAGTAATTTGCAATTGCTAATTATTTGGGGGGAATTTTTAAATTCCTTTTTGTGCAGCCAATTCTATATACAAAATCAGCATTTTAGCTTTGTGTGCCTTTAATAATAGATTCAGGACTTCTTGCGATTGATGCCCCCAAAGGAATATCCTGAGTGATGTCCCACCGAAGCTTAATGCAGAGTATGATAATAATAGCATGTGGCCTACAGCCTCTGGGAATGACAAACTGAATAATAGCACCACTGGGGCTGAGGTATCACTTTTAGTTTTTGCTCTAGCATCTACTCCCTTCCCAGTGGATTCTTGGGCTGGACCTAGGCCAGCGGTAGTCCCAGCAATGTGATCAGGCCAGCAGTTTAATGAATCCTAATTTCCTTGAGAAGGACACATTGTAGCGTGAAAGACTTGTGAGATATCAAATTCCAGTGTCTGACCTTTACTTTTACAAAACCACCAAAGAAAATTGGTTTTGAGATCAGGGGCAGAGTAACTGCAGCTGAATCCTTGGATTAGCCTGGCCTTTCCGTCTTCGCTGTGTGCAGAGGAATCAGCTTAACCCTCTGCTTCCTCGTAGGAGATCACACCTCATCTATCTGCCTTTCAGCAACTCTGCAAGAATGAGCCACTAAATATATCCTGTAAGCTTTTTTATATATGGAAGTTGAGTATCTGAACCGTAGCATGTTCCTATAGTATATAATACAGTGCCTTCACTAGACGATTAGCAAGTGTTATTGACCATCCGGGTTAGGATGGTCAATAGCTCCTTTGCGTTTCAGTATTACTAGGGCGGTAACTCTTATCCAATCTTATACCACTCAATATATTGTTTTGTCCCCTGCTAGAGATAAGAAACTTTTTAGAAATTTGCTTTGCTGGCATTTCAATGGTCAAATGAATATAAGACCATAGAGAATGAAATGCAGTATGGTTCCATAATCTACCCTATGTGCCTCAAAAACAGCTCTGTAATATAAGATTCACACAAGTCAAGGCAAATTTATGAACATTCACATACCTCTAACTTCTACTTTGTATTAGAATATCTCATAATTTGACCCATAATTTGATCTATAAGGAACCCCTACTGAAAAGGACCAATCCTATTACCTTTAAGTTATAAAATATTGTCTCCAAGTTTATAGTAAGCGGTACGGGAACTGTGGTCTCCTGTAAAGCAATGTCTCAGTTGGTTTCTGCATAAAGGTTTTCTTTCTCTCAATGACACTGAAGAAAACAGTGGGATTAGAAAAGGTCACCGAATCTGCTTCCTCCAACTTTTTTTTGCATTATCTTTTTCTACATGGATGCATATGTGTAAGGCTGATTTCACAGAGTGATAGGTCTGGGATTTCTACCCTATTAGCAGCCCACAATTCAATGAAGAACACGACACTCATAACATGCCTGCTCTGCGCTAAGGAGCTCTTGTTTAACACTATCACAGACAAAGGTTTACTTCAAAGGTGTAATGATCCTGTAGCCAAATGGGCCTCCTACATTTTACACCCCTATTCTAGGACCAGAGGGTTGGATGTTTGTTTTTACCTCAATCTCTGTGTGAGAGTTAACTAGTTCTTTTCTCTTATATTTGATCATTTTGGGGTGCCTTAGAAAGGGTATGCGTCGACTTTGGCTTGGGTTCCCCTTTTCACAGGGCTTCTTCTGAATGTTTAGTATACCAGACAATACACTATGAGCTATGAAGAAGATATTTCAACAGTTGCTTTATTGTTTCTCATCTGACATCAAATATGGTACTATCTATATTCTGATATCTAATTGTATCTTTTTTTAAACTATGGATATAGTTGACTTACATAAATAATTTTCCTCCAAATATGTGCTCCCTAAGAGGGGTTGTCTGATTACCGGGCAACATTCCCTCCCCCTTATAGGGCCCACTATGCTAAAATAATAAAAGAAGAAGTATTTACCAATTCTTTACTGCCGTGATCCTGTACTGCAGCCCTGCCTTGATCCCAGTGTTTGCTGTGGCAGATGATGTCACCAGAAGTCACCTGACCACTGTAGCCAATCAGAGGCTGCAGAGTAACTGCCCATTCTCCTGCCATAAGCGCTCAGATCCTGAGTGACTTCCATTGACATCATCTGCTACAACAAACTATGGGACTACTGTGGTGCTACAGTGCTGGATTGCGGTGACAGGACAGGTAAGTACTGCTCCTTTCATTATTTTAGCACAGTAGGTGCTATAGAGGGAATATTGTCCAGTAACTGGACAACTGTTTTAACTCTTTGACAATCTCCCATAGTCTCCCATACTGAAAACAAACATATGGATTCAACATGTGCTTTATTACTGGATGGAAACAATGTATAACTGTGAAAAATGCCTCCCATAGATGTCCATATGTTGGCTATCCATTCTCCCTATGTAACCATGTTAAAATACAGATTTTTACTTGATGCAACGAGAATAGAATGTGTCTATTTTGTTGTCTGAGATATTAGAGTCCTAAAAGGGGTTGTCTACCTCTTAAAGGGGTTATGCCAAAATTACAAATTATCCCCCATCCATAGGATAGGAAAAAACTTGCTGATTGGCAGAGGTCTATGTTAAGACCCCACTGATACTAAAAATGAGGGTCCCATGTCCCCCTGCTCTCATCACTGCAGGGATGCTTCTCCTACCTGCAGTGATGTCACTGGAATGGAGCGCTAACTGAGCAAGTTCAGTTGGTGCTTCATTTATTTTGATGGGGCTGACAAAATATCCGAGTGCTTGCCACTTAGCTATCTCCACAGTCCCACTTAAAATGAATGAAAAGCCAATGCACCTGCATAACCAGCACTCCATTAATTCTCCTTCTGACTGCTAGGGGTGTAGTAATCCCACAATGAGAAGGACAGGGGACACGGGACTCCCGTTTTCGAGATTGGCAATGTTATCAGTGGTGAGACCCCCACCAATCAACAAGTTATCCTCTATTCTGTGAGTAGGGAATAACTTGTTATTCTGGTACAACTCCTTTAATTATCGATGACCTATCCTCAAATAAGATCATCAATAGTTGATGGTGGGAGCTGTGCCTGCATTACCAACCTGGGTCACTGCAATTTGTATGGAACTGTTTTCTTCTAGCTCCATAATCACTAACTGCCACTCAGAGAACAGCAGATTTGTGGTGGTTCTATGCAAAGAATCCCCACCAATCAACTGTTGATTACCTATCCTGAGGATAGCTCATCAATAGTTAAGAAATGGACAACCTCTTTATTAAAACTTAAGCTAAGGTAAGGATGAATACATCTGTATATTTGAGCATCTATGTTTTTGTGAAACACTGCAACCCATAGCTTACTTCACCCAGTATACCAGGTCAGAATGTCTTTTTATTTCGAGTACCACCTATATGTTAAATGTGATGAATATCATTCTTCTTTCTGGCAACTTGTCTTGAAGCTTACATTAAGTTAATAATAACATCGATTTATTATAGTCCCTTGGACCATCTACTGCAACTCCTGCCAATGGGATTGAGTACAAGAAAAGATCTTGAGTAATGAGTTCCAGTTCAACGCTGACTGTCTTGACTCCAACAATAATATATCTTCTATGGCATAATACAGTCAAGTAGTCCGCAATTCCTGTTCCTATTCTATAACAAGAGGACTGCCTCTCTTTTCTATTATAATCCTCATAAAGTCTCTCTAAAGTCTAATCCCTCCCCCCCCCCAAAAAAAAAAATGTCAACCATCCAACTATTAATTTCAAATATCTGGACAGGACTGGGCAATAGGGTGGCTCAGTGGCCAGCATCTTCCCCATGTGTTTATGTGGGTTCTTTGGTTTTCTCCAATGCATCAAAAAACATACTAATAGTTTTATTTGCTTAATATAAAATAGGCACCCCAGTGTTTACTGTATATCGAAGATAGGGAATTTTTATTGAGGCCCCCACCGGGGGCATTTTTATGAATGGCAACAATCTCTGCATAGTGCTTGGGGATATGCTGGTACTACACAGGCAATGTGAAATAAACAAGATATGTATTACAGTTGACTCTCAGCACCTTACAACTTCTATTCAAGGATCTGAGGTGACAATCGCAGGTCCCTTAACAAAGCAACACCATCAGTCTATGGCAAAAGGGCTGGTTCCGTTGTGAAGACTCAACAGGCCACTGTTGACCTTCTTCCAGCTGTTACTTCCCTTGATTTGTTTTATATTCATTTCAAGAAATATAATGGCATCAACAGAAAGAGAAATAAAAAGGAAACAAATGCGATCTAAGTCCTACATCCCTTCAGGGTCAACTCCCTTCATTCTTCATTTCCCTCCTGCTTTATGCCCTTCTTTCCCCTGTGGGGAACTAAATCCTCTTTACGCGCTCGCAAGCAGTTCGATTTTATCCACCAATCCTTTGCCTGCAGGGCGAAGGAAGGAGAAATGAGCATTAGATGAAGGAAGTGACAAATAGCTTTTACATGAGAAGATAAGCCTTTCACCACCAACAGAAGACATGCAGATCACCTAAACCAGTGGGCAATTAAACATTCGGAGTGACTACAGTACTTCGCACCAGCTCTCAAGCCATATTATGCGGAAAGCAGATTTTTATTCTAATTGTGTATTGATAGTAGTTTTACAGGTTATATAAAAAGATTTAGTTTGAGTTGTAGCAAACTTTAGATTGTCCCTTAAAACAAGAAAAAACACTGGAAAAAGTAATGTTAAAGTTTACTGCAACCGTGCATTTAACGTAATGTTAAGTTTTTAAACATAAAATCTGTATATCATGGACAGTCAGAGTATTTACCTTTGAAGACCTTTTTACAGTTTACATAAAGAATTATTTATATGCGAACCTGATTTACTTTATCCTGACTTGCAGTCTATAATACCGTCCAGAGCTGCATTTAAAATGTTGCAGACTTCAAAGTTAAAATATCTCAGCATTCCCTGCCTGTTCGGTGTCTTCGCCGTTGGTTATCTTATTAGTAGAAAATGTACACCAGGCACTGCATAATAATCTAAAGTAGTAAAAGATAACTATCCTCTGTATATAGTAGCTCAGCCAATGGGGTGTGTCTGATACTAATTGAACTTGCTGTTTTGAACAACTGGCAGAATTGTGAATGCAGCTCAGGAGCATCATACTCGCTGTAATTCAGGATCAGTACAAGAGTTATTTAATTTACTAGCGTACCCGTCGCGCGTTGCTGCGAAGACAGACATACATACATACATTCGTTTTTATATATCTAGATAGCAGCTTTCAAGTTACCTCAGCGGTATAATATATAACAACCAATCACAGCACAGCAGCTTTCATGTTACCTCAGCAGTATAATATATAGCAACCAATCACAGCACAGCTTCCATGTTACCTCAGCGGTATAATATATGGCAACCAATCACAGCACAGCTTTCATGTTACCTCAGCAGTATAAGAAATAGCAACCAATCAGAGCACAGCTTTCATTTTACCTCAGCAGTATAAGAAATTGCAACCAATCACAGCACAGCTTTCATTTTACCTCAGCATTCTCAATATCCATCAATTGTCTTGCGAAACCTTCAGCGGATGCATCATTTTGTAGTTGAACACGCATCCCGTTGCTCGTAATGCCTTTTGCTTTTGTGCTTGAGATGGAAATCAAACAATCTTTGTCTGGGGGGCATAACTGTCGACGATGCTCGCAGGATAGGTGTACTATGCCAGTAATCTTCCCAGGAGTGTACTCAACAACTTCCCAAAGTTTCATGGCGATTAGATGAATGGTGTAGTAGCGCAAAAAGGACAGACAGACATTCCTTTTTATTTATATAGATGACATCAGGAAGTGAGAGAATTAGATTCTGTACGTAAAATTTGGATGCTAATTATTTTGCACTTAGAATTGAATAATCGAGTTGGGACCTATTAACTTTTCCTATTTATGACATAATCAATGCTCGTGCCAAATTTCAAGTTTCTATGACATTGGGAAGCAAGAAAATTAGATTCCGTACGTAAAATTTGGACGCTAATTCTTTGGCGCTTAGAATTAAATAATCGAGTTGGGACCCATTAGCTTTTCCTATTTATGACATAATCAATGCTCGTGCCAAATTTCAAGTTTCTATGACATTGGGAAGTGAGAGAATTAGATTCCGTACATAAAATTTGGACGCTAATTCTTTGGCACTTAGAATTGAATAATCGAGTTGGGACCCATTAACTTTTCCTATTTATGACATAATCAATGCTCGTGCCAAATTTCAAGTTTCTATGACATTGGGAAGTGAGAAAATTAGATTCCGTACGTAAAATTTGGACACTAATTCTTTGGCGCTTAGAATTTAATAATCGAGCTGGGACCCATTAAATTTTCCTATTTATGACATAATCAATGCTCGTGCCAAATCTCATGTTTCTACAACATCGAGAAGTGAGAGAATTAGTGGCAATGATGGAAATCGAACGATCTACGTGGGGGGGGGGGCGTAACTGTCGATGACGCACGCGCGCCATTTATCATAGCATAAATGTACTATGCCTATAATCTTCCCAGGAGTGTACTCAACAACTTCCCAAAGTTTCATGGTGATCGGATGAATGGTGTAGTAGCGCATAAAGGACAAACAGACAGACAGACACACAGACACACACACAGACAGACATATATTCAATTTTATATATATAGAAGATGATGTATTTACAAAGTGACTCAGTGTGCGTGTGTGTAGAACTGTGTTCAGTTGTGAGGTGGAGGTGCTTACTTTTGATATGTACCCTACGGTATCTTACACAGAAAAGGGGTACTGTATTTTAGTTAATACAATCCCATCACATTCTATAGTGACCTGGTGATTGCAGAGCTTGGGGTGAGGTTCTTTACTGGGGGTTCAGATGAACAGCATTTTGGAGAACCAGTATAAAGATGCAGTGCCTCTAGAGGAAAAAAGGTATTGCAAATCAGGGGGCATCTGCAATCTTCTTGAGGATATACATGATACAGTATGCATGTACTGTAAAATATGATTCAAGAGTGAACATGTAAGGGGAGGGGGTGGTCTTGCTAGAGCTATGCTGTGGATTGCAATGCATCTACATGCTCTCTCTGGGGAGAAACTATATCATCCCCATATCCACTAACCCCCTAGGTGTCCCCAAACATTTTTTGGGTGCTCTCCTTAAGGAGACATGACACCACTTCTGACCTACATGCTATACATATGTTTATGTTCTGTGCCTTTAAGAGTGGAGGGAGACTCCAGGAGTAGCTGATTTATGGTGCACTACCATAGACCAGAAGCCGGAAGTGGGCAGTAAATTTGGCACCTGAATGAAGTGAGGAGATCTGCAGAGAAGCTCCACTATTGTAGCAGGCCAGGAAAAGCCTGATTGCCCTGTGGGTGTTTAGGAAAACATTAAGCTGCTATGTAACAGTGTCCTTTGGGTAGAACGTAGACTGTGCTAAATTCTTGCTACGCAAAGACCAGAATCAGCCACCTCCGCGGATCTGGCCAGGCTCATGTGCTTTCATGTTTCAGAAGGACTATGTTGTGATCGGTAGCCCAACATCTAATACCTGATCACAAACTGTATAAACAAACCCAGAACCCGGGTTACAAAACGGACCAACAACTGTGAGTTACTAAAGACCCTTAAGAACTGTTGATTCCTTTGGTGTAAGAGGGCTGTATATTATCCTGATACTACCCGGTATACGTGAATTCTATTGTTAAGACTGTTGCACCATATATCCGGTTCACAGGAAAGTTATTCAAGTTTACAGTCCGAATATGGCCAACTATTTGATTCTGCAGTTCTACCTGTTATTAAATTCTTCATCATTAGCAATGTCCAGCTCCTGTCCCTTTACTATATATCCAAGGAGACTCCAGAATACTGATGCACACTGGACCTATTTCCAAACAAGGCCCAGTGTCGATCCGGAACCTAGCCACGAGAATTTACTCATACCTATACCCACATATGAGGCCCGAGATACTATAACCATGTCAGAGTTAAGCCTCTCACTTCAGAGATGTCTGTAAATACCCCGCAAGCCCTTTAGTTTCCTCTGGAGGTTAAAGGGGACACAACAGCATGCACCCCTCAACCAACTTACAAATACACCTTTCAACTATTGCAAAAGTAACTGTACTGAGGCGATATTGCATCACTTGGATAGCAGTATTGTTTAATAGTTTATGGAATTAAAGTGATTCATTTTTATTGGTGGTTGGTATTCACCCAGTCCCCTAATATTTAGGAGTAGGTTCACTTTAACTGAATCCTGAATATGTGATGAAATATGAAAAATTGCATATAGAGGAAATAAAAAAAACTTTTCCAAACTTATTGTATTATTCTCTGTACTAAATGTACAGAGAACAATTTTAAATACCTCTGTTGGTTTCCACATGGGGGTTAATGTTTTTTGAGAACACAGGGTTGTGGAAAACAGAGAGATCAGTAAAGGTCACTGAATCTGATGTGGAAACAACTAGAACAGAGAATTCCGATAGAAGAACCAAGTACTATCTGGTTATTTATTCTGCATACTCTGCACTGAAAACCAGAGGCAAGACCCTAGTGTAAAAGCTGAGACAGGGTTGACCCATCAAAGCATCGAATCTGCATGTGCACAATGGCGGTGTACGATCTAGGAAAGTTATAAAAATGAAGTCTTATTTGTGAAGTAAGAAGGCTCAGTCTCTACATTACACCTCTGTGCAATGTGTTATCTCCAGTGCCTTTTAATAAAGCTACTGCTTCTATGGTCAAAGAGATGACTTTGTGCTCAAGCCAACGAAATACCCAATATTGTGACAATACTTTAAAAGCTAACAAAATAAAAAAAAATATATATATACATCAATATATACATTGATGAACCCTTACACACTGCTATGCACCCCTATATACAGCAAGCTGGGATGTTCTGTGTGATTTGACACCTTTCCATCAAACTCAGCAGTAGCTTTTCTGTGGTATTGGACCAGACAGGTTAGCCTGTGCTAACCATGCTCAACAATACGCATTGGGCATCCATGACCCTGTTGCCACTTTCAGGCTTGAAAAAGACTTAATCTAAGTTGAAACATCGCCATTTTATGGAGCAATAAAACCCTTTTTTTACAATCTCTACACCGTTTATTTGGGGTTTGGTTCATGACCCCACAGGTGGCTTGGCATATACAGACTGGAACCTCTGCACTGAAGTGCATGTGTTAGGTGTGCTGCGGGACTTTCCTATTTCTACTGTATCCTAAAAATAGGTCATCAATATAAAAGTCCCAGAATACTTTAAATTCTTAATGCAATACATACCCCAGTACCATAAATATGGGTATAGAGACAACAAACCTCATACCTCGGAAAATAACATGTTGGCAACCTTCTATTGCATGCTCTAGAACTTGGGATTTTAATCTGTGGTATGTACCAGGAGGAACTCACCATGTCTCTAGGGCATACTCTCTTCGTGCTGTTTTAATATGTACACCATAATGTATAATCAAGTTTTCCCTACTCCCAAAATTATTTGCTTCCGGGCAGTGTTTACAATTGGTATTTAAATACTCCCAAGTACCTTTTTCACTGTGTTTTGCCATTCATGCTGTGATAGCTGCATTTTCCACTCTCTACCCCCTTTGTTGTGGAATGGGACATCTAACCGCGTCACTTCCGATTTCAGCCAAGGTCAGTACCCTTCAGTAGTAGTGCTGTCTTCCATGGCAGCGCTACTTCTGCCCACCACAGCGTTCCATCCTTTCATTGTAGCACCACTCCCTACACCCACAGGCGGGCTGGGTACAGCACAATAGCAGCGGATTGCCAGGATCCTGACAACTCCTTGCGCATGCGCAGCTTAATGTACAGACTGGGCATACACAAGGGATACAAGCCAAACAGGGTATCCTGCTGGGCAATGAACGCTACATCACTAGTGACATGATGTACATTGACTTAGCTGGAACTAATAAAAGGAAGATAATATACCTAACATTACCAGAAGTGCCAAAAATGAGGAGGATCCTAGCTGCAAGGATCTCAAGAACCACGAAAAAGCTGGTGAGTCACAAATGTAAACGTTTTCCAGTGTATAGTATGTGGTCGAATGGGCATTGAATGTAGCCTAAAGTGGGCCAACCCAATTAATTTAAATTATTTGCATAGGGGGGGCTTGATATTGGTGCTCTAGAATATTTGGGAAACTCATAAACAATCTCTTCACAGCATTAAAGGATTTTTCCTCTATAGATAATACCATTTTGGTAAAAAGGTACCAGGAAAATGAGCTGTATAATCTATGGAGGAATACAGAAGTATTTGATTTCCCTACTGTGCCACCACTGTGAATATAAAGTATTACACATTGGCAGCATGGTGGGTCAGTGGCTGCCATTTTTACAGTACCTTGCTGCTACTGGGGTCTTGGGTTTGAATCTACCCAAGGATAACATCTACATCTAGCGTTTGTATGTCCTCCTTGTGAATGTTGATTCTGTTGACTGAAGTTTGCCAAACTAGACAATGCCTTTAAGGGAATGTGTGCCATGTTTGATTTCGTACATGTCAAAAACAAATGGGACTGTGAATATTTCCTACAACTCCGTATTGTCATGTAGGAAATCATTACGTTGGGATAAACACAATATTTTCTCGCTCCAGGATACAATGCACCCTAATAAAGCAGCCCATTTATATGTATGTGTTGGGCCTATCAATATGAAACAGCTTGTGCTCCCAAGCCTGCTCTTTTAAATATCTTTGTTACTCAGACCTTGCCCAGACGGCAGAAATTGCAATGATTAAATAACAGAAACAAGTCTGAACCACACAGAGGAGATGGAGTTATATGAAGATTGAGTAAATGCCGGGTGTAAACCGAGAAACAATTTCATTTCTGATTGTTTTATTTTATTTTTACTTTTTTTTTTTAGTTAGATGGTGTAGGGGGGTGGGGGGTTAGCGGAAAAAATGCTGAATTAATTTCCATCCATTTAATTGCCGTGGAAATGAACAGTGGAGCGTTTTTCTTTGGGCAGCTTTCTATTCTATCTTTATATTTTCTTGTTACTTTTTTTTTTTTTTAGATTTGCATTTAATTGTAAATTGCTTTTTTTGAAATCAATGGAATTTATTACTTTTGAGCATGCAGGTGTGAAATGTTTGTCATTATGGAACAATGGATTTTTCTTATAGTTGGCTCTATAATCTGTGCCAAAGTGTCTTTTGTCTTATAATGGGACTATTTGGAAAGCTTGGAATCGTTTTCTTTTTTCGGCACACGCACAATTTCGATAATATCGTACTTTAAGCGGCATTTAACACAGAAGTAATAAACAGTAGCCCTTGAAACAAAGGCCAGTAACAAGGTTGGGATAGCAAAAAAAAAAGTAATGGACACTTCTCTGAGGTGAAATGGATAAATTTGCCTTCTGATCAATAGAGAGATGGAGAATAAAAAATATTAGCTGATCAGTGTCACATCACAGTCACCACACGGTCAAGTCTCTGTCAGCACACCTTTGTTTCTGTGGGTTCTATCCTGACTAGTTAGGGTTAACATCTCCTGTGTGTACTTCTCCAGATTAATTAGTCCTCCAAATTTCAGTGAGGTGTGGCTGGTGACTGACAGTTGTGTCTACCAATCAGTGTCTCTCTCTTCCCTATATAATCCAGCTCTTCCTGGCTGGGAGTTGCCGATGATTTTCAGTGTTCCCTGAGCAGTCAGCCTGCTCAGAGCTCCTGTGTTTGGGTTTGTTCCCTGTTTGTATATGTTTACCTGGTAATCTATTGTCCTTGTCTTTTAGTTATTGTCTGTCTCTGTTTGTTCCTTGGTTGCCAGCACTCTGGTTTCCCTCGGACCCCCATCAAGTCCTTGTGAAAGAAGGTGGGGTTGTCCCTTTTGAGATGGGTGCTCTGCTGCAAGGTGGATTCAGGCTGAGGGGTTCTGAATGCCGCACTCTATCCGTTTCCTCACTTTGCTTTTCATCCTGAGTCTAGCCACCTGTACAACTAGTTTTCATGCCCGTTCTAGCTGCCCTTGTACAAGATTCCTGTTGGCAATCCAGGACAAACGTAACAATCAGCTATTAGAAATTCTGACACACTGTGTGTGCTTGATACTTCAATCATATGCTAGTTGTTGGGTATAAGCAAGTGTATGTGAGCCCTTGAGCATAGTAGACTGACTGCCTAGCCCACTATTATCTGCAGTATAGGGTTGCCACCAGCCAGTAAGTCACTGACTGGGCTAAGATAGTTAAGTCCAAAGGCCGGTGCTGGTATTTTTTTTTTTACCAGCCATATCAATGGCCAGTAAAAAATAATTGTCTGCCAGGCATCAACCCTACACCATAACTTATGCATTTAACTCAATCCACCTGTAGCTCCAGTCCCATGGCTGCTGTTGTATTCAGGCTGTAGCCCCTGACCTCTCCTCCCAGCATCTGTGTACTGGAAACTACACCAAACCACACCCTTAATCCACATCCTTTTTTACCTTGTCTGGTATCTTTTGTGATACAGGTGGCAACCCTATTTCAGTAGCATAGAACATGTTTACGGATATTGGAATAGACTTCAAGCTCAATGCTTGTCATCTGCCTAGGCTTTTCCACCACTGATGCTGATCTTAGATGCTAGGTCCTATCTACTGAGTGTTTTGAGTAAATGCATTTTAGAATATAATAATAAAATTCTTCTAGCCCATAAGGACATAAAGAAGACTTCATTGTTTGATCATCATGGCTTTAGAAGTTAAGATAATGCAGAATGACACCTTATATAAAATCACAGATAACTTGATGAGTCATGCTAAATTACCTTACTTAGACACTCACCTCTACTGCAAGCAAGAATCAAAAATGATAAAAGAGTAAAAAGTAGTAAAAAAGAAAAATAAAATGAAAAAGAAGACTTAAAAATTTAAAAAAGAGTTTGTAATTAAACTAAATAAGCAGTGAACGGAGAAATCCTTAGTCATCCTTACCCCAAGGGTCTATTCGGCTTCCTTCGCACACTTTTTTTCGTGGCTCGTAAAAGACACCATGAAATTCATGGATTTTTTGAAGAAGTGTTAAATGTGTGGCATTCTTTTCATTAACACGTTTTTAAGGTTGGTTTTTATAAACACAGTTTTGCAGAAAAGCACCACATTGTTATTGGCACTTTTCCGGGCGTTTTTGTCACTGTTTTCTTTTTCTGCACACAATGCCACAGTGGGCTGATAATTGGAAGTCAACAGGGGAATATTAAACATGCCAAAAACAGTGTTTTGTTTTTGTGTTTTGTATTTGCCTGTCATTTTTAGGTATCATTTTTTGCAGAAGACTGTAGGTCTACTTTTTATTTTCCTAGCATTTTTGCATCATCTTTTTCACGGGACATGAAAAATGCCAGTAAAAAAAATCAGCTTAAGGGCTTATTGAGACAGGCGTATATAGGTCGGGTTTTCACGCCAGGCCGATATACGCTGTACCTCTCTGCAAGGGGAGGAGGGGGGCCTGGCTGGGAGCAATGCACTGAGCTCCTGCCCCCCCTCTGCCCCTCGCCACTATTTGCAATGGGAGGGGCAGGGCTGAAGCAGAGCTAAGTTCCACCCCCTCTACACCCCCCCCCACATTGCAAACAGTGGTGAGGGGCGGACATGGGCCGGGAGCTCAGTGCACTGCTCCCGGCCAGGCCCACCTCCTCTCCTTGCAGAGAGGTACAGCATATATTGGCTGGGCGTGAAAACCCGTCCGATAAACACCTGTCTGAATTAGCCCTAAAAATGTGTGAATACAAAAAAATCCTGCAAAAACTCAGGAGCAAATTAGGCCTCTTTCACACGGGTAACAGCAACATCGCCGCAAGAAAATCGCAGCGATATTGCATCAGTGTTCTGTCCGATATTGCAGCATTTTCTCGTGGCGATATAGCTATTTTGTCTTGATACAAAGTTGCGCAAATTTGTAGTGCTCTTTTGCAGGGATATTTGGGGAGGCTTGAAATATAATCCCTACCCCAGAAATAAGTGCTAGCTGCATAGTAAAAAAAAAAAACATCAACTAAGAGGCGCTGTCAGTTCTCCCGCACTTCTTCTCCCCGGTCCCCGGCACTTGTCTTCAGGCAATACTTCCTGGTCAGGAGTTTAGTCAATGAATGGCTGAATTGGTTCATCAAGCGCTGGCTCTGATTGGTTCTCGAGCGCTGCAGCTCAGCCAATCAGAGGCAGCGCTTCCTGGAGGTGTTTTTTTTTTAAAACTCCTGACCAGGAAGCATTGCCTGACGACAATTGCTGATGACCGAGGAGAAGAAGTGCGGCAAAGCTGACAGCCCCTGTTAGGCGATGTTTTTTTTTTTTTCTATGCAGCTAGGGCTTATTTTAGGGCTTTTACAGTAGGATTTCCTACTGTAAAAGTTGCATCGCACCACACAGAAACCCCATTTTCGTGTGATGGGATGCAACACATAGCAAAGGTCCATAGGGAAACATGGATTCCAAAACCGCAAATCGCGGCAATATTTACCTACCCACGATTTTCTTCTCTCACAATGTAGCAGCCTACAACACATCGCTAATGCGAAAGAACTCATTGAAAAGAATGGGCTTCCCATACATACGATTTGTAGCGCTGTCGCATCACGAGAAAATCGCATGAAGTGTGAAACTGACCTTAAAGAGCAACGAGTAAACAAAAAAAAAGTGTGTGAAGAAGCCCTGTGTGCAATTTTTCTGTATTATTTGTCCTGTAGAGAACTATGTGGGAAAACACCTGGAAAACAAGACAAACGTAAGTAAATGAAATGCTGCTGACCGCAAAATGTAAAAGTGAAAAAGAAAGCCACCAAAAAATAAGCATATTATCTGTAGACCTTTTAATATTGCCCATATGACTTGCAGCTAACATTTGGCCATGGTAAAAAGACACCAGGAAAAAAAGCTACTAAGAACATGACGTTTTTCCTAAAAACCCTTTGAGTCAAATACCCCCTACTGAGTAACGTGTGTCTTGTGCTACAGCCACGTGTTTGTTTTCATGAAAATTGAGTTGCTCAGACACAAAGAAAAACGTGGTAATAAAAAAGGAAAAAAGAAATACACGTGCCAAGCTTAGGAACTAAACAGAACCTTCCCATGGAACAGAAGAGAGATCAATGTGATATTGAATAGCCATCTTTAATAAGGTGTACATTAAAGTACAGTACTTAAGTACTACTCTCCATTGGCTTGTGAAGCCTATTGTGCTAATCCATTACAACACCAAAATACTAATGTACAGTCATGTTAGCTATGCCAAATATACACCAGGGAGATGGAGACTACAGTTTTTTTTCTTCTTTCCTGCCTGTTCTGCCCTGGCATTTACAGTAAATAGGATATCCAATTAAAAACAAAAACATATTTGTATACCCTATTAAGAAATTTCAAATTAATAGAAGGGGATCCAAAATTCATAATCTGCACAAAATAACTAGGACAAAGAGCAGCTTTAAAGATCCCCTCTCTCTGGAGGAGTCAGCAAATCCTCACATGAAATAGATAGTCCATGGATTTCAATAAGAACAGTGTAATGCTTAAGTTCTCCTGTGGGGGCACTGACAGAAAATAAATTGTTACTGTCAGGTTTCACTTCAGATTATAGCTGGCCATTGGGGTGATAGCAAGACACTCCGTGATCAGCTTATTTTTAGAATCCCTTCTAATTAAAGGGGTTATCCATGGATTGTAAAAACTTACCCGAAATATTAGAGTCGGAGCAGACAGTTTGACTGTGTTCCAACGCGGTATTGCGGCCCCTCCATTATCAGTGACGTCATCGATGAGGGTCTAGCTTTCAGCTCATTATAATAACTAAGCCATTCCTTTCTATCATGGCTGATGCAGAGATAGAAAGAGGGGATAGTTTAGTGATTATAATGAGCCAATGGCTGGACCCTCAATGATGACGTCACCAACAATAGAGAGGCTACACTACCACATGACTGCTTGTTGAAACTCATCTAGATGTGGTTGTTCAGACTTCACTACTCCAGGTGAGTTGTACAATCCATGGATAACCGCTTTAAATAGTCCCTCCACTTTATGGCAACTTGTGTTAATATTATTGTCAATGTGATAACTAGTAAAAGTACAAGTCTCACCTCCTCCCACCATATAGAACAGAGTTGGCCCATCTCTTGATATCTACAATTAGTGCTAACTAGACATTAGGAAAAAACAGATCAACAGCATATGAACAAAATCATATCACTGGTGAACAGTACTTGTAGCCATTGAACTTCATAGAATGAAAAAAATCCAAAACCAATTGGAAGTATGAAGTGGAAGCCCATACTACTCCTGTTATATATCGAACTGAAGGTGCACGCTGCAGCCTCTTTTTTGTTTGCCTTTGATCTGTTCTCTGCAGTCTTTGTTTATATTTACATTATATATTTTTATATATACAACAGTGTGCACAAAACTAAACATCTTTTGATGATATGAAACGTTGTTACCATACTATAAGTTGCTATGTCTTCATACCATGAATGTACCTATCGCATGAGAATACTATTATGTGTACCAAAACTGTATAGACCTATATCTATAAAACAATAAAGACCTCTAGAATTGAAAAACACAAGGGAAAATTCATTTATTTAGCAAAAACGATGTTTTCATAATAAGAAATCCCTCAAAAAAGTGCTGGCCACTAGTAGTCTTCCTTCCTTCTAATTTGTTGTCTGCTGTCAAGTGAATTACACCTCTAGTAACAGAGAACACCATAGAAATAACAGGAAGTGGAGTGAATTCATGAATGGGTGAGTGCTGCCTCTGATTGGTTGAGCGCAGGGACCAATCAAAGGGAGCTCTCAGCTGTCATTCAATAGCTGAGAGCTGTCTCTGATTGGTTACAGTGCTCAGCCAATCAGAGGCAGCCCATTCAGCAGGCAGGAATTTTAAATCCCCGCCTGCTGAATACTACTGAGAGCAGTTCAGGAGAAGAGCCGTCTGGACGCGGCTGAGCCCCGACAGCTGCAAAGAGGTGAGTATAGAACTTTAAAAAAAAATTTTCACAGTTTTTTAGGATGGTTTTCAGGGAAGGGCTTATATTTGAAGCCCTTCCCCGACAGCGCTTGCCGGCAGTCCATTGCTTTCAATGGAGCCGGCTGTATTGCCGGCTCCATTGAATTCAATGGGAGAACATCGTGCTCCTCTGTGACAGCTGTGGCAGAGGATAGTGGGCAGCGCACTTTTTGAGCGTCAAAACGCCCGTGTGACCGAGCCCATTTGTGCGGATAAACGCTGCTAGCAGTGTTTTTTTCCACCGCGCCGCCGTCTTCGATCACGCGATTGTTTTGAACGCATCAGTTATGCGCACAAAAAATCATGCGACTAAACGCCCATGTGACCGAGCCCTCAGGGAGAACTGAGAACTAGAGATGCAGTCTGCAGAGAGGAAAACTGATGATAAATGTAGGATACATATCATATACTGGCTAGAAGTAGCACATTAGCCCTCATGTACACACATGGCAGCTTATTCTGAAAAGTCATCTGAAAATGCGGGTATGCTTTAAAAGGACTTGCAAAAGTCATATAAAAAAATAAATTTTTAATTAACTATATAAAGTGACATTAATTACATCTAAACATAAATACATGAATTAATAAAAAGCAAAGACATAGAAAATGTCTGGAAACTTTTATTCAATACTAATAGCTTAACGAAAAAAAAAGAAAATATATGTATATAAAAAAAAAATCATTATACCGAGAACAATAATTGGGCTGTTTTACATAATCCACTCAGAAATAAATGCCTCGCACATCTCTAAATAGTAATGTTCATGGAAAGTCATCATTTTAATGCAATATAAATATTAAGAATTTTAATTCAATTTTAATAATGTTAATCAGCCTCTTGTACAAACTGTTTTTTCTTTGTAGAAATATGAAGGCAGTGGAAAATAAAATAAATAATGAAAAAAAAAGGCGTAGATTGTGAAATTACTGGAAAGCAATTCATTATGTGAAGCTTGTAACCAGCGCTAAAATTAAATATGTACTTAAAAAGCAGCGTAGGAGTTAACGGTACATCTAATACAATTACTGAGGATGCGATCATTTTGAAGCTACAAAACTTTGTGCTGTGAAGAATAAAAATAAGAAAGATGATATAAAAAAAGTTTTAAAAAATAAATGAAAATCGTACTTTATGATTGCCGCATGTGGCAACACAACAAGGCCTTGATCTATAATTATAAGGAATTTCATTCATTTTTATTAACGGAGTTGTCAGAGTGTGGGCTAACTTTTTTTAACTATAGCTGGACATGCATTAAACTAAAAGCAGTACTCACTCGTCCCATCCCTCAACGATCCAGCACTGCAGCTCCCGTAGTCCTCCATATCTTTGTTTATGAATGGTTATCACCTGATCACTGAGCAGTGATGCCCGGAGGGCAGCACTTGACTGCTGAGGCCTCTGATTGGCTGCAGCGGTCAGGTGGTAATCATTCATAGGCAAACAGGGAGATCTGCAGGAGCTGCAGCTCTGGATCGCCGGGCAGAGGGCACGTAAGTACTGCTGCTTTTTTAAAATACATTTATACCTATAGTTAAAAAAATCATCCCACACCAAGACAACTTCTTTTTGATGCCACTATAGTCAAATTAACGCTTTAGAGTTTTTTGCCTATAGTAAGAATTCAAAATGGAGCTAACAGAGTTGCTACAATGTAGAAACCATTCTGTGACAATAAAGTCTTCTCAATGTAAGGCGAAAACCTACTGAGCCAAATTAAAACAATCCCCATTACCGTGAAGTCATATGATGTATCACATGATCCCTTAATCGCTCTCAAATAGATATGAGGATCATCTCTCATATATTCCATGGCTGCATCAGATGATCCTTTTCAGAGTCACTAACCATCTGAGAGGGATTATGTGATGTATCACGTGACTCCACAAAATTGAGTAGAATTTTCCAGGCACATTTAAAGACCTCAACAACCAATTCACTGTAGAACTCCATATTTCCATCTTTAAGATATCCCATCACTCTATAATCCTTGGCCCCCTGCTGATCCGAAGGATGAGGATTATTTGGCGGTTTCTCCACATAGGCAAATGAGTATTTGTTGCATTGCACTGCACAGTCGTTAGATGGGACCGATGCTGCATAAGAGAAAACTGTGAAGGGGACTTCATTCTGAAGATAAGTTGTAGTTCTGGCAGTCAGATCTCCATGATCAGGTAGTAATAGCATATCTTAGTGCTAAGCCATAACTTGCCATGCTCAGAAGTAGTGATAAGCATGCTTTTGAAAAGTATGGTTGGCTGGTTCACCAAACTTTTGCAAAAACATTTGAACTGAATCGGAAGTTCACCAAAACACCCAGAACTGGTGTACAACACTGCCTGACCGTGTTATACGGGACTTTTATGGCTCTTAGACAGTGGTATACACCAGTGTTCAGGACTAATGTTAAGCGAACCAAAACAGGAGAACCCTGTTTTGGGTAGAACTTTGCTAAAAGCTTGGTTCAGGATCATGTTGAGCCGAACTCTTCACAAAGTTTGGCTTGAAACAGGGATCTACTGGTTCAGTTTGCTCAACACTACGGAGAGGCCCCATAAACTGGTTTTCTATAAAATTGTCTATGGCATGCACATATGTTAGTTAATGGGTATGATATGTAACACATTCATTGTCATGTAAGTAAGCTGTCATCCAGGAGGAGGAAAGCCAACTCTCTAGTGCCACCTATTGGCTAGCAACCCTATAAGTCAATGTAGGGTAGCTATACAATACATGGAACTAGAGAGACAACCTTCTGAATGAGGGCTCATTTGCATACCCTTTGTCCCAGGGACCATTGCCTGGCCTGTAAGACTTCCTATGCTAATTTGGCAATCTCCACAAGGAGAAACATTGTCCCCCCTGACCAGCAGCCTTTGTTCTGTGTGACTACCACTCATTTATTGACATAAAAAATACCAATAACTGTAATTACAGATATGTTGATCTACTGACTATGTGAGCAAATATAAAATGACACCACGATATGTAGGAAAATTACACATGCAATAACAAATTCTTGAACATACAGTATTATGAATTCATCCGATCTGGCAGCAGAGTATTAGCTGTGCCAACCTCAAGTCATCTTTGGAGTCTGATAATAAATTTATTCTACATTGAAGACATCTCTTTAGCACGAGCAGGTATATTGTAGGCCATAACCCCTATGGAGTGAGTATTGGCAGATTGACTTATGATATTGAAAGAGAAAAGCTAAATGGTTTCTCAGAGAACAAAGCAATTAATTGATGCTTAAAGGTCTAACGTTAGCTCATAATACACTGTGTCTTACACCCTTCTCCTTGTATTCTCCACGGCTTAATAGACTGCTTAGAATCTGAGACAATCCCAAACACGTTCAGGAAGATATTAACTCTTCCAGTGACTTAAAAATGTCAGTGACCTTAGATCGATGCAAGAAGTCATATCATTATCTTAGTCCCGGTGATACTGACCTAATGTACAACACTACGTAGAGAATATGTACAGTATATGTAATGTAACAGAAGATGGATGTATTAACCAATACCAACCAAATTATAAGGGATAATACACCACAAACGTATTTTATAAATAAGTTAATTAACCACATACAGTATTATAGAAAACACATGCCCTTAAGTACCCTTCCTAGTAGTCCCAGTAAGAGACTTTTAGGAGTTGTCCAACTGTAAACTACTGTCTGAAGGATAGGCCATCAATAGTAGATTAGTGGTGGTCCACAAGCAAGGGCCCCCGCCAATCAGCTGTTTGCTGGGCTGGTGTATTCATGCACAGGGTCTGATTTCTGTAGGAAGCAAACAGCTCCATTCCCACTGCACTGGCCATGTTTAATATTACAGGCAAAGTTAACATTCACTTCAATGGCAAATTGGCTTGCAATACAAAACCTGACCACTGCAGTGGGAACAGAGCTGTCTGTTAGCTGCAAAAAACAGCTCAGTACATAGGCACACAGGCTCAGTGAACAGTTGATTGGCAGGGGTCCTGAACTGCAGACCCCTGCAGATGAATGCTGTTGCCCTGTGTTTCTGCTTGTACTTTATAGTCGCAGGCGCCGTTTTTTCTGCACCCATACAGTTAACCTATTTGAGAAGTAATGACTTTATGTTTATGTGTTGCATTTGCATTTGTGAAGTAATGGCTATCTCCACTGCTGTTGTGCACTCCCTTTAACCCATCTGCCCTACATCCTGGCTGTTTTGTGGGCCAATTCATGTAAGAAGAATTGCCGAGTTTGACAACTCTCTTTTGAAAATTTGGGCAATCGTTCTTCAAATTTGGATCCAAGCAAGCTGACATAGCCCAGGAACTAAAAATTTTGCATACAAAAGCACTGAAGTCAATGGTGCCCATTTGGATGTTTGCACAAAGTTAAGAACTCAGCATGAAATGGCTCTTTTCTATGGGCACACCAATCAGAGGATTTTTCCTTGGCATGGCCATACTGACCAGAAAATGTCAAAATGAAGCCTGAGTGGGTTGTAGAGTCAGTCCCATTTATACAGAATGTTATTCAGAATTTTACGGAAAAATAATATTTTTTGGGTGCTTTCTTGTATTGTCATGCTGGTTCAGACAGAGTAGAATTCGAATAGACAAAGTCTTAATTACATTTCACCTTGGGAGTAAAAAAGAGTAGATTTGCTCAAGGCGGGAAAATAAAGGAGTCCTGGCAACTAAATAATATTAAGGCATTTCTGAGATGATTGGAAAGAAAGACAACACATACAAGGCTAATCTCTGTAGACAATTTACACTACATCTAGTATGTATTCTGTGAGCATGCTTTACTCTTCCTGTTATTAGCAAAGAATGCCACTGTCAATTATGCATGGGCTAAAGCAAAAAATGGTTAGTATATTTTAATGTAAAGGACCCTAAGGTCTTCGACATTAGGTCCTGGTCCTTAATTCCCCCCTTCTCCATGTCTTATAGAAGAAAAGAGTGGAGAAAACCTTTGTTTCACCCTTATATTTTTTGCAATGTTGAAGAAGGGGAGTCTTAAAGGAGCGGAACCAAGCAGAAGCTCTCAAACACCAGGTCCTTCTGTGCAGTACATGACCGGTCATTAATTTGAATACTTCCATGTAGTTGTAGCTACTGTATTGAATAAGAAGCCAAAGGCAACCTCTTGCAACAAAACCAGCTGTTTTAATGAAAGTTTTTGGACCTGGACAACAGACAATGAGCTGAGTGCTGTACTTCTTAAGGAAAAGGACACTGTCTCCTTAAGAAGGATCAGCTATCCACTGATAAAGGTCCCCTATACCCTAAAGAAGCAAAATAATTGATATGATTAGCATTGAATAGGTTAATCTTGCTAATGTCTCTTTAAGATGTAAATACGTGGTTTCCTTTTCCTTCTCCTCTAAATCCAGAAGGTTGCTTGCTCATTCAATGTGTCTTCACTCGTGACAGCATAATTTTAGCTTAATTGAATGGCTACTTGAAAACGTCAGTGTTTGTGGTAAGTAATCAATGGATATGTCCATTCTACACTGAATCGCAGATGGATAAAGTGAAGATTCATAGGATTAATTACCACTGGCCCCGCTGTTTCAGGGACCTTCAGCATCACTATGATCCTTCATGGCAATTGAGTGTTCAAATGGATAAAAAACATTAAAATACTACAGATATTGCCCAATTTTTACTAATATTTAAAATTGCCGGACTCTCAAAAAATAGAGCAAATAACAAAATCAACCAAACAATGCCTCCTATGTATTAGGATATAACTAATATAATATTGCCCCTATGTACAAGAATATAACTACTATAATACTACCTCCTATGTACAAGAATATAACTGCTATAATACTGCTCCTATGTACAAGAATATAACTACTATAATACTGCCCCCTATGTACAAGAATATAACTACTATAATACTACCTCCTATGTACAAGAATATAACTGCTATAATACTGCCCCTATGTGCAAGAATAAAACTACTATAATACTGTCCCCATGTACAAAAATATAACTACTATAATACTGCCCCTTATGTACAAGACTATCACTACTATAATACTGCCCCCTATGTACAAGAATATAACTACTATAATACTACCCCCTATATACAAGAATATAACTACTATAATACTGTTCCCTATGTGCAAGAATAAAACTACTATAATACTGCCCCCTATGTACACGTATATAACTACTATAATACTGCCTCCTATGTACAAGAATATAACTACTATAATACTGCCCCCTATTTACAAAAATTTAACTACTATAATACTGCCTCCTATGTACATGAATAGAACTACTACAATACTGCCTCCTATGTACAAGAATATAACTACTATAATACTGCCCCCTATGTGCAAGAATAAAACTACTATAATACTGTCCCCATGTACAAAAATATAACTACTATAATACTGCCCCTTATGTACAAGACTATAACTACTATAATACTGCCCCCTATGTACAAGAATATAACTACTATAATACTGCCCCCCTATGTACAAGAATATAACTACTAAAATACTGTTCCCTATGTGCAAGAATAAAACTACTATAATACTGTCCCCTATGTACAAGTATATAACTACTATAATACTGCCTCCTATGTACAAGAATATAACTACTATAATACTGTCCCCTATGTACAAGAATATAACTACTATAATACTGCCTCCTATGTACATGAATAAAACTACTATAATACTGTCCCCATGTACAAAAATATAACTACTATAATACTGCCCCTTATGTACAAGACTATAACTACTATAATACTGCCCCCTATGTACAAGAATATAACTACTATAATACTGCCCCCCTATGTACAAGAATATAACTACTATAATACTGTTCCCTATGTGCAAGAATAAAACTACTATAATACTGTCCCCTATGTACAAGTATATAATTACTATAATACTGCCTCCTATGTACAAGAATATAACTACTATAATACTGTCCCCTATGTACAAGAATATAACTACTATAATACTGCCTCCTATGTACATGAATAGAACTACTATAATACTGCCCCCTATGTACAAGAATATAACTACTATAATACTGCCCCCTATGTACAAGAATATAACTACTATAATACTGCCCCCTATGTACAAGAATATAACTACTAAAATACTGCCCCTATATACAAGAATATAACTACTATAATACTGCCTCCTATGTACAAGAATATAACTACTATAATGCTGCCCCTATATACAAGAATATAACTACTATAATACTGCCCCCTATGTACAAGAATATAACTACTATAATGCTGCCCCTATATACAAGAATATAACTGCTATAATACTGCCCCCTATGTATAAAAATATAACTACTATAATACTGCTCCCTGTGTACAAGAATATAACTACTATAATACTGCCTCTATGTACAAGAATATAACTACTATAATACTGCTCCCTATGTACAAGAATATAACTACTAATACTGCTCCCTATGTACAAGAATATAACTACTATAATACTGCTCCTATGTACAAGAATATAACTACTATAATACTACACCCTATGTACAAGAATATAACTACTATAATACTGCTCCCTATGTACAAGAATATAACTACTAATACTGCTCCCTATGTACAAGAATATAACTACTATAATACTGCTCCTATGTACAAGAATATAACTACTATAATACTGCCTCTATGTACAAGAATATAACTACTATAATACTGCTCCCTATGTACAAGAATATAACTACTATAATACTACCTCCTATGTACAAGAATATAACTACTATAATACTGCTCCCTATGTACAAGAATATAACTACTATAATACTGCTCCCTATGTACAAGAATATAACTACTATAGTACTGCTCCCTATGTACAAGAATATAACTACTATAATACTACCTCCTATGTACAAGAATATAACTACTATAATACTGCCCCTATGTACAAGAATATAACTACTATAATACTGCTCCCTATGTACAAGAATATAACTACTATAATACTACCTCCTATGTACAAGAATATAACTACTATAATACTGCCCCCTATGTACAAGAATATAACTACTATAATACTGCTCCCTATGTACAAGAATATAACTACTATAATACTACCTCCTATGTACAAGAATATAACTACTATAATACTGCCCCCTATGTACAAGAATATAACTACTAGAATACTGCCCCCTATGTACAAGAATATAACTACTATAATACTGCCCCCTATGTACAAGAATATAACTACTATAATACTGGCCCTATGTACAAGAATATAACTACTATAATACTGGCCCTATATACAAGAATATAACTAATACTGCCTCCTATTTACATGAACATAAATACTGCAATATTGCTTCCTATGTTCAAGAGTCCTATAAAGCTGAATATGACTATAAGACAAGCATTGTTTCAAAACCTTGCTACCAAAATAGATTTTAAAAAACAGTGTTTATGTGCATTTGCTTTAAGGCTAGACAATTAATTTGCACTTTCTTTTTGGCTTTCGAGCTTAAGTCGAGAATGTTCATCTTGGCTGTGGTGGTTTATGAAAAGTCTTGTAACTGGATGCATAAAGCTCAAAGGTTTATACAATCTCAGAGGCAGAGAGTAAAAGTCATCTGTGCCAAAGGCCTTGTCAGAGCTGGCTTGAAAAGTTTTAAGGCATCTTAGTTGAAAGTGAATATGTGCTGAAGGCATTTCCTGAAAAATAGACAGTGCCGGAGGGTACATGAAACATCAACGTTTGCTAGAGAAGTTGATGTCAGTTCTACAGGTTATAGACTTTAGAAAATGTTCAGTTCTTTGTCCAACAGTAGATGACAGACAAGGCCAACATAGCACAATAATCAGGTAACCCTTCATCATTTATGAGTAGAGTGGACAGGTTCATCCAAATTGCCAATTTAGCCAAATTCACCAAGTACTCAGTTTGGATGAAAGCAAATAAACTCCACCCAAAGCACAATAGTGGTAGGTGGATCACATACTGATTAGCAGATTAGGTGGATAAATTGGCTACTTTCTATCAGGCAATTCTTCAGATTTATCTACTATACCAGTAACACATCCTTAAGCACCACTTAGAGGTTGAGATCAGTGGTGTGGTAAAGTTAAAATGGGCTTAAATACTGATGATCTATTCTTTGGAATTGTCGGCAATATCAGATCAATGGTGGATATTGATCCACTATTGAACCATCACCTCCACCATCCAGCTGTTTGAAGGAGCTGCAGTTTTTGAGCCTGTTCTTTGTCCTTTGACATCAAATTCATTGGCCTGGCCTTTCTGCAGTTCAGTTGCATTGAGGTTAATTGGATTGTGCTGCAATACCAGGCACAGCCCCTACAAAATGTATAGCACTGTGCCTGACATACAAAGAAGAGGCTACAGCTCCACGTACATGTTTACCCATTAAATCTCAGTATCATTTCCTCCAGATTTGGAGCCTCTACCTGTCTTTATTTGGCCGTAACTCATCTTCAGTATCCACTGTCTTTATTAACCTTTTGTAGCTCCACTACAGGCCTGATTTGTGATAATTCCTGGATAATCCCTTTAGAGGAATTATCAAGAAAGGGGAACTATTTACCCGTCGAGCAGTGCTGGGCGCAGGATGAAAGTGGAGGTCACATGTTATGGCTTTTCTGTTGCCCATGACGTTATTGCAGAGGGCTGGCGGTTCTTTTCATTTTAATAACCAAGTCGGCCTCTGTCTCTCTGTATCGGTTGTGACAGAGAAGGTGGTTGGCTTAGTTATTGTAATAAGCCAGTCAGCCCCATTCGATGACATAATAGGCTAAGGAAGGACCATACCATGTGACCTGGTGTTGGAACTAGGCCGGAGGTGGAGGCTGCAACTCCGGGATATTTCCATCCTTGGACAACTCCTTTGATTTTATGATCTGCGAACCCGAACGGCGTATGATGAGTAATTATGTTGGACAACCTCACTGTTACTTTGTGATGAAAGTTACATATTGGCCTATGCGTTCTCCTTTTTTCGGTGTGTATTTATCAGCGCTCTTACACATGCAAAGTGAAATTCCATCTGGTTTTAAGAGACCACTACACTTTAAAATTGATTCTGATTTCGGCGCCTCCGACGGCTGCTTTGAGAGCGAGAGTAATTTCCATGCTATTTGGAAAGAGTGTGAGGGATATTAATTCTCAAGTGATTGGAAAATAGATTTACTAACTTTAAACCACCAGCCTGAAATGTCACCCTTCGCAAAGGAAAGTCATTGTTTGGTAATTTGATAAATGAAAATCTTAAATTACTTTCTCGGTGCTGCAGTTTATTGGAGTGATATTGGATTATCACAAACCGTATTATTGTGTCTTGTTTCCTGTCTTTTTTTTTCCGGTGGTGTTCTGTAATCAAAGGAAATGCACTTAAAAAGGACAAACCTGCTTTGTTTGAAACGTAGAAATGAAAGCAATCGTGTGAGATATCTTAAGTCTGATAAGAAGAAGGCTTTCGAATGCGGTGTCAATAAGGTATCCATACAGCAGTGAGATTATTTAAAGGGGATGTTAAAAGGAATAATCCCTGTTAAAAAGTAACTTTGTTTGTAAACTGCCCCTCTTAGATGATGTCCATGGAACATTACATTTCTTAGCTACTGAAGTTATCACTAGAAGTCATTTGTGTTTGGCTGGAACCCTGGAACGGAGTGACGTCAGACCTGGCCCATGTGACCTGCTTGTTGGTGTGTGCGTTCTGTCATTCTTAGTCTGGTGCTTGGCAACAGGAGCACTTCTTTACAAGTGTTTGGGTTGACTGATTCACTAAGGGGTGGATCTGCCCAGACAACCAATCAATGTTTGTCTGTGCACACTTATGTCTGCCCCTCCTCTCAGAGGGCACCAGCTATTTTCTCCAGTCTGGTTTGAGTGTTGATGCTGGTTAGATCTGTCTGATTTCTGTCTGTTCCCAATAAGGCTTCTATCTGACTCCTAAGCCTTGTCTGCAGCCAGTCAAACTCCTGTCTGAGTCCTGATTCTGTCTGAAGATACTTTGTCTAAAGGTGTTTCTGGTCTGTTGGGCGGCACCTGGTTCAACCCGGCATCTCTGTTAAGATAATTCTGTCTGTTGTTTTACTTACATACTGGAGTGTTGTAACATTGTGTTCCTTGTATTCTCTGGTATTATACTGTGTCATCATTGGTACTGCTCTCTGTTATCATCTAGGGAGAGTCAGGGTCGCTACGGGTTCCTGTTGCGAGGCCACCCTCATTTCGGTGATCACTCCACTCATAGGTAGGGTCAGTTTCCCTTGATTCCCCATATTTATTTTTATATCCCATTTTGTGTTATCTGTGTTTGTACTTAAGTGTATACATTTTGTTTATCTGCCTTTGTCGTGTTTGAATTAATTTTGTACATTTGTACTTTAAGACCATTACCTTTACACCCATGTAGGCCACATAGGATAAGCCTTACATAGGCATAACAGGACACATTTCTCCTTAGAAGCACACCCTGTGGTTAGACAAGGTATTACAAGTAAAATTTGTGAATGACTTTAAAGTGAGAAACAAGAAAAAAAAAGATATTTGAAGAGTAGTAATGATGTATAAAATATGAAAGAGGTCAAAATCCAAAGTATTACAAGGCAATAGAATACATATGTCTTTACATTTAATTAAAATGCTGAATACTTGATATAAGAGGTGACAAGAAAGTTTCTGCTCTGCTCCGCTCAGAGTATGGCCTTCTCTGTCAATCAGAATAAATCATATATTACATCAAAGACAGGATCCTGTGGCTGACAAGGATCAGATGTAGTCATGCAACTGCATCAACAATATTTTATTTTAAGGACCACAATTTAGAAAAATCAAGACATCCAAGTGACTCAAACTTTGCCCAAATCTAAATATCCAACACATACTTCTATTTTCATTTTTATATAGACCCTTTAAGGGATTTACTATAAATTATCATTTTAATACCACTTAAGAGTTTAAAGGGTAACTAAACTTTTTGAAAACTTTTGACATATCATAGTGACATGCCAGAAGTTTCAATCAGCAAGGATCTGGATGCTGATCAGCCAGGCATTGTGCTTTTTTTGCTGTACGTACTCAGACTTTTTTCATTGAGCCCATACACAACTCTAAGCAAGGCTGAAAAGAGCCAATTGACACAGTGTTCTGATAAGCACTTTGTTTTAGGCATGGGTGGGGATCTCTGCAACTGTTCCCTTACCAATGAAAAAGAAAAAAAATGATAAGGGAGAAACCAAGATATGAAGCAATTCTTCCAAAAGGACTGGGGACGAAGAATCTTCACATTGGTGAAAAACCAAGGAAACATGGCTGACTGTAAAGAACATTTTAAATGTAAGGATCAGAAATGTCTAAGTTATGACTTTCTTTGGTATTTTTGAATGTCGAACCTTGTTGTGGAACCTTCATTAGAAGCATGAAAGCCAGACTGAACTGTGAAAAGATCCAGCACATCAAAGAAGACAAAAGATAAAGAGGGTGGCGATCACTGAGACAATGACAATCATAAAACTCATGAGCATGTCATTGAGAAGACCTCGATACAAGAAAGGACATTCTGGGGAATCACTGGTTCTATGATCAAAATGAGTCTAAACTAACTTGACAGCACTTTATAAGGAAGTTCTTCAGATGTTGGAATAACTCAGAGACCAGGTGACTTCACAACTCCAATACAGTGTTGTATACAGGTAAGTTTGACTGATAACTAGAGTTGAGCGAACATACTCTGCCGAGCTTGTTGCTCATTTGAGTATTAGCGTACTCGATGGTGCTCGTTACTCGAACGAGCATCGAGCTGTGTTCGACCCCGCCCCAGTTTCTGGCTCCTTCCCACTGTGACGTGCCTGTTTTGGCCCCTCCCCGCCGCAGCGCACGCCATTGGCAAATTTTTTGTCGAGAGAGAGAAAGAGACCTAGAAAAAAAAAAAAAGCTCGGCACCCGGCGTCCCACATACAAAAATGCTTGAGTCTCCCATTGTAGTCAACGGGGTTCGTTACTCGAGTAGAGCTCTCGAATTTTATGAAAAGCTCGACTCGAATAACGCGGACCCGAGCATTTGGGTGCTCGCTCATCTCTACTGATAACCCAAGTCATGTTTCAATGCTTTTTAAGAGGTTGGACATTGACTCATTAGGTAGTCATCTATAGTTGGCACTTGAGTTACACTTTTCTGAAGTTGGCACCTTTTTTGTAGTGCATGGGCATAATTACCAGACTAGTGGAAATACTGGCTACTATGGGAGCCAAGTTGCTGGAGGAGGCCATATTCTATATAAAAAGAGAAAGAGAGCTGATAATGAGAAAGAGAGAGGGAAAAAAGGAGACATTGAATGTGTATGGGAAGGCGAAGGCAATGGATAATAGAGGACTTGGACAGAAGGAAAAGAAGGGAGAGTGTCATAACCCTTCCATTCCTTGAACTATTGTTCTCAAGCTATGCATCCCTATTCCATTTTTGTCTATATGGTCCTATGATTACTAGTTATGCCCCTATGCTTGCAGATGGGGTTAAAATGTACAGCAGTCCTATTACAAGTCTCATTATAAAATGCAGCTAGCTCATTTTCAAGGCAAGCACCTT
The DNA here is from genome assembly GCF_035609145.1 of Eleutherodactylus coqui. NCBI lineage: Eukaryota > Metazoa > Chordata > Amphibia > Anura > Eleutherodactylidae > Eleutherodactylus > Eleutherodactylus coqui. Next base: position 66,088,533 of record NC_089841.1, on the reverse strand, counting down.
CGATATAAACTGCCATTTGGAAATGATGGCTTTATCATTTGCACTAATGCTGTGCAGACATGAAAGATAGCAAATAATGAATGCCACAGCAAAATGTAAAATGATGCCTTTATGCTACCCACGTTTTAACCCTTCCACTGCGACGCACCGAGAACCCAGCTCATACCCTGCCATTCCCACTGCTCAGCGTAACAGCGGGTTAAATTATACATTGTATTTTTCACTTAAAACTCATGTTTTATTATAGAAAAAATACAATGTAAGCACATTCGGTAGTGATTTTCTGCTTACTGTACTTCGCAGCTGAAATCAATTGACTCCTCTATATTCGTAGTAATCTACCGGAGGAAACTTATGAAGCATTATCCAAGTCAATGTAAAGTAAGCACTTTGGAAGTGTGGTTCTTAGATAATGATCACAGTAAATCCCTGGCACCTATGCAGATGGCCACATAAAATGACAGCACAATACAGTTTGTCTTCTGCTCTGTTACTTCGGCTCTAATCAGAGAACGGAGGGGACAATTTACAAGGTGGCTTGCTTAGTCACTTTCATCTGTGCTCCTTCCATCAGCCCTTTGTTAAGGCAGAATTTACTGCTTTATTTCCATTAACATTGTAAGGCTCTTTGTGTTTTCTGCAGGATGCTCAAAAGACTGACGCGTCGAAGAGGTGCGGGGTGTATATGGTGTAAAGGGTGAGATAAAACTTTAAAGAGGTTATACAGATCTGCACTATTAGGACTTATCTTCATAATTGGTCCCCAGTAATTAATCAGCAGCAGTCCATTGCTTAAGACACCTCTCCCCCTACGGCAATCAGCTGTTTGCCAGGCTGTTCCAACAGCCATATGCATATTGCAGTGGCCGGGGTTGGTATTGCAGGCATTGTTCCCATTGAATTCAATGCAATGCTAGCCTGGGCCATGGCGATATGTATGCAGTCTGGTTCCATACATACTGACAGCAGCCTAGCTAATAGCTAACCGAGTGGCAGAACTCAGACTATCATGAGGATCACATAATAGTTCAGACCTGGACAACCTCTTTAAAGCTTTTCCTCCCCTTTTCCACTATATGCATTATGTACCTCTTCCATCAACCTGGAAAACCTCTTTAAGGGGTTTGTACATCTTTGTCATCAAAATTGCTTTAAAGCATTCAACATCAAAATGAATCAACTCTGCATATAGTCTAGTCTTAAAATCTCTTTAGACAGGACGAATGTTGGGCAAACAATGCCTGACACTCGACCCCCCACATACTCACTCTCGTGCACCTGCACAGGAGCTAGTATCGGTGGCTCACAGCGGGGCGGCTGCAGGAGATTTCACACCTCGCTCCCCAGCCTCTCTCCATTGAATTACCATAGCGGCCATTCAGTACTGGCTGCTATTTAGACTGAACGATCAGCAATCTACTCATCGTCTATCGTTTATGCATGGAGAGGGGTAGGGAGCGCGAGGAGTGAAATCTCCTGCAGCCCCCCTGCTGGCCGCTCTGTGAGCGAACCAGAGATACTAGCTTTCCTGCGACAGCACAGGAGTGAGTAATGCAGAAACGAATGTCGGGCATCGTTTGCCTGACATTCGCCCTGTCTAAACGGGCGTTTACATACAGCTCCCCTGCAGAGCAATAAATCTCGTTGGCTACAGACTACAATCCCTTTGTGGACTCTGATTTTGTAATTATGTGTTACCCCACTTCTTTGTCCTTCTTGATAACCTACAGACAGCAGGAGAGGAGGCAGATGGAAGAGAGTAAATGTGGGAACAGAGTACACAAGCTTTGGAGTCTCTGACTATGGAGATACATAGGTCCGTATAACATTGTTACATTGTAAAACAAGATTATTTGCATTAAAGAAGTTGTGCGGGAAGTTACGAACTTTTTCTATTGAGGATAGGTTATCAATAGTGGACCAGCAGGGGTCTGCCCCTTGGGATCCCTGTCAATCAGCTGATTCTAAGTACCGTGTCAATGTGGTCAGAGCTGAAAGGAGATAGTGCCGTCAGCATTGCAGTAGCCTGGTTTGGTACTAAAGGCATTACATTCAATGGGAGCTATGCCTGTAATACCAAACCGGGCATTGCAATCAGGTCCATATGCTCTGCTTCCTGCACTATGGCTACTGACAGCGGGCCAGGCAATCAGCTGGTTAAATGGGGATCCTAAGCGGTGGATCCCCAACAATCATCTATTGATGACTATATTGACAGGTCATCAACAGAAAAAATTCCTAAAGTCCTGAATAAACCCATAAAATTGTATCATTTTTATTTTAGAGGCATCAGACAAATAAAGAAAAACGGCTCCGAAGTTGAACATACAGTATAACATCCTCTAAATGAAGCTCGGCTACCAGTACTAGCTGCTCAATTCAGGGGCAGCGGCAGGAGGCTCTTGTGCATTGTGCCCTCTTACTCCATAATACAATCAATTAGAATATCTCATTAATTGGACCTCACAGATAGCGTAACTTATGTAAATGTGCCCCAAAGTGGACATTTCTGGGAAGTTTTAGTAGCTTTCACGTGGAGCTTAAACTTGACGATTGTCTTCAAACCACCCATTGGTTTATACCAGTGTGGTGTAAACTTGCACATACTGTAGACAAGTAGACTGTAGATATACTACATGGGATGTTGAAAAAAAGGGGCTAATGAGCTATAGACCTTCATGTCCCCAGGATTAGCAGGTAATTGGGTGGGTAACAGATGGGTCTCACTTCCTAAATCGCCTACTGTACGGATGTAGCAAATGTTAACTTGACAAGTAACCCAGTGAACACCTTGACTTTTCAATGGCTTTTGTTGTGTTAAATGTCAGTTTAAAGTTTGCTGAAACTGTACATTTGATGCGTTAAGTATCACACCAATGTTTCCTACGTATGGTATGTCGGGCATACAACCCCTGAAGTAGGAAGAAGTTATGACCAATGCACCTCTACCTTCAAATAACTTAATTGCATTAGCTTCTACTGTTCATCACCTCCTGCAAAACGCAATTATTATATTGACTGTAAAAGAAACTGAAAACGAAATATTAAGGCTGCGGGCCGCCATGTGCCTCCACTGTAATGTCACTACAGCTGTGGAAACCTTTGAGGACCTCTATTAACAGCGTCTATTTAAATCTTCATCTCCCCACAGAACAGTGTAAACCTTCCTATCAATTTACAAAATGCGCCCCCTCCCTCCTCCCCGGTCACGGCCGGCTCTGAGCACATTATTATTTTTTATGTAAATGCGTGAACTATCTCTTCCTTTATGGTACAGTGATATTGCAAGTCAGCATCATTTTTGCTGTTTAAGTATTGAATATGCAATTAATAGGGAGATATTTGGTCATGCCTGGTACTGTGAGGAAGTAAAGAAACAGCTGAATAATCGAGTTTGGGGGCAAAGTATCAACACAGGGTGATGTATGAGAGAAATTGATGTGGCAAAATAGAGCTGAATGTACATCCCTCTTCAATGCAAGGCGAGAACTCTGTCCCCTGAGAACGTACGAGGGAAGCAGATTGAGACACCTACATTATCTTGCCCAGCGTTTCATGTACGGCCATTTGTTCTGCAAACAGACCTCATTCATTTTAAGATTGGTTATTATTTAACCAGTGTAGTGCAATAAAGCTTTATTCTGCCGGCAGCCCATACCAATATAATGACTACCTGCAATGCGGTGCTGGATGGCCGTAACATGGACAGCTTTAACCCCTTTTTTTCTTAATATAAGACCTTGGCTTAAAGGGACAGACCTTGTTCATATGCCCCCTTAAATCATAGAGGGTAGTCCTGTTCTCAGGATTGCTGTCCAGTAACCAGAGCAGGGAGAGTTGTTACACACTGGCAGACCGGGTAAAATCATCTACCACAACATTACCCAATGCTATATTTCCTCTTGCACAATGTGCAGCCGCACAAGACTTTCACCATTGATTGAAAACTAATGTCAAAAGTTTTGTGAACTGAAACTTTGCTGAGCACATGGGCGGCTTGTGTTAGAAAACCGGTTGACAATTCAGACAACTTTAAAGTGACCCTCTGATACCTAGTCAAAACTTGTCCACTGACCAGAAGGGGAGTTATATTATCGACTATCCTTCTTTCTCTTGGTTTGACGACTGATCCCCTTCTTCCTGGGATCCAATTTAATTCTTTAAAAATTCCTACAGAGATTCTTAGACTACCTAATGCACACTGAGCACTGGCGGTGTACTGGTAGTCTAAAGTTCACATCCTGCTATGATTGGCCAGCACTGGACAACCAAAAAGCAACATTTAGTTGTAAAGGACTGAAGCAGACTTAGGTTACTTTTACACAGGATGACTGTTGAGTGCTTGGTCAATCATCTCAACAATAATCATATGATTAGGGTGAGAGGGCCAAGAGTTTAAGTTCCCACCTATGTAGTTGGAAGAAAGTAGATTAGAAGACATTGAAAATAAGGAAGAACCAACTTTGAACATTGCTCTGATATTGGGCAAGACTTCTGAGTCTCCTGAGATTGTTCTGCTGCCTGTCTACCTCCCTCAAGTTGCCAGAAGTGGCGAGTCACTATCATTCAGATGGCACCTGTGCATTGTACATTGAGAGATTAAGGACAAGTACTGGCTTCGCGGCTCTGTGGCTTTTCTTTACTGATCGGACTAATAGGCAGAATATGTTCAATGCATATCTGGTTCTTCCTAAAGCAATGTGGTAGACAAATGAAATTTGGGGTCTGGAAGCAGTGCCGACGGGTCCATCCCACCAATGGAAGCACTCTCTTTCACAATATCGACTACAGATGCATAGTGCATCAAGTAGTGGCAGGAGTGCTGCTGTCATGTTGGAAGAATAAAGAGGAGCCCCAGGAAGAAGTGGATCAGTGGCCGAAGCAGGAGAAACCAGCAAGTAACATAACTCCACCTCCTCTGGTTCCTAGAGAAATTTTGCCACCGAGTCGTCTTAAGGCATAGCCCAATTTAAAAATAATTATGTTGGAAGTGTGCACATGCCCATATTTATTTCCTTTCGTAAAATAATACTCAATCCCATTATAGGGCAACCTCAGGCTGCCTGTCCATGGGCATAGCGATATCCTGCAGCGGTTCTCCACTGCCAGGGAGCAGGAGACAGTTGACGGTACTCCACACTGAGCCTATCTGACAGATAGGCTCACCGCGGAGAATCGCGGCAAATCGCAGCATGCTGCAATTTGCCGCCCACGAGCGGAGAATCGCTATGACTCGTGGACAGGGGACCGGCGCTTTCCATAGGAACTTAATGAAAATTCGCTTGTGGACAGGCAGCCTAAAATAGGACAATTCCAATATTACAACAGGAAATTACTATATAAGCAATACTCTAATCGAATAAAGTAATTTAAAAATGGAGACCACAGGTGTTTTTGCAAGGTACAAGAAAAAATCCATGTGTTTTGGGCACAAGCGATAACCTGCATCTACTGTAGATTACAGCTTCATTTAACCTCTTTCTGGAGCAGATGCCTGAGATGCCAAGTCTATCTTCTTATTATTTCAGATGATTGCTTACATCCTTGGAAAAGCGTTATAGCAGGTTTACATAAACATTGCTTGGGGGCACCGTTGGTATTATCTGACCAGTCAGCGCCTTATCACTTTCTCTTTTGCAGAATTCATGTTTTAATGTTTGGTCCAATGCATAGCATAAGGGTGAGAGGGCACTTGGAGGTTAGATTACAATCTCAGGTCAGCCAATGACTGTAGGCAGAATACAGGCACTGAGAGTGTTCAGCATTCATAGTTCATGCAGGGAGACAGCCATTAACATAAAGTGGGACATAGGATATAGTTGCAGTATCCTTGCAGTCCAGTGATCTATGAACACAAACACCATAGTGTTTCTACATAGAAGTCAACAGAAAGGGCCATATGAACAGTTACTGGAAACATATAATGGACCATAATGGGTCATCACTAAGAGAAGAGGGACAATCAACCCCAGTAGAGTTTTATGGTGCAGAGTTTGGCCACCTCTCTTATGATGGGCAATCCAAAGCACCTAGATGGCTCTCGATTTGACTTCTCCTGGTTGCACAGAATATTATATTCCTATCTATATTCCTTTATGGTCAAATGAGCCATCACAAGAGCCCAGGGGCATAGCTATATGCTAACTGGCCCTGGTATAAAACAGGCTAAAATGACTGCCCTTTTCATAAAGGGATCATGATGCTCTAGTACAAATTTCCATTTATTATAATAAGTATCCAATATTAATATCTAAAGTAAGCCAACAAGCAATGGCAATATTAAACTCTTCATCAAAAATGGTGACGTTCAAAATTACCATCAATTTATACATACTGTAAGCATCTTACTGTGAAGTCCACCTTCAGTTAACTTTAATTTACTCTGCCTTGCGATGTTCTCCTGCAATTTTGTTCGTTACTTTAATAGATTTAGTTAATAAAATCCTAATGAATAAATCAGCCAAAAAAGTTCCATTCATTTTGATAAATCCAAGGTTTTTACTGGAATAAAATGGGATATGGCAAAGGGTCGGTAACAACCCTTTCAGAATGGCTATGTCGCGTGTCCAGCTGATCACACCAGATCTGCCTTTTAGAACCCTAGCAAACAACTGATTTTGCAAGAGAAAGCCACAGCTGGGCATCTTCCCTGCAGAAATGTAATATTAGACGGCTGCCATTCAGAAGAATGGCCATCCATATCAAACAAGGATGGTGAGAGTCCGACAAAACAAGGACCTGCTATTATAGACTAGTAGATCCATACACAGGTTCTGTTCTGACTCAGAGGAGGGTATCAAGCTGAGGACCACCTCTATGACATCCATTTACATTAATAGTTCATATGAAAAGGGTTGTCTTCCCTTTAAGGTATTTGAGCTACTAAAAAAGCACAGATCTATTGGTTAAGTCTTGATGGCCTTGGGTGTATTGGCCAAAGTTACTAAACTTTTAAAGGGGTTTTATGGACTAACATATTGATGACCTATCCTTATGATAGGTCATCAATATCAGATTCGTGAGGCTTCACCACCCGAAACTCCTGCTGATCAGCTGTTTGAAGAGACTTGTTCATTTTTTATGTGGCATAAGAGCAGCTTTTTCCCATTAAAATGAATTGGAATTAAACTGCTAGACCAGGCACAGCCACTATGAAATGTCTGGTGCTCTGCCTAGTGTAGAACAGTTTAATACGGAGGGTGACGAGTAGTGGACCTGCCCCCTATGTGATATTGATGATCCATCCTGAGCCTTAGAAACTCCCTTTAACTACTTAGTGACTGGTTTATTTTGTGCCTTAAGCACCAAGCAATTTTCATAGTCGCATAGCAAGACAGGGCTTGTTTTTTGTGGGTTGGGTTGTATTTTTTAATGGCACCACTCTAGGGGGAGAGATGGAAAAAATCCCCAGACATTCTGCCATTGTTTTTTGGGCTTGGTTTTCACAGCGTTCACCATTTGGTAGAAATAACATGATAATTTTCTTATCTGGGCCAGCATGATTACTGTGATACCCAGTTCATGTAGATTTTTTTATTTTTTACTCTTTCAGCACAAAAACACATAAAAAAAAACTATTTAATCTGCACTGCCACATTCTAAGGGCTTATTCAGACGATTGTATATCGGCCGGGTATTCACGCCGGCTGATATACGGCGTCTCTCTCTGCAGGGGGAGGAGGCTGGAAGAGCCGGGAGCAGTGCACTGAGCTCCCGCCCCCTCTCTGCCTCCTCTCCGCCCCCTCTCCGCCCCTCTGCACTATTTGCAATCAGAGGAGGTGGGACGGGGGTGGGGCTAAGTTTTGGTCATCTGAATAAGCCCTAAGACCGATAACCTTTTTCCGGCAACTGAGCTACATGAGAGCTTGTTTTTTGCGGAAAGAGTTGCAGTTTGTGACGTTTGAGTTTATTTTTTAAAGGCTAACAAACAAAAATTTACAATTCTGGCATTGCTTTTTACATTTTTTCATGGCGTTCACCAAGCGAGGTAAATAATAAAATATTTTCATTGTCTGGGTCATTACGATACCTATGTGCTGCTTTTGAAAACATTTTTTGGTATTTCATCCATTCAAAAAGGGTTTTTGTGTGGAGAAAAATGGATATTTTTTTAAAGCTGGATTTTTTAAAATAAAGTTTACAGAACTTTTTTTCGACTTTTTTTTTAAGTCCCTCAAGAAGACTTGAAGATGTGATCATTTGATTGATAGGATAGCACACTGCATTACTCATGTAGTATATTCTCAAATGCTTATGACACCAGCCCAACAGAATCTGCCGGATCTCATAGTCTGAGTTACATGGCAGACACGGAGGCATTTGTCAGGCCTCCGGTTACCATGAATCACATTGCAGAGTGCCGATGGGTGACAGGAGGATCCCATACCCCCTGTCATGTGCTTACATGCTGCAGTTGCTAGTGATTGTGGCATGTAAGTGATTTAACTGCCAGACTATGAGACTTCTCCATTACTGACAGTTACAGCAGGAGCCCGTCAGTATTCAGCCAAGGCAGTGTCTTAAGATGATGTATGAACAGGTGTGAAGCCCATTAGTGACCACCATTGAAAGGCATATTGGTGGTCACTAATGGTTTAAATGAGATGAAACTTCCTGGAAGAAACCATACACATTAAGCAAATATTGGCTGAACCCACTAATGGCAGATTTGGGGGGAAAGAATGATAAGGCATGCTTGATTTGAATATGTCCAATCTTTTGTCCATGCAGAAGAAATGCAGAGAGTTCCACCAACAGTTATTTCAAGTTTATGAGTATCTTTAACCTGAAGTACATTTAGTTAAAGTCGCATGAAGGCTCTTCAATAAATCAAAGTTATCTGAAGGTAGAAACGTTCTTGAAATAGACTCTGCCCTATTCTCTCAAGTCACATGTCACATCCCATTCTGCAGTTGCTCAAAATACATTAACAGAAAACTTGTTGGAACCAACTCGCTGCAGAGATTTTCAGACCAGTCTGCAGAGGAAAAGTTTGGATTCATTTTCAACTTTTAGGAAAATCAGCATCTGAGCTCCTTACAGTAACGAGGCAGTTATTGGTTTCCTAGGTAATCTCTGGCACCTCCTGCCTTTAGAAATCTAATAATAATTGAATGTGAAGAAGTAAAAAAAAAGCGAAGAAAAAGAGAAAGGGATTTAATAAGTAAGAAAGCTACACTGCAGAGGGAATTTCTCTGGCAGTGATTAGGCTGCTAATTGATCAGCACACTGCATGACAAAATCCACAAGGCAATCACAGTACTACTTAGCAATTATGCTTGGAGCAATGCCAACTACTACCTCCTCTGCTTTCACTGTCAGCTGGCTTCACCTGGATTGGTCGGTTCATCTGCAAGACACAAGAAGGCAGAGCGTATGTTAGAAGGACACAAACGTCGCAACTATTTTGTACGAATAAAATGTAACTGACACAAGCAAATTAACCAAATTACGTTACAGATGTAGCAGAGCTGGATTTTCATTGATCATTATTAGCAGCTTTATAACAATCCACACATTGTAATATCACCACAAGTAGCACCAACTACCAAATGACAAACTCAGATCCACTACATCAGCACACTGGATGCACTGGCCATAGACAGACAGACAGATAGATAGATAGATAGATAGATAGATAGATAGATAGATAGATAGATAGATAGATAGATATGAGATAGATAGATAGATAGATAGATAGATAGAGACAGGGGCGTAACTGTAGAGGATGCAGGGGATGCGGTTGCACCCGGGCCCAGGAGCCTGCACCCGGGCCCAGGAGCCTTAGGGCTCATGTCCACGGGCAAAATATGATTTAGGATCCGCAGCGGATCTCCCGCGTGCGGATCCGCATCCCATAGGGATGCATTGACCACCCGCGGGTAGATAAATACCCGCGGATCGTCAATAAAAGGGATTTAAAAAAAAATGGAGCATGGAAAAATCCGGACCATGCTCCATTTTCGTGCGGGTCTCCCGCGGGGACGGCTCCCGCGGGCTTCTATTGAAGCCTATGGAAGCCGTCCGGATCCGCGGGAGACCTAAAATAGGAATTTAAAGTATTTACCATCCGGCGCGGGCGGGGAAGGTCAGCTGTTCCTCACGGCCGCATCTTCCTTGCTTCGGCTCGGCGGATGTGCCCGGCGCATGCGCGCGGCACGTCGGCGACGTGCCGGCGACGTGCCGCCGGCGTCAGGAATTCATCCGCCGGCCGAAAATGAAGATCCGGCCGTGAGGAACAGCTGATGTTCTCCGCCCGCGCCGGATGGTAAATACTTTTAAATTCTTATTTTCGGCGCTCATGTCCGCGGGGCAGGAGGGACCCGCTGCAGATTCTACATGGAGAATCTGCAGCGGATCTGATTTTCCCCGTGGACATGAGGCCTTAGGGGGCCCATAAGGCCTCTCTTCTCCATATAGGGAGCCCAGTACTATGAGTAAAGCATTATAGTTGGGGGCCCTGTTACAAGTTTTGCATCGGGGCCCATAAGCTTCAAGTTACGCTTCTGGATAGATAGATAGATAGATAGATAGATAGATAGATAGATAGATAGATAGATAGATAGATAGATAGATATGAGAGAGAGAGAGAGAGATGAGACCGATAGATAGATAGGTAAACAGATAGATAGATAACAGATATATAGATTGATATAGATAGATATGAGATAGATAAATAGATAGACATGATATTGATAGATAGATAGATAGGTTTTTTTTCTCAACCACTTCATTCGAATCTGTTAATATTGGTCAAGAAAACATTTTTACAATTCAAATTAACCCCTTAAGGACCACCCATTTTTTTACACTTTCATTTTTTTCTCCCACTTTCAAAAGTGATTGTGGCTGTTGCGGGTGTCAACTGCAAGAAATAGCCAGCACCCGCCTTGTGTAGAGCAGGAGTGTCTCCCGATACCCCTCCACACAAACTCTGAATGCACAGGACGTATCTGTAAGTACTTGGGCATTAAGGCCCAACGTCAATGGGAGGATCGGATTATGCATGTGGGAGCCCGCTGCGGAATCCAAACCCGCCCGCTGCCGAGCACACTGCTTACCCTGCTGGTCTGCTATTTTCTTCACTTTAGATGTGCGCGGAAGCGCCGGCTGGCATGCTGCGGCACACATCCGCAGTGGAGTTTTGCTTTTTTTTAAACTCCTGCTTTCCTACGGAATCCGCGGCTCACTTGCAATTCAATCGCGTATCTTCTGCAAATCAGATCCATCCGTGGACATTGGGCCTTAAGCGGTTAAAGGGGTTGAGTAAGATGTGAAAAAAGACAGCCGCTGCCCTAGCAGCCTTATAGAATGTGACTGCAATGGTAAAAAGCCCGGTACCAGGGCCACGGATCGGACAACTGTCAGTGCAGAATCTGCACAAAAATCGAGCATGCTGCGATTTTTCCTCCGCTTGTGGAAACTGCAATTGGTTTCTGCAAATGTGGAGGAAGAATCGATTTTCCTATAACATGCTATGGGCGCTATTTTCTGCGAATTCCACAGAAAATATTCGTCCGTGGGCAGAAGCCCTATTAATACTACATAAAAAACCTAAATATGTTAGCATATAAATTTGGTATTGCTGTAATCGCGCTGACTCACAGAATAAAGATACAGTAACGTCATTTTTACTGCACCATAAACGCTGTAAGAGCAAACTCCTCCAAAATGGCGAGCATTGAAATCTCCCTTTCACCTCACTTAGGAATTATTAGAATGTTATCCATACATTATATGATGTTATGGTATCTTAAAAAACAGCCCTCGTGTGGCTATATCCCCGAAAACAAAAAAGAAAAGACAAAATGGGCTGTGGCAGGGAAGATAGAACAGAACTGTGAGCACAGATTTCACAACAACTTGAGCCCAAGAACTTACAATCTATTGGAAATATGAACCAGCAACATCTAGACTGGCTATAGTTTAGCTGACTTTAAAGAATCAAGGAGTTGTCTACCAGTGAGCGCAGAATGAATGTGAATGCTGCGTATCATTTAGCAGGTGGGCCATCTATTAATGTGCTACATAAATAGCTACAAAGGTGTTTGATGGAGATAAGGAGAACATTTGGGACACGTCCAGGTGTAGTAAACAATCCTGTCAGCTCACTCAGTCCTGTATAATGGAACACATTCTTGGCCAAAAGATGCTCGGGTCTCAATACAACGACCCCATTAGAATACGGGAGAGAGCCATAAAATATGACATTGTATTCTGCAAAGGTAAATGTACGGAAATTGGGAACATGTTTATGATATGATACAGCGCAACTGTAGCTTGGAGGTTAGATGTCAGACTCATGGCTAGAACTGCAGAAGATGTTGCCTTATGTGGGTCCTTCTTTTGGTTTTTATCCCACTTGGTGTCCTGTTATAAGGTACAGTGTGATTGTTCTCAGTGAGAGAAACCAAGTAATCTTGTAGATATGATACCTTTTAATGGCTAACAAAAATACACGATGTTACAGTGAGCTTTCAGATCTTCTATCGAACCTTTCTCAGGCTAGAACGGAACTGGTGTGGATGGGGCACATATATAATATACAGATGCAGAGAGGACATCATATATTATATATGTACCCCATCCAAAGCAGTTCCATTCTAGCCTGATGAAGGATCGATAGAAGACCCAAAAGCTTGCTGTAACATCATGTTTTTTTGTTAGCCATTAAAAGGTACGAGATTACTGGGTTTCTCTCACTGAGAACAATCACACTTTCCCCTACCCGCTAACATGGTTCCAAACCTTTTTTTCATTATAAGGTACACAAATACCATATGATACACGGCTTACTTATAAGCGCTGTACTGCATGACGCCCAGATAACAGCTTCATATATTGGTTGTATATAAATAACAATGCCACATGAGGCTATAACCGTTATATACTGCAAATATAATGTATTGTACATTACCAATCTAGAAGTACCCCACTACATCCCTACAATACTCAAATAATACAGTGCAGTGATCAAAGAACAGATCTATAATAAAGTATTCTAATACCAAATCTAAGACAGACAGTCTACTGTAGGTCTCGGCTTCTCTATTGTCCTGGCTTAGCACACTGTTGTCCTGGAAGGCATACAACATGCCGTGATTTCAACTCTCTCTATGTCTTTAGGATACAGCTATAGATAAGTACAATGGTGGAGCACTGAGCCATCTGCATCCTTACTGCCATACTACATATTTCAATGGGAGTAAAGGTGGCAATTACACTATCGGCGCTGACCAGTGATGACATTGCCAAGCCTACTGCACTGATAGCAGGCTGAATGATCAGCTGATTGGCGGGGACCCTGACTGTGAGCCCAAGTCAATCAACTATTGATGACCTATCTTGAAGATAGGTTATCAATACTTAAAGTCCAGGAATACCCTTTAAAATGGGGTTTCCCATGACTTAAAACGAAAAAAAGGTTTGGTACCCTGTGGCGCAAAATGTGATTGTTCCCAGCAAGAGAATCTTGTAGGTATGATACCTATTAATGGCTAACAAAAATACATGATCTTACAGCAAGCTTTCAGATCTTCTCATTATGCCTGAGGAAGAATTCCGAGAGATTGGAAAGCTTGCATGTATTTTTGTTAGCCATTAAAAGTGATCATATCTACAGGATTACTTGGTTCCATGGCTTAAAATTACTTCACAATCACTCTGTCCTTCTTGGCTGCAGCTCAGCAGGAAACGTGACTGCTGCAGCCAATCATTGCCTATAGAAGATCACAGGGCAATGATTGGCTGCAACAGTCACATGCCTTGGTCAAGTGCAACCAGGAAGGACAGAGTAGTTATGAAGCAATTTTAAATCATGCAAATACCCCTTTAAGTTATCATAATGTGTTAAGTGTCAAGTTAATGTTTGCTACATCTGCAGCTCTGATATACAGATCATACAGCATGGACTGTATAACCGGAGAAGTCATGCTTTTCCTGGAGAGCTCCACGCTAAATTTCAGTCTCTGAGGTAATAACTATGGTGTTACGTATTTCTTTACCTTGGCCCCACAGCTCATTTACAGGTTACCACTTGCATGAAAAGATCTTTAATTATGATCTTTAATTACAGTGTATGGGAGCATCTTCTCCCACAAGACCCTTGCCTTTAATGAAGTGGCTCCTGACTCCTTGGTAAAAAAAAAAAAAAAGTCTCAGCAATGCTCTTTAATAACGAACATGGAACACCTCTTATAAAATCTATGTTTAATATGGAATGACTTGCAGGTGCTTTATTTATCTGGCATAACATCAGGTCTTATAGACTAGCTATATCCAAGCACCATTTACTACTACGATGAATTCCTTTTAGTGTTAAGGCTGCAAAACCTCTGATTTTACTACTGCTGTCCCTGCCTGTTCAGTGTCTGCCATTTTTCCCCCATAGCGTAGCGTCAGGGGGTGCTGGGGTCGCCATGGCGACCCAGCCCGTGAGCTCAGGGGGCCCCGGGGCCGCCCTTCCCATGCGCATTCAGTGCATTAATGGCTGGCCGTTCTTTCCCCCGCATGTTGCGGCAGTCAGAACAGCCAGCCTGAGAGGAAAAGCATGGAGGTACTCACATGGGCCGGCAGGGGAGGAGGTCACATGGGCCGGCAGGGGAGGAGGGAGGAGGTCACATGGGCCGGCAGGGGAGGAGGGAGGAGGTCACATGGGCCGGCAGGGGAGGAGGGAGGAGGTCACATGGGACGGCAGGGGAGGAGGGAGGAGGTCACATGGGCCGGCAGGGGAGGAGGGAGGAGGTCACATGGGACGGCAGGGGAGGAGGGAGGAGGTCACATGGGACGGCAGGGGAGGAGGTCACATGGGACGGCAGGGCACAATGATCATGTGCTGCCCCCCCTGCTTCCTGCTGAACGGGGAAGCTTCTGAGTTTACCTCTCCTGCTGCTGCTGTCACATGGAGGGGAAGTGGACCAGGCCCTGGGGTAAGTGTATATATGTGTGTGTATCTATCTGTCTCCCTCCTCTATCTATCTATCTATCTATCTATCTATCTATCTCATATCTATCTATCTCATATCTATCTATCTATCTATCTATCTCATATCTATCTATCTCATATCTATCTATCTATCTATCTCATATCTATCTATCTATCTATCTCATATCTATCTTTCTATCTATCTCATATCTATCTATCTATCTATCTATCTATCTATCTATCTATCTCATATCTATCTATCTATCTCATATCTATCTATCCCATATATCTGTCTATCTATCTATCTCATTTCTATCTATCTGCTATCTATCTATCTATCTATCTATCTATCTATCTATCTATCTATCTATCTATCTCCTATCTATCTATCTATCTATCTCATATCTATCTATCTATCTGCTATCTATCTATCTATCTATCTATCTATCTATCTATCTATCTCATATCTATCTATCTCATGTCTATCTATCTATCTCATATCTATCTATCTATCCATCTATCTATCTCATATCTATCTATCTATCTCATATCTATCTATCTCATATCTATCTATCTATCTCATATCTATCTTTCTATCCCATATGTCTGTCTATCTATCTATCTCATATCTATCTCCTATCTATCTATCTATCTATCTATCTATCTATCTATCTATCTATCTATCTATCTATCTATCTCCTATCTATCTATCTATCTATCTATCTATCTATCTATCTATCTATCTATCTATCTATCTCATATCTATCTATCTCATATCTATCTATCTATCTATTCATCTATCTATCTCATATCTATCTATCTATCTCATATCTATCTATCTATCTATCTCATATCTATCTATCTATCTATCTAATATCTATCTCATATCTATCTTTCTATCCCATATGTCTGTCTATCTATCTATCTCATATCTATCTATCTATCTCATATCTATCTATCTCATATCTATCTATCTCATATCTATCTATCTATCTATCTATCTCATATCTATCTATCTATCTCATATCTATCTCATATCTATCTATCTATCTATCTCATATCTATCTATCTATCTCATATCTATCTATCTATCTATCTATCTCATATCTATCTATCTATCTATCTATCTCATATCTATCTCATATCTATTTATCTATCTATATGCTATCTATCTATCTATCTATCTGCTATCTATCTATCTATCTATCTATCTGCTATCTATCTATCTATCTCTCTGGTATAAGTTATACATCTCCCTGGATTTACTGTATTTATTTGCACCCTTTACACGCAATTAAAAAACGCATCAAAACCGCATGCGATTATTAATAGTGTCTGCAGCTCCTTTAGGGTGACTGCCCACTACAGTTTTTTTTCACTGCGAAATTCGCATCGTTTTTTTTTCTGCAGGGGTCTATGGGACTTGTAATGTTAAAATAGCGTTTTGCGCGATCGTGATTTTAACATTACAAGCCCCATAAACCCCTGCAGAAAAAAAAACCGCTGCGAATTTCGCTATGAAAAAAACCTGTAGTGGGCGGTCACCCTAATACCGTACGCGGTCTTTAAATACTGCATGCAGGTTTTTTATGTGTCTTAATTGTGGTTGTAAAGTACAACATAAACATGACCCCCTGAGGCCGCTCTCACACGTGTTCAGAAAACGCAGCTGAAAATCGTGGCATTTTTACCGTAATTTCGAGCAGCGTTTTTGAACACAGGTTACAGCGTTTGACAGCACTCTTCAATGCACCCCATCATTGTGATGGGTGAGGAGATGTGTTAAAAACCACAAAAATGCAGGAACAGAACAGACAGCTCTCGAAAATCACAGCGTTAGAAACACCATGTTCGAGCACAAATTTGAGTAACCTCATTAAAATCCATGGGAGTGTTGTACCGCGGTTAGTACGGAACTCGGGGCCCTGTGCTAATAGCGGTAAAAAGAGGTGTGTGTGAGAGTGGCCTGCGGGGCTACAAACAAATCTTCATGTAGTGCAGGAAATGCGTCATGTTTGGAAAGATTACGCCAAGGGGCAGATCATGTATGCAGCACGATCTACATATGGGTACGGGGGCGTGTGGGGTGGAGGCCCGGGGTGGGGGGCCCCGAACTGAACTTTTGCGCCCGGGCCCCTGAGCCTTTAGGTACGCCCCTGCCCATAACCACTATTGGGGGATATGGACATAAGAAATAAGGTGCCCATTCTCAAATATCCACTCTGCTAGACTTAACCCTTTGCAATCCAATTTTGGATTCAGGGTTTTCCTAGGGGGCTTTCTCTTTTTGCCATTATACAATGGCGCCATCTGCTGGCTAGAGCCAGTACTGCAGTATGTGACATGTTGGAGAGGCCCCGACAACAGACCGGCCAGTAATGTACAGTAAGAATACGCGGCCGGACGTCTTCCGACATCGGAGCTGTGCAGCCTTCAATCACAATGTCTTTAGACGTCAGACAGTGGATTGGAAAGGGTTAAAGGAGTTTTCGCATTTTGGCAAAACATGGTCATAATAGGAACACTATACTACACTACATGAGGTGACTGGGAGTGTGGTTCCTCTGTTCTGTCCTGCGGATATGGCATATCCTGTGGACATAGCATAAAAGTCTGAGATGGGAGTATCCTTTTAGCATGACATTGTACCATGTGGCTACTCATTGACTTTAATGGGTGCCATATCATCCTATATTTCCCCTCTAGCATAACTGTAGAGGAATTTTTTAGGGAGTTGCAGGAGCCTAATTCCTGGAGATTGTTGGCATCATAACATCACAGTGCAATAATGATGCATATCTTAAAGGGGTATTCTGGTAAGATTAAGTTATCCCTATTCATAGATGGGGTTAAGTTAAAAGGCTTGTACTAGAATTACAAGTTATATCCTTCATGGGGGTCTAAGCAGTGAGACCCCTATAATACCAAGATCGGGGTTACCTGTGCCCCCCTCCTCCTCTAAACCTCAGCCTCACTGCACCCCGCCCAAAGATGGGGAGGAGACTGAAGGAAATGCCGGTCGCACAAGTACGCTGACCCTCCATTCAATTTCAGTGGGACTGCTGCGATAGCCTAGCAAGAAGCGCTCAGGTATTTCCGTCAGCCCTATTAAAATGAATAGAGTGGCAGCAGTGCCTACTTGGGCAGTACTCCATTTATTCTGAAGTTACTGTGGGGGGTGAAGCAACCCTACCATAGCAGGCAGAGGGGAACACGGAATCCCCATTCTCCAGATCGGTAGGGGTTTCAGCAATGAGACCCTTACCAATCAGGATAGGGAATAACTTTAGATTCTGGTACGACCCTTTAATGTCACCAGTACACCCTTTTATTGTGTTGCTTCAATATCTCCCATGTTCGCCAGTGTATGAGTGAGATTTTAGAATGGTGTACATCGACATAAGAAGAATTCTGAAGCATCTCTTCGTCTGACTGGAGTATAAGACCTGATATAATATACTGTAAGATCAGTGCAAGAAAAGTGAAGAAAAAAAAAAGTACTTGCAAAGTTACCTACCCCCCGAGGGCATTGGGTTCCCTAGAAGGACAAGAAGTTCACAGTTGATGTACACAAATCTATGTCTACCACTCAATACGAAGCCGCCGATATGAAAGATACAACTTGACAAGTTCTCTCTCTCTATTTTTTAGCAGTCCAGTTCTCATAATTAGAATCAACTTGACATAAAATTCACTAATTACTGGGTGGAACACTGCACAGGAAGTAATTAGGATCCCCTGCTTGGAGCTTTTATGAGGGAGGGCTCCACTCCGAGAAAAGAGGCCATTTAATTGCTCAGGATTGGTTTAATTGTAATTATAACAGTTGAATGTATTACATTAATATGTACAGTGAGCAAAGAATTAGGAAAACTCCAGGGGCCATCTGAGAGAGAACAATAAGAAGAGGAATTATCTATCCATCTATCTCTCCTATATCCATCTATATCTCATATCAATCTATCTCTCATATCTATCTATCTATCTATCTATCTCTCTCACATATCTCTCTCATATCTATCTATCTATCTATTCATCTCTCATATCCATCCATCTCTCTATATACAGTACCTCATATCTATATCTATCTATCCATCTCTCATATCTATCCATCCATCTATCTCTCATTATCTATCTCTCTATATACCTCATATCTATATCTATCTATCTCTCATATCTATGCATCTCTCATATCTATCGATCTCTCATATCCGTCTATCTATCGATCTCTCTATCCATACATCCATCTCTCTATATACCTCATATCTATATATATCTATCTTTTTTATTTATCTCTCTCATATCATGATCATATCTAATGGGGTAGCTATAAGAAGTGTAGCAATAGTTCCAATAGCCCCCTTTGCCGAATAAGACACCAGTATTGTAAATGACATATGGAAGATGTGGTTCCATTATTAATCCTGTATACATCTGATGATATCACAATACTGTATCTGTGGTTTTACATCTATACCTACTGAGGTTTAAAAAAAAAGTTCAATGACAATTTTAGCCCTGCTACATAAACCCCATAAGATATGTGTTGCAGATTTTTGCATTGCACCCTGTTTTTGATTGCCATGTATAGATGTAGCAAAGTTTAAATTGCGTGTGATTTTTGATAACTCTCTGCCACAAGTTATCTTGTCTTAAACTATTCAAAAGCTATTGCTATGGAAGGGCAAATAAATTGTGGCACAGAAAGTTATCATACTTGAAAAGTTGAGTTAAACTTTGCTACATCTCACAGCTTTCGAGGTCACATGACACAAATGGGGGAGGATCCATGGGATTAACTTGGAAACCCACCACTGACAATTGATGGGTGTGAGTTAACATCAACAGCTCCTTCCCTTAGGACTGATATGCTGTCATAGTAAAGAGGGGCTTGTTTGGGGATGGTCTCGGGAACGGCTGACCCCAATTGACAATAAGATTTTCAACAGTCTATTGAATTGGTAAATGTAACATTGTTCTTTCCTAGAAATTTCCTTTAAGGCCATCTAGCCATCCTGTATCTGAGTCACTGAAGAGAAATTGTGGTTGACGCTGAATGCTGGGATTTGTAGTCGAATCAATATAGAAAATCATTGGCTGTTTAAAAGAATCAGAATCTATTCTGTCAGCCCTGAGCTATAATACATGTATAATTTACAGCACATTACAGTCTGCTGACATCACAGGGCTCTAAGTAAGGAAACAAGCACCACCTGTCAGCAGGTGATATATCCCCGAGCCCCTGCCCCGTACAAATCACTCACTACCAGACTTCCACTGTGCCGAGAGTTATAGAGCCTGTCCTGGGCCAGTCCTGCAGGGGTGTTTTCATATATCACATGAAATCATGGTCTATCCGTCTACGTATCGATCTTTCTTCCTCCGCCTAGCGCTCTATGGACAGAGATATACAGTGAGGCCGCAGGTTCAGCTCACAGGCAGCTACAAACTACCAGGATCTGAATTCTTAGTCCTCGTTTTTCCATTAATTTATTGCATTTTTAGTTACAGTGAGGATTAGTCAGCTACAATGGTGCAGAGTCAGCTGGGCTGCTCTCAAGTAACCAGACAGAAAGCGTGAGCGTGTATTTTGGTTTTTCCTACTGTGTACTTTTGAAGCTATATAAAAAGCAGTGGTAAAAAAATTAAAAATACAAACAAAAATAAAAATCTACAATTGAGGTGGCTGCACTACTGTTATCACTCCATTTGGTCTTCTACCATATGTAGGCCACCCTGTTTGCCACTATTTTCTCAACTAGTGGGAATCACAGAGTTGGGTCCTCATCTATCAAACATTTATTAAATATCTTATGGGCTACCAAATAAGACATGGTTGATCTTAGTCCTCTGGATCAATGTTTCTCAACTCCAGTCCTCAGGTCTCCCGAACAGGTCATGTTTTCAGGATTTCCTTAGTATTGCACAGGTGATAAAATTATTGTGAGGCATTCTCTCTGTAGGATATCCTAAAATGATGACCTATTGGGGGTAGTTGAGGACTGGAGTTGAGAAACACTGCCCTAGAACAAGGTCTGCACATGCTAGTAGACTTATGGGCTTCCCTCTACATCTAATACAGCATATGGACAGGAGTTACCCCATGAGTCACCCTCCTTAAATTTTACCAGCACAACATGTTAAAAATATTTGCATGGTGTAGTGCTGACCATACAGATTACCTTTTAGGCAGTGGTAATAGAAATCACATTAACCAGGGGCAACCTCTACTTGGAGTTTGTATGTTCATGTGCTTGCATGGATTTCCTCCTATGCTCCAAAAACTTGCTCATGAGTAAATTGGTGCCCTCAACCAGTCTGTGCATGCTTGAGATAGGAACATTAGATTGTGTGACCCATAGGAGACAGTTGCGAATGTCAATGTCTTCTCTGTATAATGGTGCAGAATGTCTATGTCTTACAGAAATAATGGGACATACTCGCCTCTTTACATAGCACTGAATTAACATATAGGATGATCCCAGTTCACTTCACGAATTGCACTACAGAGTAAATATTTAATCTCCCACTGCCTCGGGGACAATTGTTTTGGAACCATTTGCTAGAATATCTGTGTTCCTGGAACTGCTGATTGCCGTCTGTTCCACCACAAGGCACATTCTCCTAGCAAACTCCACCGAGAGTCATCTCCTCTGCCCTATTCTTTAAGATTAATGTGTTGCCAATTCTACCTCTTTCCAGTAATTATGCCAAAACACTTATTCACCCCTCCACCCGCCACTCTTTTGCATCAACACGTACCGATACATTAAACAAGACATTCCATTAATTTCTTCATCATCATAAGTTAAGAGCGGGACATACTCTTTAAATATTCATTCAGCTATGAAAACTGAGCATTAAAATTTTAATAATGTCAAGCTCATTTGAACCGATTTCCTAAGGGACCATTACAATACAATTAAAATAAATATGATGATTGATTGTCCGGGGCGGTTCACCTGTCCGGCTGTGCCACTAACCAGGACAAGTGTGTCTGTTTGCATGGAAATCAAATGAAACGCATCTCTAAGGAAACAAAAGAAAGATCTATGAATAACATTTAGCCAGCCATGTTGGAAGGGATAGTTCCATGGCCATATTTAGAAACACAGAATGAAATATTTATGGTGTCTCATCTAGTGTAAAAACTACCCACCAGCTGATCCAGGAGAACCAATCAAGTTGTTGCAACTTATGTTGCGGAGGAGACTTTAGGGTTTCTCAGGCACTAGGGCCTGGGTTTGATTGCTACCTCAGCATCTCCTATAGCTACACCCATGGTATCAATTTAGTAGACAACTCCAAAAATGCATAGTTCTCCTAGTTGCTTTATTTCTCCTGTGGGAGCATAGAAGGGGAATTTAACACTTGCTGATGGGTTTACTATTTAATATGATTGTAGCTAATTATTGAGGGTCCAAACAAAATGGCATCCTAGTGGACAACCTCTTCAATTGCCCACTAACAGAAATCATTGCAAATATATACAGTTGTGCTTCAATATGACATTGAGCAAAAGTCACCTGGAGCATTCACTAGGGGCTGCACTTAGGTCAATTGTATTAGTTCTACTTAGTGTGAACCTATAGGTTCCGTGTAACATATAATAATGGCCTAGAATGTAATGAGAAAAATCCATATTTAAAATCCTTAGTCTCTCCCCAAAGTTCTTCTGACTCTCTTCTCTGTTAACTTTCCAATGACGTCATCTATCAAGAGCCTGAATAATTTTCTTTGTCTCTCGAGTCTTACCTAATGTAATTAATTCTACCCTGTAATTCATTTTACCTTCCGCATTACAGTATATTGCATTATATCTGGTCTCGGTGGCCTTACTCATCCAAGGCGCAATATAATCTTGTTGACCGGAGAAGCAAAGTGACTTGTCCAAGGTCAACATGGATTGCCCTTCATATCCCTGACTTGTGTTTGGGTTAATAAACAAAGTCGAAGACTAACTGCCGAGGATCCTAATGATCACAGTGGATAACAAAGCCAAAATAAATCCATTCTGTGCCATAGGCTTCATGCAAAGTAGACTTTTTACAAGAGAATTACACATTATACATGCTGTAGGCTCCCATACCCTCCAACCCCAATCATTAACGAACTGATGCAATGGTTGCTGCTGCTTTTGTCAGCCATTAGCAATAATTCAAGGGCTTATAATCAGGACCGCTCGTCAAGAAAGGATGAGCGCCTCGTCTCAGAACATGGCATTGTCTGCTCTCTTGAATTATTATATTAAATTGCATTACGGCACACTGCATTATATCTCTAATGCTTTCAGACAATGGAACGGCATACCTTGAGTGCTTTTTCTCCCTTGTAATTTATCGCTCCCTATGCTGAAAACTTGTTGTAGAGGCAGACTGTACACAAAACACAGTTATCTCCAACACAGCATTTCCTCTCAAAATTGAGTTAATGTTTTATTATTTCATAATTCAATAGAAGAGGATGCTTAAACAAGCAGGATTTTGATTAAACATAGGAGAAAAGCCATCTCTGAGAAACAAGACAGTTGGAAGTGCCAAAAGTCTGATAAATCCCTCTTCTAATGGTCGACAGGAAACAGCCGGCATTAGTGGAAGATTATTTGGAGCAAGGTAACAATCCACCAGCTTCCATGATTAGAAAATGAACTTTTGTGTTAATCTCACCAATTAGCAAACCTTTTCTTGTATTTGAAGCTTTATCCTGAGCTACTGCCTTTATACTATTGAATTCTCCAGAGAATGACTTTATGTAGAGTTAACTTTGTTACATTGAAGTCTTGAGTTTCTTCTTTTTGGGTCAAAGTAGAATTAGACACTTTCAAAAACTACAGTAGATTAATTACTTACATATGGTTAGTTGTTAAATATAATGCTATCCAATAATAATAATTGGGTAGCATGTTGGTTCATGATTAGCACTCTTACAGCATTAGGGTCCTGGGTTCAAAGTTACTTTGAGATGATTGAATTCACCAATGCGATAATCTCACATGGATCGAGGAAATAACAAAAGTTCTTCCTAACTCCTTCTCTGTAAGTTCCCTAAATTTATAAATCCCTCCAGACTCCCCAAAATATGGTAAATGCCTCGGTATATTTCCCAACTCAAGACTCTACTACAGTTAACTTGTATAGTAAATAAAAAAAAACAAAACCATCACAACATCCTCCTGACAGAGAGTTCCATAGTCGCCCTGCTCTTGTAGTATAAACTATTCTCCAATGTTGGCGAAACATTCGTTCCTCTGGATGAAGTGAACCCCCTTGCCTTGGTTACAAATGATTTCCTTGAGAAGGAGCAAGAGCATTCAAAACATTCTAAACTTTGGAATGGCCATACAGAGACATTGAATTCCCCTTACTGCGACAGAGGACAACAGTGAAACGTTTTGAGATGACCAGCCAAAATTCCATTAAAAATAGTATTTTTGAGGTATGGTACCAAGAAGAAGGTCTATAGTATATTCATGGAACATAGAGGAACTGGAAATATTGCCAAGAACTCTACCACTATTTTTGAACCATTGGTGAGTCAGTGTTATGCATACATTGAGTTTAATAGTTCAGAAGTAGCATCAGGCATCCATAATGAGATGCTCGATTCATACAGTAATATGTGGTGAGTGGATGGCGGACTACCAGTGGGAGTGGGGTGAAGGTAGAATCATAACCTTGTGACATCTCCCCTATTGTCTTGCTTCTATATACCACTACATTAACATCACTAAAACCAACCTAGGAGCTACAGGCGGGTTGTCTACCCCTCAGACTAAACAACTGGTCATTGATCATCAAGCACCAGGAACTTAAACCATTAGAAGAGGAGTCCCTGGAAATTGTGTCTGAACCTAGACTTTTATCAAAATCTAACAACCATTTTACAGAAATAGATTTATATTCAGATCTAAAATAAACCCACAAAGTACAAACAGCGAGACACACGCGGTTTACACAAAGCGCAAAGGAACATTCCAGCTTCAAACATCTCTGAGAAAAAACCTCCAAGGCTTTTCACGTGATGATCTGTTAATTACTCACACCTTGATAACTGCAGGAGAAATATATTTTGCATTGCGTGAGACAGAATGTGAAACTGATTACTGTCTGATCAAAGCTAAGAATCCAGATTGTTAGTCGAGAAAGTGATTACACGGGTTCTCGTACTGAAGCCAGCTTTTTATTTTAATCAAGACATGATAAAAACTCATACGAGGGGGTTTCGTGTTAACATGTGACAATTGCTTTTGTGACCTGCAAAGTGAATGGTGCTGATTCCTTGCACAAAGAGTTGTAGTCGAGCTAGGTCTGAACGACTTAAGGCCCATTTACACGCAACGATTATCGCTCAAAAGACATATTTTGAGTGATAATCGCTGCGTGCATTTACACGGCAAGATGTTCACTCAAAATTCGCTCAAACGGCAGTTTGAGTGACAGTTTTGAGCGTTCACTTTGCATAAGTGTGTAAATGAAGGCTCGTGCTGTCTGCAGAAGACAAGTGGGACCATTATCTTCTGCATACAGCTGTTGTCTTCTCAGAGCACTCAGCTGGTATACAGCTGAGCGCTCCGAGCAGGATATACAGAACACAGCTGAAGAGCTGTTTCCCTCATACTCCAAGCGGGTTACCAGCTGAAACAATAGTATCAGCGGTATCCCGCTGAGAACTCAGCATGCGCAGTGATAAGGGTCATTGTTCTCTTTCAGCTTGCTGATAGACAACGATAAATGACTCGTTAACGAAAACTGCTCGATGTCCGTTCAGTTAGACCCAATGATTCGCGTTCAAAAGATGGCTTTGAGCAATTTCTGAGTGAGAATCGTTGGGTCTAAATGGGTCTTAAGTGACATACTGTATAGCACAGTAGACCAACTATATTTCCTTAACTTAAACATCTGTGAGATAGATAGATAGATAGATAGATAGATAGATAGATAGATAGATAGATAGATAGATAGATAGATACTGTAGAAGAGTGATAGACGGAAGGACAGAGAGAAGAAGAAGAACGATGGCTAGGGATATAATTACTATATGTCTCCAACGCTTACAGACACATATTCGGTAAATATATAGCATTTAATAAACTCTCAGCCATGTTACTTGTGGCCACAGCATCAAAAATATTCACATTGAATCCTTATCTAGCCTTGGCCGCTGCCATATTAAATATCGGAGGTTAAGGTGGTTGGTAATTGAATGGTCTGTTCGGAGCACACTACAGCCAGATCTGGGTCACTTATTTTGGCCTTGGTGGTTTACTTAAAACTAAATCATTTATGGTCAATAATACCAGGTTATGGAAGGTCAATAACATTCAATTATTCATCTCCGCTCCCGTGTTCTCTTTGCCACAGAAGCTCAGCTCTGAAGTGCTTTTAATGAATTAAGCATATTGTGGGAATTTGGGAAGATGAAAAAAAACTCGGCTTTTTTTTTAAAGAGGAATAAAGCGGCAAAAAAGAAAGCGAGAGAACCGATTTTGCTTGCTAGAAGACAATGCAAAAAAGGGTCTTAGGCATTTTACATGATAAGGTTCTGTCTATTCATTGCATGCAAATTTGGCATGTTGAGTAGATGTGTGTTCATTCTCTATGTATGTATTCATGAGACTGCACATAAACAAGTGTAGTGCAGATAGCGTACTTAACCTTCTCTGACTGTCCCTATGTTGTGTTCATACTGTAGCACATACTGTATTCCAACAGGTTTTTTAATTTAATGATTATTTTTTGACTCAAAATGTGAAACAAAAATTACCTGCAATACCCCTACCTACCACTAGGTGTGCAGTGAAGACCAAACTAGTATGTGACTAGCACAAAACACACATAATTTTCATTCTGGTTCCTATTTTTTTGTATAAATATATTCTATATATAGGATAATGAAAAATTGTGGCTGTACAATATAAACAGCAATCATGGGGAACACATATTCTAACAGGTGTAATCCTGCTTCACCCCATTTAAGGGTCTGTCAGTTGCTCTTTAGCAACAGATTACACGTAGCCAACATTCACTATGAAGTAAAAGCTGATGAAGTTTTTAATGACTTGACAGAAATGTAAGTGAGCCTCGACCTACTCTTTTACGGGGGATTCACATCAGAGGTTCAAGGCATATGCACAAAATACCTAAAGATACCACTGGGATCCCCAGTGATGGTGCACCAAAATGCCCTATGTGAATAGAGCAGTGGTGTGCATGCGTGACCACAGCTCCATTCACTTCTACAGTATATAGGCCAATTGCTGAGCACATCCATCTCGACTTGAGCATTAGAAGTGGTCAAGCATGTGCACTGCACTACATTGATATGGGGAATACAAGTGGGACTGCTAGGAGTTCAAGTGGTTGGACCCCTTGCAATTAGACATTTAACCCCCTATCCCGAGGATAGGGAAAAAGGTCTTTAATGGGAAAACCTCTTTAAAACAGTTTTCCCACTATAAGCAATTTTGCTGCAGGAAGTAGACAGCTCTATACATTGTGCAGTGGCCCGGGTTGGTACTGCAGGCTGAATCTCATTCACTGCAAGAGGACCCAGTCAGTAGTACCAATACGGATCACAATGCAATGTACCAAGCTGTCTGATTCCTGCAGCAAAGCAATTCAGTACACGTAGGGGAAACAGCTGATTCCTGGGAGTCCTGGTAGCAGACCCTCACCAATATGCTATTAATGGACTTTCCTGAGGATAGGTCATCATAAACTAGAACTGAGGCAAGCCCTTTAAGAAAAAACATCCCCTAATATGACATTTTTGAAAAAAGGTATTCCAATTTTGATGCATGATACATCCGGATTTATATGTGACCCATAATTCAATTATACTTTAGTTTCAATGCTTTTCTACTGAACCGTTACTTGTCCTTCCTGATCAAGCCTATGTTCTACCGTAGAGGTCTACAGAAATAACCTGTCTCTGTGAAGAGTGGATAAGCATTCAGCATAGCTATCTGGCTTTCATCATTGAAACATCACATTTTTGTGGTGCCATTTATTTTGCGCGTCATTGTGCTCTTCTCAATGCCATTGCCCTGTTCTACCACATTATTCCAGAATGAAACCGTTCACATAGAACTATTTTTTTTCCCGGCTGATGTTTGCTTTGCAGTATTTTTTGGCTATAAAACATCGACTATAAATTGTAACACTACAGAAGAAAAAATATATTTTTACAACGGCTAGTACTAAAACATAAAATGACACATTTGGAAATATATATATATATATATATATATATATATATATATATATATATATATATATATATATATATACTGTGTGCACTATCCTACAGTCAAAGAGAATATATTTACAAGATGTAATGATCTAAGTGTGTTTCATACATCTTCTTGTAGAGCGCTGTTCTAAGAGACAACATGGCGTTATATCTTTCACAGTGAGATCTTCAAGGCAATTAGGAAACCCGGTGTGAACCGAGCTCCAATGGGTTTACCTTCTGCTATAGTTCAGATATAAGAGCATTCTACTTCACAAGTTATGATGGGACGTATAGTACCTTACTGTCTGGGCGGGAGACAAGCTAATTTTGGAAAATTTGCTTCACTGGCAGGGTTGCCAATCTGAAATTTTCTTTTTCCTGGACAACTAATCCAAAAATCATGGACAGCTTACATTTTTTTGCAGACAAATTGAAAAACCAAAACGAATGATAAGGATTATCATTAGTCAGACCTTATCTGGAATACTGTGTCCAGTTCTGGGCACCCCACTTTAAAAATAGACATAGAGAAACTGGAGCAAGTTCAGAGAAGAGTTACCAAGATGGTGAGCGGTCTGCAAATCATGTCCTATGAGGAACGGTTAAAGGAACTGGGAATGTTTAGCTTGCAAAAAGGAAGGCTGAGAGGAGACTTAATAGCCGTCTACAAATATCTGAAGGGCTGTCACAGTGCAGAGGGATCAGCCCTATTCACATTTGTACAAGGAAAGACCAGAAGCAATGGGGTGAAACTGAAAGGGAGGCAACACAGATTAGATATTAGAAAAAACTTTCTGACAGTGAGGGTGATCAATGAGTAGAACAGGTTGCCATGGGAGGTGGTGAGTTCTCCTTCAATGGAAGTAATTCAAACAAAGGCTGGACAAATATCTGTCTGGGATTATTTAGTGATCCTGCATTGAGCAGGGGGTTGGACTAGATGACCCTGGAGGTCTCTTCCAACTCAACCATTCTATGATTATAAGTAATACATGACTATATCTCAATATACTCATGTGAACTTTACTGAGAAATGCTAATAATTCCAATGAGAATGACTTAAAAGTGAAAATATCATGTCAAACAATGTGTCTGATTTGAGGGCAGCATGTTATACAGCAGGAGGAGCTGAGCTGTTTGACATATAGTTTAGTGGGAAAAGCTTTAGTATAACTCAAAATTCATTCATTTAAATCCATGTTCATTCTGAGCCTAAGAGTCCAGTGGGCGGATCTAGGCATAGAATCACTAAGTAAGATCACCAATGAAACCTCCTACTGCTAATCCTCACCATGTGCATTGGCAAATGGCAGTCAATGTCATTGGACTGTAATGGCTTTACAGGGAGTGTGACGTAAAAATGACCACTGCATTGCCTCCATTCAGATCTCGTTTTATGGTTCCATCCAAGGGCGTAACTATAGTGGGTTGCAGGGGATGCGGTTGCACCCGGGCCCAGGAGCTTTAGGGGGGCCCATAAGGCCTCTCTTTTCCATATAGGTAGCCCAGTACTATTAATAAAATATTATAAATAGGAGCTCCGCTACACATTTTGCATTGGGGCCCAGGAGCTTTAAGTTATGCCTCTGGTTCCATCCAGAGATCGCATTAGGGTGTCCATTTAAAATTCCAAAAACTGCACCAATGCATGGGACCTGGATGATGCCCCGCTCAGCCATTACTGAACACTGCTGAAAAGGAGACCAATAGGTCACTATTTCGACAAGTTGCAGGTCCTTTTTGGCATTTTGTGCTGCACAAAATGCAGAAATTAACAGAAACCTGGCAAAGCAGCAACCTGTTGGTCTTCATTTCAACAGTTTTCAATAATGGTTCCATCTAGCACCCGTACAGAGGTGCCAATTTCAGGATTTTAAACGGACACTCTGGTGAGGTTCCTGGAAGAAGCAATTAACAAGATCGGAACGGAGCCTTACATTAGTAACACACAATGTTGGTACCCCACCAGCACTGCACCCCGCATTTTGCAACAAGGCATGGAGACGATTGCCTTCCAATGGAAACAACTAAAATGTTTTCTTGGTTTCAAATAGAAGACACACAAAAAATCTCCTATTTATATATTAACGCATGAAGTTGAGAAGAATTGGACAATATTACCCAATCCTGCACCAAATAATAAAACATCCTAAAACACTGTTATCAGTGGCCTGAGTGGCAGCCTGAACGTCCTCGGGGAAACATGCAAAAAAGAGAAGTAGCAGTGAAAAAGCAAAAAAAAAAAAAAAAAGAATTTCCATAAATTTGAATATTGAAATTGCATGATTTGAAATTTTTAATATGCAAATGAGCTTAGGGAACAAAAAAGAAAACCCTCTCTGTGAAGCATCGAAATGGATAGCGATGTAACTGGGTGACTAATTGCAGCAATTATCGGGACCTTGTGCTCCACCAGCGAATAAGGCTTTATTAAGCCTTACCTGCACCATCATCCTCACCGGCCGCGCTCCATAACATCCATTGTCATTTGAAAGGATGCCTGGTCTGAAACGACGCTTTAACAAGCTAATACGAGATTGAGGAACCCGAATACAAGCTCTTTAATCATGTATTCAGCTCAAGAAAGTATGAAGATATGAACTTAATCACTAGTTAGCAAAGCCCCTTCTCCAGCAAAGAACTTTAATGCTTCCTTTATGCCGTCAAGTACTATTGTTATACCTGCATATTATGAAGGGTTTATTAAACCGATGATAATCTATTCAAGAGAAAGAGATGTATATGGCTAACGGAGCAGAGATCAGACAGAATGATTGGAGGTTATTGTTAAAATATGCAAATTCCAATCCTATTGAAATTCAAACCCTCCAGATAAGATTTTTTAATAAATTCATTCTCTCACTTCATGAAGGTAACCTAATGTTTATTGACTGCCAACCTGTAGTACGGAACGCCATGCATATTAGTCAGGGTCTCCAAAGCTCAATGTCTCACTTCTGTACACTTTATTTTCCCTTAATAGTTAAACACCCAAATTAAATATTTAAAAAAAATTAAAATACAAAAATTTGGAAAGTTATTTTTTTCTTTGCCTCTTAATTTCCCCGATGTCTAGTTTGATTATGTATCAGTTTCTATCTTCATGGATAAATGATGGTAACTGAGAAGCAAACAAAGTATGCAGAAGGGCTCAACTTTTTGTGAAAAAAAGGACCAAAAGATATTTTGTGAATTAGATTTTTTTCCACCAAGGCCTGTTGTTTTTCTTAATACACAGCTGATATGGCAATTTCAGTCACTGGTGTGTTCCATGGGGGAGTCAATAGCAGAAGCTCACTTCTTTAGAATTTGCCATTATAATAAAAAAAACTACTTGTTTCAAGTCAGTAGATGAAAGTACTCAAGAAAGGGCTGAGAGCAGGCTTGAATCGCGTAGTGTTTTTGGTATTATGAAGTCAAATATAAAGAAGTAAGCTCCTGCTATTGACTTATTCCCATGGAAAACACACCAGTAACGGAACTGACCAAATCGACTGTGTTATCTTCCACCAGACCCTGAACCCCTCCGGAGGAGGAAAGACAGCAACATTGACGGGCTGTCAGCTAGCCAACCGGAATTCTACTGTACACTGACAAAGGACAATAATCCCGAAAAAGCAGTATATACTTGGATATCCTGGTTTGATTTACAATGCTAGTAATGTTGCAAGCTTTGCTAAAGAGTCAGATATTAACTCACAGGGTAGTTACCATTCCAATAGGTGGCGCTGTGGAACACTAGCATAGCTATAGGGGATGCGGTTGCACCCAGGCCCAGGAGCCTTGGGGTCCCATAATGCCTCTCTTCTCCATATAGGGAGCCCAGTACTATGAAAAAAAGCATTATAGTTGGGGGCCCCGTTACATGTTCTGCATTGGGGCCCAGGAGCTTCAAGTTACGCCTCTGCTTTAAGGGGTTAAGAGAAGTTGGGGGCTCCAAGACAAACTTTTACATACAGGTCCATGAGCCTTTAGCTACGCCCCTGCTGTGGAGGGTTATTACACTACTGATTTGCAACACCAATTTGGTGGAAATTGTGAATAGAAGCTCAGCTGAAACCAAAAATATTATATGCCTTTTATTGTACATAGAACCTGAACATATAGATCAAGCAAGCTTTGTCTGTTCTTCTCCACAGAGGTTTCTGTCCTCCCTAAATTTATCTTTGGACCCAAATGTTACGGTTTGGCAGATGTACTTTTTTGTTTTTTCACTTACACTGTGAGGGGGATGAATAAGCCCCAAAGGGCTCTCATTTTTGGCTCCGAGCGTGTGGTGCCCCGCCAGGTATGTACCATTCTGAGGACAGTGGCAGCTGAGAACTTTGAATGGGGTGGTACATCTGTAAAACTGTGCTGATTCTGGCTTGATTGATGTACCCGGGCAGGCTTCACTGTGAAGCCAATGCAAGTTCTCCTAGCCTTACTACACATGTCCAAGAACCTGAAGACGAGAGCACACGTGCAAGAAACGTACATCCTTGCTTCAGGGGAAACAATCAAGCTAAAATGGGCAATGTAGACACTGGACTTCATGACTACTCAGCCAAGTGGCTCCACTTCAATGACTCCAAAAAGCGAACTCGCATACAGCATGTGCGATGATTAAAATTAATCTTTTACATAATGCAGGTACTGAATATCCAAATACGGATATGGTTGGAAAGCAATTTGTCCACACTATAAAACGTTTGCTGATTTTCTACCGTGTTTTCTCGCAAATAAGGCACCCCCTGAAATTTGCAGAAGTCCCAAATATAAGGCACCCCCGATAGTAAGGCATAGTAAAGTGTGCAGGCAAGTCAAGAGGCCTGTCCCCTGCTGTCATCCCCGTTGTCTTCTACTTCCAGATGTATAGGTAGATCTGCAGACAGTCTGCTGTTATCCTGTCCCTGCTGTGCTGTACGAGTGTGCTGTTGTGAGTTCCCCTTGCTGGCTGGAAAAGTCCATACTGTACGCTTCTGTTCCTGCTGTATATGTCTGCTGTGATGAGCTCCCCCTGGTGGCCGGAAGCTGTAATACCATCCCTGCTTACAAGTGGTACAGGAACTTCTGTCTGCAGACAGGTACGTTACTTTACAGCCCTTATTTTTTTATGGCTCTGTGTGTGAGTCAGGCAACCTGTGTGTAATTCTTAAGGCTGGGTTCTCACAGAGCGTATTTCCAGCAGAAATCTCGCAGTTTGGCCACAGTGATAAACAGCGAGATTTCCACTGGGAAAGCGCTGCTTCAAAACCCACGGCACTCAGCCGCTTGTTTTGAAGCGACCTGGCTGCATGCTTTTTCGTTTCTGTGGCCGGTGAATCCGCACCACAACACCGGTTTCTCCCAGCTTTGCCGTGACAGATTTGCTGTCCCATGTGGACGAGATTTCTGAGAAATTTCGTCCACAAAGCTGGCCAATTGAGGGATTAGAGGCCACAGACGGATTTGCCGCGGCGAAATAAGACATCCCCTGAAAATAAGACGTAGCGCATATTTGGGAGCAAAAATTAATATAAGACGTGTCTTATTTTCGGGGAAACAGGGTAGTTATGGCCGTGCACACCGCTGTACCCTTTTACTGGTTTGCTTGACAGTTTTACCCCATGGTGCACTTTGTGACATTTTTTGCTTTCTACCCATATAGTGGCCATTTTTTACATTTTTAGTATTGGAGAGGTCTTCAAGCACTCCAGGCACAACTGCTATCTCTACATGCCCGCTGTATGAACAGATCTATGCCAACTCCTATACAGACAGCAAACAACTCCAGTTGATATGAAGATTCTTGATACCTGTGTCCTTTTTCTTATGCATAATCCTCCCAGTGTGGTAAAATATAGTCAGTTTTCCTTAACTGAACAACAATGGATGGTCCCGAGTAGTTGTCATTTCCCTTCCCCCACACCTCGGGCAGCTCAAAAAAGTACATTACTCAACAGAGGCCAAAAGCCAACAGAGATGTGATCCATAATGGGGAAATTCAAAATGAAATATTGAAAAACATGAATTAGCGCCCCACTCGTCATAATATCACCTGAATTCCTACCAGCTCGTAATGTAGCTTCCTACTGTATAGCTGCATATTTTCTTTAAATTGTCTTGTTTGTTCGAAAGGTATCAGACTTGAGCCGTACGCTCTCATCTCAGCATGTATAGATGTTCTCTGCTGATTCCCTCTTCCTTCTATTGGACTACAGATAAAACAGGTACATATCCAGCTTGAATCTCGTCTCCACATACAGCCTGAAGACACAGATGTTTGCAAAAGCCTCTTGGCCGACATAATTGGTGTTTCCTCCTACTGTAAATCCACTATGCCCAGCCAATTACCACTTTCCAACAACAAGTAGCGAGATGACATTAGAGAAACTGTCCTTTCAAGATTCGCCATGACTGACGCGTTTCTATGTGCTCCAAAGATTTGTACCTTTATATAACAATAGCAAGAAAAAGAACTGCCTATTCCAAGATTCTGGATATCTGTTAGTTTGTAGGCAAAAAAAGACACAAGAGTAAATTCACATTCATTTAGAGACACATACCCACCTGCGTCTTTGATTTAAAGAGGTTGCCTGGTTTAGAAAACACCTATTTTTAACCCCTTAAGGACGTGGCCTTTTTTTTTTCATTTTTGTTTTCTTCCTCCACATTTTCAAAAAATCATAACTCTTTTATTTATCCATCAGCTTAGCTGTCTGAGCAGGGGCGTAACTGTAGAGGATGCAGGGGATGCGGTTGCACCCGGGCCCAGGAGCCTTAGGGGGCCCATAAGGCCTCTCTTCTCCATATAGGGAACCCAGTACTATGAGTAAAGCATTATAGTTGGGGGCCCTGTTACAAGTTTTGCATCGGGGCCCAGGAGCTTCAAGTTACGCCTGTGTGTCTGAGGGCTTGTTCTTTGCTGGATAAGTTCTATTTTTCAATGGTACCACTTAATGTACCATATAATGTACTAAAAAACTTTTAAAAAGTTGAGTGAAATGCGAAATAAAATGCAATTTCGTCACCTTTGGGGGGGAGGGGGGTCTTGTTTCTACAGCGGACACAGTGCAGCAAAAATGGCATGATAACTTTATTCTATGGGTCAGTATGATTACTATGATACCAAATGTGTATAGTTTTTTTTTTTGCTGTACTACTTTAAAATATATATCTTTTGTGAAAAAAATGTCTGCTTTGTCTTCTGACAGCCATAACTTTTTTTATTTTTCTATTGACATAGTTATGTGAAGGTTTGTTTTTTTGCAGGATGTTCTGTAGTTTCTATTGTTACCCTTTTGGAGTGCATAAAGCTTTTTGAACGCTTTTTATTAAATGTTTTCTAACTATGCACACTGTGCAGGATAAATAATGCACAACTTTGCTAGATCAGCCTTTTACAGATGCAGCGATACCAGATAGGTCTTGCTTTTTAATTATTTTGATTTTTGTCTTTTACATATGGGAGAAAAAAAAATATTACCTTTACTTTTTTTAATAATAAAACTTTTTTTTTACCCATTTTTGCATTTCTTTTTTAGGCCCCATAGGGGACTTGAACTTACGATCATTTGGCTGCTCCTGCAGTATAATTTAATGCCATAGTACAGTGTTTCCCAACTTCTGTCAACAGGACACCCCAATAGGTCATGTTTTAAGGATATTCTATATTAAGAACACCTGTGGCAATTTCTAAAGCTGTGGCAATATTTATATAACTTGTGCAATACTGAGGAAATCCTGAAAACATGACTTGTTTGGGTGCCTTGAGTACTGTAGTTGGAAAACACTGCCATGGTCGTACATTATACTGTGGTCTGACAGGCATGGCTTCATATGCAATCTTCAATGGCAGCACTGAGGGCCATCAGTAGTCCTTTGTCTGCCATGCCAACTGAACGGCACCCTGTAATGTAACAGGAGGGGGGGGGGGGGCGCGTTCAGGAACCCCAAACTTCGATTGGGGCATTTAAATGCTGGTGTTAGAATTGATGGTGACATTTAAAGGGTTAATAGTAGAGATGAGCGAGCACCAAAATGCTCGGGTGCTCGTTACTCGGGACGAAATTTTCGCGATGCTCGAGGGTTCGTTTCGAATAACGAACCCCATTGAAGTCAATGGGCGACCCGAGCATTTTTGTATATCGCCGATGCTCACTAAGGTTTCCATTTGTGAAAATCTGGGCAATTCAAGAAAGTGATGGGAACGACACAGCAACGGATAGGGCAGGCGAGGGGCTACATGTTGGGCTGCATCTCAAGTTCCCAGGTCCCACTATTAAGCCACAATAGCGGCAAGAGCGGCCCCCCCCCTCCCAACAACTTTTACTTCTGAAAAGCCCTCATTAGCAATGCATACCTTAGCTAAGCACCACACTACCTCCAACAAAGCACAATCACTGCCTGCATGACACTCCGCTGCCACTTCTCCTGGGTTACATGCTGCCCAACCCCCCCCCCCCCTGCACGACCCAGTGTCCACAGCGCACACCAAACTGTCCCTGCGCAGCCTTCAGCTGCACTCATGCCACACGCTAGCCTCAAAGCCACACCACCCTCATGTCTATTTATAAGTGCGTCTGCCATGAGGAGGAACCGCAGGCACACACTGCAGAGGGTTGGCACGGCTAGGCAGCGACCCTCTTTAAAAGGGGCGAGGCGATAGCCCACAATGCTGTACAGAAGCAATGAGAAATATAATCCTGTGCCACCGCCATCAGGAGCTGCACACGTGGGCATAGCAATGGGGAACCTATGTGCCACACACTATTCATTCTGTCAAGGTGTCTGCATGCCCCAGTCAGACCGCAGTTTTTTATAAATAGTCACAGGCAGGTACAACTCCGCAATGGGAATTCCGTGTGCACCCACAGCATGGGTGGCTCCCTGGAACCCACCGGCTGTACATAAATGAATCCCATTGCAGTGCCCATCACAACTGAGGTAACGTCCGATTAAATGCAGGTGGGCTTCGGCCCACACTGCATGCCCCAGTCAGACTAGGGTTCTTTAGAAGTGGACACATGCAGTTACAACTCCGTGTGGACCGACAGCATGGGTGGCCCCCTGGAACACACCGGCTGTACATAAATGTATCCCATTGCAGTGCCCATCACAGCTGATGTAACGTCAGCTTTAATGCAGGTGGGCTAAAAATTAATTGGATTACACTGTAGGCGAGGGCCCCAAAAAATTGGTGTACCAACAGTACTAATGTACCTGAGAAAAATTGCCTATGCCCAACCAAGAGGGCAGGTGAAACCCATTAATCGCTTTGGTTAATGTGGCTTAATTGGTAACTAGGCCTGGAGGCAGCCCAGTTAAAATAAAAATTGGTTCAGGTGAAAGTTTCAACGCTTTAATGAGCATTGAAACGTATAAAAATTGTTTACAAAAATTATATGACTGAGCCTTGTGGGCCTAAGAAAAATTGCCAGTTCGGCGTGATTACGTCAGGTTTCAGGAGGAGGAGCAGGAGGAGGAGGATAAATATTATACACAGATTGATGAAGCTAAAAGGTCCACGTTTTTGATGGTGATAGAGAACAATGCTTCCATCCGTGGGTGCAGCCTACGTATTGTTTAGGTATCGCTGCTGTCCGCTGGTGGAGAAGAGAAGTCTGGGGAAATCCAGGCTTTGTTCATCTTGATGAGTGTAAGCCTGTCGGCACTGTTGGTTGACAGGTGGGTACGCTTATCTGTGATGATTCCCCCAGCCGCACTAAACACCCTCTCTGACAAGACGCTAGCCGCAGGACAAGCAAGCACCTCCAGGGCATACAGCGCGAGTTCAGGCCACGTGTCCAGCTTCAACACCCAGTAGTTGTAGGGGGCAGAGGCGTCACGGAGGACGGTCGTGCGATCCGCTACGTACTCCCTCACCATCCTTTTACAGTGCTCCCGCCGACTCAGCCTTGACTGGGGAGCGGTGACACAGTCTTGCTGGGGAGCCAGAAAGCTGTCAAAGGCCTTAGAGAGTGTTCCCCTGCCTGTGCTGTACATGCTGCCTGATCTCTGCGCCTCCCCTGCTACCTGGCCCTCGGAACTGCGCCTTCGGCCACTAGCGCTGTCGGATGGGAATTTTACCATCAGTTTGTCAGCCAGGGTCCTGTGGTATAGCATCACTCTCGAACCCCTTTCCTCTTCGGGTATGAGAGTGGAAAGGTTCTCCTTATACCATGGGTCGAGCAGTGTGTACACCCAGTAAGCCGTAGTGGCCAGAATGCGTGTAACGCGAGGGTCACGAGAAAGGCATCCTAACATGAAGTCAGCCATGTGTGCCAGGGTACCTGTACGCAACACATGGCTGTCCTCACTAGGAAGATCACTTTCAGGATCCTCCTCCTCCTCCTCAGGCCATACACGCTGAAAGGATGACAGGCAAGCAGCATGGGTACCCTCAGCAGTGGGCCAAGCTGTCTCTTCCCCCTCCTCCTCATCCTCCTCATGCTCCTCCTCCTCCTCCTCAATGCGCTGAGATATAGAAAGGAGGGTGCTCTGACTATCCAGCGACATACTGTCTTCCCCCGCCTCTGTTTCCGAGCGCAAAGCGTCTGCCTTTATGCTTTGCAGGGAACTTCTCAAGAGGCATAGCAGAGGAATGGTGACGCTAATGATTGCAGCATCGCCGCTCACCATCTGGGTAGACTCCTCAAAGTTTCCAAGGACCGGGCAGATGTCTGCCAACCAGGCCCACTCTTCTGTAAAGAATTGAGGAGGCTGACTCCCACTACACCGCCCATGTTGGAGTTGGTATTCCACTATAGCTCTACGCTGCTCATAGAGCCTGGCCAACATATGGAGCGTAGAGTTCCACCGTGTGGGCACGTCGCACAGCAGTCGGTGCACTGGCAGATGAAACCGATGTTGCAGGGTGCGCAGGGTGGCAGCGTCCGTGTGGGACTTGCGGAAATGTGCGCAGAGCCGGCGCAACCTTTCCGAGCAGGTCTGAGAAGCGTGGGTAGCTTTTCAGAAAGCGCTGAACCACCAAATTAAAGACGTGGGCCAGGCATGGCACATGCGTGAGGCTGCCGTGCTGCAGAGCCGCCACCAGGTTACGGCCGTTGTCACACACGACCATGCCCGGTTGGAGGCTCAGCGGCGCAAGCCAGCGGTCGGTCTGCTCTGTCAGACCCTGCAGCAGTTCGTGGGCCGTGTGCCTCTTCTCTCCTAAGCTGAGTAGTTTCAGCACGGCCTGCTGACGCTTGCCCACCGCTGTGCTGCCACGACGCGCGACACCGACTGCTGGCGACGTGCTGCTGCTGACACATCTTGATTGCGAGACAGAGGTTGCGTAGGAGGAGGAGGAGGAGGAGGGTGGTTTAGTGGAGGAAGCATACACCGCCGCAGATACCACCACCGAGCTGGGGCCCGCAATTCTGGGGGTGGGTAGGACGTGAGCGGTCCCAGGCTCTGACTTTGTCCCAGCCTCCACTAAATTCACCCAATGTGCCGTCAGGGAGATATAGTGGCCCTGCCCGCCTGTGCTTGTCCACGTGTC
This sequence comes from Eleutherodactylus coqui, assembly GCF_035609145.1. Lineage (NCBI taxonomy): Eukaryota > Metazoa > Chordata > Amphibia > Anura > Eleutherodactylidae > Eleutherodactylus > Eleutherodactylus coqui. The sequence goes on along the minus strand of NC_089841.1, from coordinate 66,048,913 downwards.
CGTTGTTAAGTGGACCTTGGCAGTAACCGCGTTGGTGAGGGCGCGTACAATGTTGCGGGAGACATGGTCGTGCAGGGCTGGGACGGCACATCGGGAAAAGTAGTGGCGACTGGGAACTGAGTAGCGTGGGGCCGCCGCCGCCATCATACCTTTGAAAGCCTCTGTTTCCACAACCCTGTACGGCAGCATCTCCAGGCTGATAAATTTGGCTATGTGCACGTTTAACGCTTGAGCGTGTGGGTGCGTGGCGGCGTACTTGCGCTTGCGCTCCAACACTTGCGCTAGCGACGGCTGGACGGTGCACTGAGAGACATTGGTGGATGGGGCCGAGCACAGCGGAGGTGAGGGTGTGGGTGCAGGCCAGGAGACGGTAGTGCCCGTGTCCTGAGAGGGGGGTTGGATCTCAGTGGCAGGTTGGGGCACAGGGGGAGAGGCAGCGGTGCAAACCGGAGGTGGTGAACGGCCTTCGTCCCAGCTTGTGGGGTGCTTGGCCATCATATAGCTGCGCATGCTGGTGGTGGTGAGGCTGGTGGTGGTGGCTCCCCGGCTGATCTTGGCGCGACAAAGGTTGCACACCACTGTTCGTCGGTCGTCTGCACTCTCAGGGAAAAACTGCCAGACCTTTGAGCACCTCAGCCTCTGCAGGGTGGCATGGCGCAAGGGGGCACTTTGGGAAACAGTTGGTGGATTATTCGGTCTGGCCCTGCCTCTACCCCTGGCCACCGCACTGCCTCTTCCAACCTGCCCTGCTGCTGCCACCCCCCCCCTCTGAAGACCTGTCCTCAGTAGGCGTAGCAAACCAGGTGGGGTCAGTCACCTCATCGTCCTGCTGCTCTTCCTCCGAATCCTCTGTGCGCTCCTCCCTCGGACTTACTCCAATTACTACTACCTGAGTGATAGACAACTGTGTCTTATCGTCATCGTCCTCCTCACCCACTGAAAGCTCTTGAGACAGTTGCCGGAAGTCCCCAGCCTCATCCCCCGGACCCCGGGAACTTTCCAAAGGTTGGGCATCGGTCACGACAAACTCCTCCAGTGGGAGAGGATTCGGAACCATTGCTGCCCATTCTGGGCAGGGGCCCGAGAACAGTTCCTGGGAGTCTGCCTGCTCCTCAGAATGTGTCATTGTAATGGAGTGAGGAGGCTGGGAGGAAGGAGGAGCAGCAGCCAGAGGATTCAGAGTTGCAGCAGTGGACGGCGCAGAATTCTGGGTGGTCGATAGATTGCTGGATGCACTTTTTGCCATCCACGACAGGACCTGCTCACACTGCTCATTTTCTAATAAAGGTCTACCGCGTGGACCCATTAATTGTGAGATGAATGTGGGGACGCCAGAAACGTGCCTCTCTCCTAATCCCGCAGCAGTCGGCTGCGATACACCTGGATCAGGAGCTCGGCCTGTGCCCACACCCTGACTTGGGCCTCCGCGTCCTCGCCCGCGTCCACGCCCTCTAGGCCTACCCCTACCCCTCAGCATGCTGTATTACCAGTAGTGCAGAAACAGAACGCTGTAATTAAATGTGCCGCTTATTGGCCTGTGGTTGGAGGCTGACTTCCCTTACGGAACGCACAGCAGATCCAGGAAACAATTTTGCGCCAGCCTGCTGTAACGCTTAGCTGCGTATTAATTAGGACTACTACCCCCAGCAGATAGATACTGTAGGCAGCGTATAATATTATGTATACTGTTTCCCTCTGGCGGGATGACGGCGCTGATGTAACAGAAACAGCAGATCCAGGAAACAATTTTGCGCAAGCCTGCTGTAACGCTTAGCTGCGTATTAATTAGGACTACTACCCCCAGCAGACACACAGTAAACTGAAGACGGTCACAGGCAGCCCAAATATAGTATTTTTCCCCAATTTTCTGGAAAAAGCCCACTGCCATATAGCCTGAATATCTCTTTCCCTGCCTCACCAGTACTGGCCCTATACTCTGTACAATGACTGCAGACTGAGGACGCAATGCTCTGCACGGCCGATATACAAAAAAAAAAATTGTGCAACACTGCTAAAAGCAGCCTCAACAGTACTGCACACGGTCAGATGTGGCCCTAAGAAGGACCGTTGGGGTTCTTGAAGCCTAAAATCACTCCTAACGCTCTCCCTATAGCAGCTCCGGCACCAGCAGCACTTTCCCTGATCTCTGTCAGAATGCATCTGTGGCGAGCCGCGGGAGGGGCCGATTTATATACTCGGGTGACACCTGATCTCGCCAGCCAATCACTGCAGGGGGGTGGTATAGGGCTTGAACGTCGCAGGGGGAGGTTGTAATGCCTTCCCTGTCTTTCTATTGGCCAGAAAAGCGCGCTAACGTCTCAGAGATGAAAGTGAAAGTAACTCGAACATCGGGTGGTGCTCGCCTCTAGTAACGAGCATCTCGAACACGGTAATACTCTAACGAGTATCAAGCTCGGACGAGTACGTTCGCTCATCTCTAGTTAATAGCCATGATCAGCGGCTGTCGCGGGCGGGTTTTTGCTGTCAAACACGGCTCACGTCTGCATTGTATGGAGCGGGATCTACCCTGATCTCGCTCCATACAAACTCCAAACCTCCATGCCTTAACTGTACATCATGGAGCGTTAAGGAGTTAAATATCCTTTTAGGAAACTCCAAGTTAATACATGGGGATCCCTTATTCTATCTCTACTTGTGGAGGACTTGGGACATTCCTGAAGATTTCACTCCAGTCTCTAATCCTAGTATTAGTTTGACTCATCCTCTTCTGTAGAGCAAACTTCTCAGCAGTCATCTCATTATCATCACAGGCAGGATTACAATGACAGGTAACACCTTTATATGGATAATACATGATCTACCATTTACAATAAGTGATGGTCACAGCTCACCTCCTCCCCCTCTGCATAGGTCATAGAGCATGCCCACAACACTCTCTCATAGAAGTCATCTCCAGTGTTTTGCTTCTGAGGTCCATGAGCCTGCTGTAAAGCATCTCTAAATGTTGTTAACAGCAGCCCAGCAAGATGCTACAGTCATCTAGAGGAACTAGAATAACACATCTACAATATAGTAATGGCTCAGTAGTGGTCTGATACTTTCTGTTCTAGAGAAAAAAAAACCTTTCAGAAGTTATCTCATTACCACCACAGGCAGAATTACAATGATGGGTAACACCTATATATATATATATATAGATAACACAAGATCTAACATTCACAATGGGTAGTGATCACAGCTCACCTCCTCCCCTTCCCTGCACAACAGCCTCTATCCAGCTCATACGCCATGCCTATAACACAGTCATAAAGGTCAAGGGGTCCTCTCCTATCCGTTATGTTTATGGTCCATGAGGCTACAGTAAAGCATATCTTTAAGGGCTCATTTACACGGGCGTAAACATGCATATTTTTTACGCATATAATATGCAGTGAATAAAACCAAAGGATTTACATGTGTATATTTACATAGCCTATTTCGGTTGCGTTTTCGCACTAGAGTAGCCTATATTAAACTCAATTACCCATTGAAATAGAAGGGAGCATGCTTGCATGTTTTTACAAGTGTAAATAAGCGAGTAAAAAAATGCAATAAGCAGGGAAAAAGTATATTTCAGTCGCGTAAATATGCTGTGTATAGAGATGAGTGAGCACCAAAATGCTTGGGTATTCATTACTCGAGTCGAGCTTTTTGTAATGCTCAAGAGCTCGTTTCGAGTAACGAACCCCATTAAAGTCAATGGGGGACTCGAGCATTTTTCAAGGTGACCGATGCTCCGCATAGGGAAGGTTTTGTGAATCACCTGAAAACATCAGAAAGCCATGGAAACACCACAGAAACGGATAGGGAACGGCAAGGGCCGCATGCATGGCTGCATCTGCAGCTCCCAGTCAGTGTATTTACATAGTTGAAATACACATATGCCCATGTAAATTAACCCTTAGTGCTGTTAATACCAGCTCAGACAAGAGGCCGCCCCATAGTCATCTAGAGATAGTAAAATGTAAAAATCTACAATCACAAAATAAAAAGAGCTTAGAAGAAGAGAATGGTTTCATGATTTGGGTTTAATTAGTTAAAAACAAAATAATAATAATAATAAAAAAATAGATGTGATACATTCCCTTTAAGTTTGTGCAGAACCCTATACAGATGTAGCAATCATTAACATGACTGGTAATACTCCATGGAGTACATCATAGTGAGGTCACTGTAACTCGTTACGTGTCAAGTTAGCGTTTGCTGTATCTGTATATACCAGAGAACCAAACAGCCAAGAGACTTCAGCTATTACCAACCATTAGTAGATGGAGGGCCAAACGTGGACCTGTTTGCTGAGGAACCTTGTTATGATCCGGATCTCCCAGTTGTTCTGCACACACAAGTGTTAAATGGCTTACTCTACCCAGACACACCTGACAATGTCTCTCTGGCTCCGGCGTGCACTCATGATTTTATAAAGTTCACACACAATGACACATTAATTAAAAATAGTAATAAGCTAGCGAGAGGACGAGAGAAACAAGGCGCGTTCAATGCTCCTCTAATTAATAGGATTACTCTTCGATGAGACTATGCCTGACGACTGCCGCACCATTGTGTTGCCTAGCAGCCAAAAAATGTCCTTTTCCAAAAAAGAAAAGAGAAATCAGGTGACTTGCGCCGGAGAACATTTTTTTTTTTAATCTTTTTTTTTTTTCTCCCCAAAGTCATTTCGAGGAGGCTGAGACAGTTAATCCTAAAATTAATGTTTACGCAGAGGGACAAAGGCATAACTGAGCTAATAGGATTCCCATCTGTTACTGGGCGGTGTTATTATAGCTGTAGTATAAAGGGCCCAGTTTATGTTTTTCTTTGTGCTATGCTCGTGGAGTGCATGTATTACTGTCAGAAGAGCGGTGCGGATGCATCTGTACAATGCCCTGGGTGACCACATTCTTCGAGCACAGCAGAGAGAAGCGGCCAGTGAAGCTGGCACAGAAAAATAATTATTTTACTTCTCTCTTTTTTTTTTTTTCATTTCTAGTAAAATAAAATCCCAAGGCTTTCTTAGGCGTGAAGCGGAGCGTGCTCATTGTATCAAATGCCGAGGTTTTAATTTAAAAATGTAACCCTTCTAAAATTTCCAGCATGTAAAAACACAGTGCATAAGGACTTGCAGTATACTACAGTGACACCCAGAGCTGCATTCACCATTCTGCTGGCTTATTGCATGGAATCCATAAGCACAGTGTATTTAAAGAGTTGTAAACCATTGATTATCTATCCATCGATAGTAGAACTGGGGAGTCCGCCACCTGGGTCCCCAACCAATCAGCTAGTGCGCTTCTGTGAAGACAAATCCGGGGATAGGCAGGACGGGAAGGGGTGGAAGTGGGGACATCAGGTGGCAGAAAGGATAGAGGACCTCCAGGTGCCACTAATCAGTTTTATGGCTCTCCACAGTATGGTACATGCAATGTAGAAGTGATAGGGCATACTGGAATAGACACCATCATGCACCGATTTCTTGAGCAAAACAATAAAGACCTTTAAAGGGGTTGTCCCGCGGCAGCAAGTGGGTCTATACACTTCTGTATGGCCATATTAATGCACTTTATAATGTACATTGTGCATTAATTATGAGCCATACAGAAGTTATAAGAAGTTTTTCACTTACCTGCTCCGTTGCTAGCGTCCTCGTTTCCATGGAGCCGTCTAATTTTCGGCGTCTAATGGCCAAATTAGACGCGCTTGCGCAGTCCAGGTCTTCTTCTTTTCTCAATGGGGCCGCTCGTGCAGGATGCCGGCTCCGTGTAGCTCCGCCCCGTCACATGCCGATTCCAGCCAATCAGGAGGCTGGAATCGGCAATGGACCGCACAGAAGCCCTGCGGTCCACCGAGGGAGAAGATCCCGGCGGCCATCTTCAGCAGGAAAGTAAGAAGTCACCGGAGCGCGGGGATTCAGGTAAGCGCTGTGCGGTGTTCTTTTTTAACCCCTGCATCGGGGTTGTCTCGCGCCGAACCGGGGGGGGGGGGGGGGGGTTGAAAAAAAAAAACCCGTTTCGGCGCGGGACAACCCCTTTAATACCGACCAGGCAGACTGAAGCTTCCGTCAACTGGAGGCTTGATACAAGTGGTGATGGATGGAAGGAGATCATCGGTGTGACCATGCATATTGGCAATAGACTGAGTATCTCTCAGTTAGCGGAACCAGGCAGTATTTATTTTTAAAAAAGTTTCTTTTTTAGCAAACCAGAAACTATCGACCGTAGCACCTTGCTGAGGTGTAGCCCTGTTCTACTGGACCTGTTGCTTCTTTAATGTCTACTCTACGAACTAATTCTGCGAAACCAGATCAAATCAACCCGTGAGAGCCACTTTTTAAAAATGAGATCTTGTGGGAAGACGTGGTCACAGCAGCATCATTCTTCCCGTCGTACATTTCTTAATGAAACAACAGTCTTGTATTAACAACCACTATAACTATGGCAACAAACTCCTCCACCCACCTACATTTGCACTGAGCTCATTTCTACAGGAAGCAGACAGCTTTGTTCCCACTCCACACACCACTAAGTATACATCAAAAAATTCCGGTATTTAGGATCTGAATGATTCAAAGTGCCAAGGTCTTCTCTTAGGTGGAGATTAGCCTTCTATAATCATCCATATATGGGAAATGCCATGCTTTTTTCATGCGAATGATACAAAAAGTGTGCATTCGGATATAGTCTAACACAAAGCCTCTGTAAAAGGAGAAGGAGCCCCAACCTAACTCTTAACTTTCTAAGCCAAAGTGGCCTCCTCTCAATGAAGCTTAGGGAGACTGGTCTGGCATCTAACTAGACTGCTGCCCAAACGTCCCCCTGAAACGACTTGCGTCGGCACCACAAAATGTCACCGGTCCAAGGCATATAAAGTGCTGATCATGGAGTATTTGTTATTCATAAGGTTAGATTACACTTTACAGTCTACACACAGGAATAACTTGCAGACAAATATTTTTTAAATCCCTAATGCGGTCTACGAGTTGCATTAGTGTACCCAGTGAATAAAGACGAGGATTAACGTCAACTGTTACAAGTAAAGGACATTTTTCATTTCCCACTGACTGCTTCGGAAAAGTTTTAAACCTTGAATATTCACACTTGTTAATTTGAAACAGATGAGAGATACTGATGACCTTTTCCAACCTGCCATGAATTAGCAATCTTGCAAGTTGTATCTCATTAATAGACATTGATTGGTGGCACCGTCTAGAAATGCAACAGGGGCAACTCGGTCCTATCTCCTGCATCTGCAGGTGCGTCAGGAGGGGGGCAAGACAAAAGGAAAAAAAGAGGATCAATATGGTATCCTTGGAAACTTATCGCCACCTCCTTAAAGGTTAATTAAGAACCGGCGAAGGAGAGGAGAGTGAAGAAAAGGGTGATGGACATTTGTGCCTCTCCAGATCATTAAGTACTAATTAGGTCTAGAATCCTATTGAGCTCCGGAGTTTGGCCTTGTTACGGCTGCAATGTGTAAAAGCTGAACATTTCCTCCCTAAGGTGCACCGGGCTGGTTAAATTGAAAGTCTTGCTCTTCTTGTGCAAATGTTTAGCTAGTGAGGCAATCTGTTGCACATTTAAAATGCACATTCCTATTTCTTTTTGACATGTTGCTCAACTGGCATGAAACAATGATTTGAAGAATGTGCAAAGAACTGGGGCTCGGTGCAACCTTCTGGCAACAAAACGAGAAAAAGAGTGGTGAATTGCACCTGACTTCCATTTATTAAACTACCAACACAACATATTTCGAGGGTGTTTGCCTCGTCTTTCAATGTGGCTGGTATGTGTACAGCTATGGTAGAGTACGGTATGTTGAGTTGCACATGTATGGAAGTGACACTTGACTTCGCACTTCCATACATGTACAAGCTTAGGTAAATACTATGCCATAGCTGTGCATCTGCTGGCTGTATCTGAAGCAGAGGCATGTAGCCTCGAAACATGTTATATGTAGTGGTAGTTTAATAAAAAAGTTAGACTCAACTCACGACTCTAGTTCTCATTGTTGTGTCACCAGAAGGTTATATCTAGCCCCAGTTTTTTGCAAATTGGTCAAATTATTTCAATGCCCCGTTTTTAAGTGTGGTGTCACCTGGGCTAGCAGCACTTAAGCCAACCGATTGGCATCTTCACCCATTAACTCCCTGGCATTCCTGCCATTATATAAAAAAAAAAAGTAAGGGGCGCTCCACCATTTTTTTCCTAGTTCTCATGAAACATAATAACAAGTCCATGATTTCTTGGTAGCCTTAATAGGGTAATAGCTCTACCTTCTATGATAGGTTTATATTTCATATGTATGTAGACAATCATGAAGGCAACATTCAGTCGTTTTACTATTTTGCAACATTTAAACCTCAACTCATCAAGTGTTCTTCAACCCAAGTCTTGACGAACTACCAACAGGACATACAATACTTTACAATCATTTTACTGCTTTGCATCATTCATGACATATTTCTCAACTCAACTCCTCAAGTGCCACCAACATGACATACATTAGTTTTCAGTTTGTTCACAAAGGGGCTGCCTGGACTATTGACTAGCGCATTAACACTCATTAAATCATTTATGAAAAATTAAAGAAATCATTAATACAGTACATGGACAGTTGGGGTGGGGGTGGGGGGCAGACAACTGCAGTTGAGAAGTCCAATACAGTTTAGCAACTAAGGATGCATTCATACGGGTGAGAAAATTTACGAAGTTTGTGCATTCCGAGATGTCTACAGCATAAGCCACCACTGGTCCATTAAGTCATTGATACTCGTCATATTAATTGGGCTAAATGGACCAATACTAACAAAAAAAATGTGTCCAACCAAATTAGATCTGGGGCTTCAGCCAGAACATTTTCTGAACAATCTAACTGCAGTAGATGATCATCATTGTGTAACTTGTACTGTATCCCATCTTGAGTTATTTTGTATCCAAGAAAAATCATTGTCCTTAGGGGATAAAGGACAGTATACTGTACCTCAGTATATCAACATAAAGAAAGATGGGAGACAATACGGAGCCTTTGGGTGTATTGGGATGATAAATTCTTTGAAACATGGAGGGCAATGGCAGAGTCAGAACCTGATCATCGTTCATCTGACAGAAGTTGCCTTAAACCCCCCGCTCATGTTGTTGTCCTCTTATACTGTCTCTATTTATTAAGAGAACCACATTTAAAAAATGCTTCTGTGAGTTGCCTCCAGACACCATCTTAAGTTTCAGCTTTCTCAAAGAACAAATGAAATAAAAAAGAACAACAAAGAAACATGATGGTCTGCAACTTCTGACTTCACCAGTTGATGGTCTTCAGGCATAAACTTGGAATGTAATTGATAAGGGTCAGCAAAAGACGCTGTTGCACCCGGCTGCCGGAGAATAAAATAAAACACTCCCCACAACTTTCTGTTCCACACAAAAGACGTTTATTTGAGGCTACAAAGAAGAAAAGGCAGAGAGTAAATTGAAATGGTGTAGAGGAGCTAGATGCCGGGGGTTTGCTGATATTAGCTGTATAAAATATAGATGTCTGACCTGTGTGTGGGTAATAACAAAGCTATAGGATTGTCAGACCTTGGATTATTTCACTTTTATGTTCTGCGTGTGTATATACAGTATACACATATAAAGAGCAGCAAATCAGTAAAACTAACAGGCAATTTAAAAAAAAGATAATATTAATAGATGAAGTGAAGGAATATTTGATGGGATTTACTCGCCCCCCTGTACAAGAATAGAACTATTATAATGCTGTCCCCTATGCACAAGAATAGAACTATTATAATGCTGTCCCCTATGTACAAGAATATAACTACTATAATACTGCCTCCTATGTACAAGAATATAACTACTATAATAATGCCCCCTATGTACAAGAATATAACTACTATAATACTGCCCCCTATGTACAAGAATAGAACTATTATAATGCTGTCCCCTATGCACAAGAATAGAACTATTATAATGCTGTCCCCTATGTACAAGAATATAACTACTATAATACTGCCTCCTATGTACAAGAATATAACTACTATAATAATGCCCACTATGTACAAGAATATAACTACTATAATACTGCCCCCTATGTACAAGAATATAACTACTATAATACTGCTCCTATGTACAAGAATAAAACTACTATAATACTGCTCCCTATGTACAAGCATATAACTACTATAATGCTGCCCCTATCTACAAGAATACAACTACTATAATACTGCTCCCTATATACAGTACAAGAATAGAACTACTATAATACTGCCCCTATGTACAAGAATATAACTGCTATAATACTGCCTCCCTATCTACATGAATATAACTACTATAATACTGCCCTCTATGTACAAGAATATAACTACTATAATACTGCCCCCTATGTACAAGAATAGAACTATTATAATGCTGTCCCCTATGCACAAGAATAGAACTATTATAATGCTGTCACCTATGTACAAGAATATAACTACTATAATACTGCGTCTTATGTACAAGAATATAACTACTATAATACTGTCCTCTATGTACAAGAATATAACTACTATAATACTGCCCCCTATGTACAAGAATAAAACTATTATAATGCTGTCCCCTATATACAAGAATATAACTACTATAATACTGCCCCCTATGTACAAGAATATAACTACTATAATACTGCCCCCTATGTACAAGAATATAACTACTATAATACTTCTCCTATGTACAAGAATATAACTACTATAATACTGCTCCTATGTACAAGAATAAAACTACTATAATACTGCTCCCTATGTACAAGCATATAACTACTATAATGCTGCCCCTATCTACAAGAATACAACTACTATAATACTGCTCCCTATATACAGTACAAGAATAGAACTACTATAATACTGCCCCTATGTACAAGAATATAACTGCTATAATACTGCCTCCCTATGTACATGAATATAACTACTATAATACTGCCCTCTATGTACAAGAATATAACTACTATAATACTGCCCCCTATGTACAAGAATAGAACTATTATAATGCTGTCCCCTATGCACAAGAATAGAACTATTATAATGCTGTCCCCTATGTACAAGAATATAACTACTATAATACTGCCTCCTATGTACAAGAATATAACTACTATAATAATGCCCCCTATGTACAAGAATATAACTACTATAATACTGCCCCCTATGTACAAGAATAAAACTATTATAATGCTGTCCCCTATATACAAGAATATAACTACTATAATACTGCCCCCTATGTACAAGAATATAACTACTATAATACTGCCCCCTATGTACAAGAATATAACTACTATAATACTTCTCCTATGTACAAGAATATAACTACTATAATACTGCTCCTATGTACAAGAATAAAACTACTATAATACTGCTCCCTATGTACAAGCATATAACTACTATAATGCTGCCCCTATCTACAAGAATACAACTACTATAATACTGCTCCCTATATACAGTACAAGAATAGAACTACTATAATACTGCCCCTATGTACAAGAATATAACTGCTATAATACTGCCTCCCTATGTACATGAATATAACTACTATAATACTGCCCCCTATGTACAAGAATAGAACTATTATAATGCTGTCCCCTATGCACAAGAATAGAACTATTATAATGCTGTCCCCTATGTACAAGAATATAACTACTATAATACTGCCTCCTATGTACAAGAATATAACTACTATAATAATGCCCCCTATGTACAAGAATATAACTACTATAATACTGCCCCCTATGTACAAGAATAAAACTATTATAATGCTGTCCCCTATATACAAGAATATAACTACTATAATACTGCCCCCTATGTACAAGAATATAACTACTATAATACTGCCCCCTATGTACAAGAATATAACTACTATAATACTTCTCCTATGTACAAGAATATAACTACTATAATACTGCTCCTATGTACAAGAATAAAACTACTATAATACTGCTCCCTATGTACAAGCATATAACTACTATAATGCTGCCCCTATCTACAAGAATACAACTACTATAAAACTGCTCCCTATATACAGTACAAGAATAGAACTACTATAATACTGCCCCTATGTACAAGAATATAACTGCTATAATACTGCCTCCCTATGTACATGAATATAACTACTATAATACTGCTCCCTATGTACAAGAATATAACTACTATAATACTGCTCCCTATGTACAAGAATATAACTACTATAATACTGCCCCCTATGTACAAGAATAGAACTATTATAATGCTGCCCCCTATGCACAAGAATAGAACTATTATAATGCTGTCCCCTATGTACAAGAATATAACTACTATAACACTGCCTCCTATGTACAAGAATATAACTACTATAATACTGCCCCTATGTACAAGAATATAACTACTATAATACTACCCCCTATGTACAAGAATAGAACTATTATAATGCTGTCCCCTATATACAAGAATATAACTACTATAATACTGCCACCTATGTACAAGAATATAACTACTATAATACTGCTCCCTATGTACAAGAATATAACTACTATAATACTGCTCCCTATGTACAAGAATATAACTACTATAATACTGCCCCCTATGTACAAGAATAGAACTATTATAATGCTGCCCCCTATGCACAAGAATAGAACTATTATAATGCTGTCCCCTATGTACAAGAATATAACTACTATAACACTGCCTCCTATGTACAAGAATATAACTACTATAATACTGCCCCTATGTACAAGAATATAACTACTATAATACTACCCCCTATGTACAAGAATAGAACTATTATAATGCTGTCCCCTATATACAAGAATATAACTACTATAATACTGCCACCTATGTACAAGAATATAACTACTATAATACTTCTCCAGTGTACATGAATATAACTACTATAATACTGCCCCCTATGTACAAGAATATAACTACTATAATACTGCCCCCTATGTACAAGAATATAACTACTATAATACTTCTCCTATGTACAAGAATATAACTACTATAATACTGCTCCTATGTACAAGAATAAAACTACTATAATGCTGCCCCTATCTACAAGAATACAACTACTATAATACTGCTCCCTATATACACTACAAGAATATAACTGCTATAATACTGCTCCCTATGTTCAAGAATATAACTACTATAATACTTTTATGTACAAGAATATAACTGCTATAATACTGTTCCTGTGTACAAGAATATAACTACTATAATACTGCCTCCTATGTACAAGAATATAACTACTATAATACTGCTCCCTATGTACAAGAATATAACTGCTGTAATACTGCCCCCTATGTACAAGAATATAACCACTATAATACTGTCTCCTCTGTACAGGAATACTAGTAATTATAGTACTAGTTTTTCTGGTGGCGCAATGTGCTACACAGCTGGGCTACATAGTACATACATTATGATCCCCATACATCACACACACAGCTCTACTACATCCATCCTGATTGCCACACATTACACACACAGCACATCACACAGACAGCTTTACTACATCCATCCTGATCCCATACATTACACACACAGCTCTACTACATGCCACACATAGCTGTAGTACATCCATCTTGAATCCCGCACCTTACACACACAGATCTGCAGAATTGTACATTCATTATGATCCCCACACATCATACATACAGCTCTACTACATCCATCTTGATTCCCACACATTACACACACAGCTCTGCTACATTGCACATCCATTTACATCCATCCTGACCCCACACATCACGTACACAGCACATGACAAACACAGCTCTGCTGCATTCTGATTCACACACATCACACACACAGCTCTGCTATTTCACACATCACCAGACTCCTGAATACAGTGATCACCCCATGTCATGCTATTCCTGACTCCACCCACACAGATGATCACATGACAGTGACATCATCACAGGTCCTGGTACTAACTGCTGTTGGTTTATCCAGTATACAGTACTTTCTACCAAACTGCACAATGGCTCCTCCCAAAGCAGTGATGTCACAATAGATCCTTCAGCCCACACCGGATCTCTGTGGTGGCAGTAGGCCGGTGTCTTCTGTCAGGACCTCTGAGTTGTGTCTGAGATAATAACGCCTTAGTTGTATTCTCATTTTGTTATTTTTGTCCTCCCCTTTTGTCCTCCGCCCTAACTATGTTGTTATTCTGTCGGCCAGGCTCTATGTTTTGTATATGTTGTAGGACCTTCGATGATGTCACCAGGGGTGGGGCGAAGACATCACTGGGGGGGGGGGGGGAGCACCAGAAGCACTCACATACTAACTGACAAGTGGTCATTAGTAGTTTTATAAGTGCTATAATACTGCTCCTACATACAAGAATATAAATACTATAATACTGCTCCATACTATAATACTGCATCTTATTACATTGCATATGTGTAGTATTTCTACCAACATCAGTGACAGAGAGTGGAATCTTAAAAAAAAATGAAACTAGGAAGCCTGTGTATGACAGCGTGGATGAGATACACTGTGATGCAAAGGCAAAAAACACTGCAATACATGGAAATAATCCAGGCCACGTGGTGGTAAAACACTGCTTTTATACTCAGCGTTTTACCACACAAGAAGCCCAGCCTTCTTGTCACGTATTAGAAAATGTATCTAACATAATATATTACAATATTTGCTCTTTGGTTACGCTCATGGAATGGAACAAACTGCATTTAGCTTAGTAAATTGTTGCTGAATTCATCTTCTGTCAACCTCTCTACTACAAGAAGGGGAGTCGGTACCAAAAAATGCTTCTGCTGCACCCAACAATGAAGTTACTCAGCTTTCTCGAAGCAATCTGGGGCGATTGTCTTTCCATTAATTCATAGCATATTATTACAAATGTGCTCTAATGAGTATTACAAAACACGACTGGAATGAGCTCCTAGGCTGAGCAATTAAAGTATACTTGGCCTCTGACCTTAAAAGTTTTAATTAACTTAAGGAGAACTCAGGCATAAATGCCTCTGGGTTGATGCCAAGCAAGCGGAATCCAGGGAGAAGATTATAATGCAGCAGATATGTGTCTGTATCAGCTCTTCTAATGGAAGTGATAACGTACGGGAACCATACAGTAATCACATTTATGGAGTGTGGACGTTTTCAGAATTACCTCATTGTTCTCGAGACAAGCTCCATGCTCAGGCCAGGCCTGTTGTATAAAGGTTCGACTCTTGAGGACCCAAGCAGAACGATGGAAGTTAAAGATATCAACAGATTTCCTTATGAGTCTCCATCTTTAGCTGGACCCCAAAATTAATTGTAGAGGGGAGGGAATCGTGGTCAATTTAATTCTTCACCACCAAACAGATTAAAATAAGAGATTTTCATACCACTGTAGAGTATAGAATCTCACGGAATCTAAAGAAACTGATGAGGAGCCCTTAACTTTCCATATAGAAGTAAGAAATGCAGGCGTTACAAGGGCGCAGAAACCTTCTTATATGACAAAATATGAAGACGACATGGGGTGGGAAAGATGCACCCAAGTCATATTATATGATGGAAGAGGAAGGAGGGAGGAGGAGGAGGAACTCATTTTAGTGGGTTCGAGTGAGATGAACTGCCCAAGGTTTGGTTTGTGCGGAACCAAGCTTTTAGCAAAGTTTGTCTGAAACAGTATTCAACTGTTTCGGTTTGCACAACACTAGCACCACACATGTGTTTCTCCTATTGATGTATCTACTATGACTTAGTTAAAACTTCAAAGTTGCAGGATGGCACACTTGTAAAATTGCTATCTGGTG
Organism: Eleutherodactylus coqui; assembly: GCF_035609145.1. Lineage (NCBI taxonomy): Eukaryota > Metazoa > Chordata > Amphibia > Anura > Eleutherodactylidae > Eleutherodactylus > Eleutherodactylus coqui. Next base: position 66,033,163 of record NC_089841.1, on the reverse strand, counting down.
ACAATTGAAGACAGTAGGATATACATTATGAAGAGTTTAGTTACTTGTCCATAGTCCTTTTTTAAGGATAGTCCCTTGAACTAAATCTCAGAGGTTTTTCTGGCAGTTGGGAGCTTTCTTGGGCAGAACTGAGACGTGGCAAACATGTCTTGTAGTTTAGGATTCAAGTTTATTATGGCTATTCCTGTCCCATTTATACCTGACCTCCTCTAATTTGCCTGCTGTTGCGAGACTACAATCCCTAGCTTGTCATACCAGCCTCCTGTATGCGGAGGGTTGTGGTTTCATAGTGTCACAAATTATTGACAGAAGGGGTAAAGTTTCTCCTTAGGGAGAGCATCTAGTAGATGTGAGGAGACTTATAAGGCCATGCATGCTCTTCTGGGAAATTTATGCAAATAGATGGATGAATGCTTCTACAATGCCACCTACTGAAAGGCAGCATTCCTGCAGGTCAATGTCACACTTTTTAACAGGCCTTGTAACGATGATTGGGAATACAAGCCAAAGCCAGAGTCTTCTTTATGCAAGGCCATACCCCTTCTGAACCACATCATTGGCCTTTGATCCAGCCAGCAACCTACTACACACTGATGAGGGCCAAAAACCTTGAAACAGTCTGTCTGTATATGGTTGTCTTTTCCTTCTGGATTGGATTATATTTCCAGTCATTGTTACAAGGCTTGTTTAAAGGTCTGACATTGACTTGTAGGAATGCTGCTTACAAACAGGTGGCGCTGTAGTGGCATTGACCCATCAACCTATTTGCGTGGAATATCGAGAAATGTGTTGTCACGGGGCAGTGTAGGGCAATGGGTTAAAGCTCAGGTCCCCATTGGTCAACCAAAACAGGACTGTACAAAACAGCATCCGTACAGCACTTCCACACCACCCTGAATCACTCTCTTGACTTTGTCTTCCAATACGCTTCAACGGAGAACAAACTAAATCCGTTTTGCTCTAGAAATCTTACTTTACAGCTCCCAGGAAAACCGACACATGGAGAAATCCTGCACTTCCAATTATAAAAATTAATGAATAAGCAAGAGTATGTTTATGAGACTTTTTTTCTAAATACCATCAAAGTGCGATGACCTCATAAACCTCCTGGTAACGCTCTGCCGCTTTATGAGTCACGCCGCACCTGTGATGTGTGACAAGCCTACAGAGAAAGACGCTATATTTATGACTTTCTCAATGATTACTTCCCGGCACCGCTCCACTCAGTCGCTATAATCTTACACTACAGTAACGCATGAAGTCACCCAACCTTAACTCCTCGGCAATGTCACTTCTAAGCCTAATCATAAAAGATTCCAAAAGTTTCGTAATCTATTAAAGAAGGACAAAAAATGGAATTTTTTTTTACGCATCGTTTTAAAATGTAATCAAAAAATAACAAATAAGGTTGCAATTTAATTGATTTAATTGCTCCTGGAAATTGTGAAGTTTGTGGCTGTTTTTGTGTATTTGAGCCCCTAGTGGCGGCTGAAAATAATTACAATCAATTTAGAATTCTTACTCTGCAGCAATGTGAGTCCTCATTTGCGTTCACTGAATGGCCACTTTATCAGACACACTAATCCGCTATCGTGTTTCTCGTTCTCAGAACTGTAGCAATTTTGTCATAGCGCAGATTCCACTAGGCGTTGCACAGGAAGCTCCTAGATGGAGGTACGGACATGCTCCGATCAGCTGACAGGAAGGGGTCATTGATTTATGCTGCTTGTGCCGAACTCCAACATTCCCATCAGTATGGTGCAACAGAAATCTGGATTTATCTGACCAGGTGATACAATTTTTGCGCTCTGTTGCCCACTGGAGTCTCTCCATTCTGTTTCTTTTAGACAGCAATGGCAGTGGAAATGGTTGTCCCCTGTTATATGCCATCTGTGCTAAGGAATGGCATGTTAGGCCAGTGTCCAATGGGTGTAAGTGCATATATGTGCGCATCTGTGCAATGGGCATTGTGCATTTGCACGTGCATAAAGCATGCAAGCATGCTCCTATTCGTTCAAATGGGCATTTATTGTGATTGGTCCAATTTGTGCTCTTTCTCCGCACAAATTCGCAGGAAAATCAAGCATGCTGCGGGTTTTATGCGCTAAAGAAATACGCATAGAAAATACACACATGTGAACAAACCCATTGAAATCAAAAGGTTCTATGTACTGCGTATTGTGCGCTGAAAGTTTGCTTGCGCAATACGCTGTGCAAATATGTTCATGTGAATAAAGGGGCATTTAGACACAAAGATGATCACTAAAAAGATGGCTTTGATCATTTTGCATGAACTACTACTTGGTCCTAATGCCTTAATAGTACCAATTAGAAGCTTGTGAGCCGCCAGAAGCTGTAATCAGGGAACAGACCACTATTGTATTCGCTGAGTACATTCCCTTTGGTCTTGTGGGGAGCTGACAGCTGACCAAGTGGGGGTAATTGTCTGGTGCTGCTGGTAAAATTTCTCTTATTCAGAGCTGAGACAATGTTATCAGCGTCCCCTGGGCAGAACACAGTGTGCGGTCCTTCTTATCAGCTCTTCTGCCAAACAATGGATTTCATGAAAATCACCGTTTGGAAGAAGAGTGAAAAATGGGCACATTTACACGCAACGATTATCGCTCAAAAGATGGCTTTTGAGCGAATTTTGAGCGATAATCGTTGTGTCTAAATGGGCCTTAAACCTTTAGTTGGAGCACCAACATTGTATTCAGCTGCAGTTTTCTTGACTGTGCAGCTCCTGTACTACAGAACCCTTCTTGATATTTTCCTCTGACCCTATTCGGTAACCAGTTTTTTTCTGTCCACCATATCCCCTTTTGCTGGATGTTTTTATTGATCACACCATTCTTGGTATATTCTCCACACTGTTAGATGAGTAAACCCCACAAGGTTGTAGTGTAAAAAATCCTGGCCCGTGGCTAGTCTATCAGCGATGACCAAGCCTCGTTGGAAGTCACTCAGATCATTGAATTTCCTATCTCATGTGGATTAAAACTGAAATCGATTCAACGGAAAACTTGTCTCATGATTTCATGCTGCTCCTCTGGTCTAATTTCCGTACAATGTGTGACGGGCATCGGGGCTCTAATAAAGTGGCCATTCAATATACAACAGCAGTGATGTTTCAGATTGGGGTAGTACTAACACCACATAAAAAGGATGTACCGGTTAGAGACATACATAGTGTAGATGAATAAAGACCCTGCATATGCTTGACACCATCACACAACTACATGGGGCAGGGGGACTATTTGCTTGGCCCAGATTTCATGTAGCTACTCTGCACAGTTACATAGTGGATACTTATTTTGCAGCGCTGTACATCACTTGCTGTCCACAGAATTTACAATCTCCATGCAGATGATGTCCTTGTTGGGATGTGAACCCAACACTACAATGCAACCACATTAACCACTGAGCTATCTTGTTGCCCATTGCTACGGTCCTGCGGTTTAATCCTCACTCTTATTTAAACTTTCATTTTTTCCATATTTTTTTTTCTGATTAAATACTTTATCCATGTAGTTTTCCTTTTCTGCCATTATTCGTCTCCCTCCATGCTCTGAGCCCCCGGCCCTGTACACACACCACTACTGCCATTATTTCCCCCTGTCTCTATAGAATCTGTAACATGTGGTAACATCTCATTAGCTATGTCCTCGTTATAATTCACAGGAAGAATACGGCGGGTCAAAGAGATAAAGGTGCCGTACATCTGGATCAATGTCTGCATCCTTCATCAGGCTGACCTCTTGTCTCCGCTCATTACAGCAACAAAAAATTTCATTTTGTTCCCTTCTGACAAATTGCCAGGACTTGTAAATTTCATTTTGCCAGTCAGTGGCTTTCAATAAAAAATTCAAAGCAAGATACCAACAAAAGATTCCCGTGTGGCAATGTGTGCGAGGAGGTAGATGCAGCTGCCAGGTCTTCAGGAGAAGAGAAGATGTGGGCATCCGATGACTCACTATAGGAATACAGCTTTATAGCAGTATTATTCTTGTACATAGGTGGGGGGGGGGGGGGGGGATTATAGTAGTTATATTCTTGTACATAGGGGGCAGTATTATAATAGTTATATTGTTGTACATAGGGGGCGGTATTATAGTAGTTATATTCTTGTACCTAGGAGTAGTATTACAGTAGTTATATTCTTGTACATAGTAGCAGTATTACAGTAGTTATATTCTTTTACATAGGGGGCAGTATTATAGTAGTTATATTCTTGTACATAGGGAGCAGTATTATAGAAGTTATATTCTTGTACATAGAGGGCAGTATTATAGTAGTTATATTGTTGTACATAGGGGGCAGTATTATAATAGTTATATTGTTGTACATAGGGGGCAGTATTATAGTAGTTATATTCTTGTACATAGGGGGCAGTATTATAGTAGTTATATTCTTGTACATAGGGGCAGTATTATAGTAGTTATATTCTTGTACATAGGGGGCAGTATTATAGTAGTTATATTCTTGTACATAGGGGACAGTATTATAGTAGTTATATTCTTGTACATAGGGGAAAGTATTATAGTAGTTATATTCTTGTACATAGGGGGAAGTATTATAGTAGTTATATTCTTGTATATAGTAGCAGTATTACAGTAGTTATATTCTTTTACATAGGGGGCAGTATTATAGTAGTTATATTCTTGTACATAGGGAGCAGTATTATAGTAGTTATATTCTTGTTCATAGGGGGCAATATTATAGTAGTTATATTCTTGTACAAGGGAGCAGTATTATAGTAGTTATATTCTTGTACAGAGGGGGCAGTATTATGGTAGTTATATTCTTGTACATAGGGGACAGTATTATAGCAGTTATAGTCTTGTACATAGGGGGCAGTATTATAGTAGTTATATTCTTGTACATAGATAGCAGTATTATAGTAGTTATATTCTTGTACATAGAGGGCAGTATTATAGTAGTTATATTCTTGTACATAGAGGGCAGTATTATAGTAGTTATGTTCTTGTACATAGGGGGCGGTATTATGGTAATTATATTCTTGTACATAGGGGGCAGTACTATAATAGTTATATTCTGTAAATTAGCCATTCTCACAGTGAAGCATGTGAAACCCAATTTCTGCATCCCTGCAATATGGATTCATATAAAGCCAATGACTGTGTTGTCCCTGTGTTTGCCTCGCTCCCCCAGATGATATTGTAAGCTCTTGGTGAACATCCCAATTTTACCATCCTAAAGTATTATGATTGCATTGATTTCCGTCATAAATCATTTGCTGTCCTCTGTCTCACTTGGCGCTGACTGAATTAAGCCACGTTACTTTTCTTCGCTGTTGCCAGAGCCCGAGCTTGAGATGATGTTCGGGTAATGATGATGAATCTCAGCCTGAAGTCAGACCATTTCCACATTACAGATAATGTTTTTTACCAAATAAGCCCTGTTATTTGAGCGGGGACAGGGCGCATCTGCTGGCCTTCTAGGCCACACACACTAGGTCTTCATTATAATGGAGGCCTGCAATGGAAAATTAGCCCCGAACAGACAAGTTGGGAAAATTGAAACAGAGGAGACGACCAGGAAGAACAGTACTGAGTGCATATAAATGTTACTTATTATGCATTTGTTTGCTTATGAAGATATGTGGATGTAGCAGAGCTGAGTATGTCATGTGGCCAGATTCATTGTGATACAGCATTTGTGGTTTTAGGTTGAAGTGCAGATAAACCTAAGGAATTATGAATAGTCAGTAGAAATTACTGTTTGTATGTCTAGTTTTACATAGGACTGCAGGCAACTTACTGAGATTATATAAAGCAGTAGGTATTATCCTTGGTGTTTCTTAGGTTTGCTGGTGTAATGTATCCAGTATCTCTTGTAGGGCTCACTGACAAGGGCGTATGGGCGCTGCGTATGACTATCAGTTCTCGTGGGCACAAATAAATAGGCCCGGCTCTATGTTTTGCACATCAAAGGGGCCCATAGAGGTCCATGAGACGTGTGCAAATGTGGACATATATACATGAAGTTATGCGCAAAACGCTGCACATACCCGTGAACACTGGCACCTCGTTTGGCTTAACAGCCATTTAAATCAGGGCGGGGTGACTCCCCCATCCATATGAGCTGGAGGTGCCTGCGCAAAAACGCACATAGTCAAAGTACGCTCCTTCTCTGCAGAAAAAATGATGCAAATGAGCGAGTATTTTGCAATATGCCCATGTGATGCCGCCCTCGGAATGTGATGTTTGTGCGTTATATTAGTTGTTACATAGAGCTACAAGTATCACCTATTACTTTATATCTCCTCAGGGAGTTATCGCTTTGCATTATCCTTGGTGTTACTTAGGACTGCTGATTAGATCTATCGCATCCTAGTTATTCAGCAAGTGATGATTGGTGGGTCAAGATACAATAATGGTGTTACATAGGACTGCAGATGACACCTACTCTGTTATCTATATTCACAGTCATGTTATATACAGGTGGCGTACAAGTAACATTTCCTACATTATCAGTCCTAAGAAAGTTATCATGGAGTGTTGCATGTGATATTAGACGCTGTAGGCTGCGGCTACACTCACTGCACTGTTATCCGTTATCTTACATAGGACTGCTGGCTACATGCACTGCATTATCTGCACTGAGAGGAGTGATTATCACGTGGTGTTATGCCGGGTGCACACAACCGTAAGCGTAAGACGTGAATCCCGCAGAGCTTTACCGCTGTGAAGCCGGCGGTAAGACGGCCTATCGCTGCACATGACAACATTGTTGTTCACTTATTTTGCAATCACTAGGCGAATTATTGAGACTTACATGGGCTGAAATATTGTCAGTTGACTAGTTATGGGGGAGCATGAGGTTCTTTGACTCCTCCACCAGGACACTCATAAATACGTGCGATCAGTGTTTTAGTGAACACTCGCTGCGGCGGTCTGTTGTTGATTCGGTGCTGCAGCAAGTGTATCTTTGAAGACCACAGCGGCGAGTGTTCAGTCGAGGATCACTTGATCAGTGATGAGGGGAAGGCAAAATATCCAAAAAAAGGAGAGAGCCAATCAGCATTCGGTGTGAGGGGCATGCTGAACAAGGGCACACCTCCCTGCAAAGTCATTGGCTAGTAGTTGCAAGACAACGATTATCTGTTTCCACCAGACTATCATCAGCCAGCGACTATTTTTAGGTGAGCTGATACAAAGCCACTAGTGAACTGATTCCCCCAAAAGCTTCCGTTTGCACTACCGAGTGACTATTTGGACTATAATTGCCCCATGTAAAGCCACACATATTAAACTATCTGGATATTGCTTACATACGCTATGTAGCAAACGGGAAATCTCAGCATGGCATCCAGCGCACGTTATCTGCATCCCAACGCACAGGGATCAGCTCACAATTACGTTGCTTATTTGACTAAGTATTAAAAATGATCCCTGGAAGTGCAGAATTAGACAGCCCTTAGAAATGACATTTTATTAGTATTTCCACCCGCTTCTCAGGTTAATGTTGAGCCGTCTGGTTGGAAGTGAGAAGGTCAGGTCACTTTATATATAGGAGAAGAGCGTTTATGCTAATGGAGTGACATAATTAGAACTTAATTATACCTCAGCACTTCATGTCAGTCTGATGTAACCTTTATAGTGGTCCTTCAGCTTCATAGATGACACCTACTGATGTCTCCGTTAGGCTGCCAAATACTGCGTGCCTAAACCATCCGTGTGTGACGCTGTCTGCTGGGCCGCTGCTCGGAATCCTGTCGTATGTAGCTGTGTGTGGGGCTATGCTATCCAAATCCATCCCGTGTAAGGGCTCATTCACACCAGAGAATTACACACGCCAAATACGTGAAGGAGTATTAGGTGCGTAAAAAAAAAAAATTGCATTTAAAAACACAGGGCCGAGCGACAGAAATTCCCTGCTGCACAGATTCCTATGGGAGCTGGAAAAAAGGGAGAGGGAGTGAGTTCCATCGCGCCGGTAAACCCAGACATACTGTGTCCCCACGGGGATGAAGACAAGCCCAGCGGCGGGGGACTCTCTTCATCCACGCGGTGGGGGCTTCCTTCAGCTTTCTTTTCAGCAGCACATTTTTTCTGCAACACGCCGCTCCAGATCATGTAAATGGGTGATTTTCGCGCTAATGTAGCTTAGGACTCGACCAAGAAAAAAATCGTCCATTCACGCAACTTTGCACGCAGAATTTCTGCGCGATTAGGTCCCTCATGCAAAACTCTGATTTACTGCAGATTGCTGTGCAGATCTGCAGCAGATTTCATCCTTCCAATTGAAGCAACTTGTGAACCCAGCCTAAGGCCTCTTTCACGCGAGCACTTTTATGCAGCTAATTTAGCCGCAATAAAAAAATTGCGTACATCGGAGGCATTGGATTTCAATGCAATCATACAAGATGTACGATTATTAGCCACGTAAAAACGTCTGGCTGGTGAAGATAGGACATCGATGGCTAAATACACCAGCCGATGTTTATACGCGTTCAGAAAGCCCTACTGGAGCTGCCGGCAAAGGGAGGGGGAGGGAGTCTACCAGCGGCTGCCGCTGCTAAACCATGTCGACTGGCTCTACTTAACCAATAGAAGCCATATTGAACATTTTTCCCAACCGAAGGAATTCCGGGCTGTGGTGTATAAATGCATTACCCGGCTGTGTGAATGGACAAGAAAGCGTTAATTTTATCCGTGACTTGGTCACAGATTTTTCCCGTACATGCATTTTCTGCCTGCGATGTGGCCGGGGTAAAATCACATCGCCCATGTGAATGAGGCCTAAGGCTAACTTCACACAGGCGAGCCCGATATAGGGGCCGTGAATCCTGCCCCCATATCGCGCTCACCACCATGAGAAATCCTCATAGATGCGAGGCGTTTTCATGGCAAACAGCCTTCCATCACTTCGGGGATGCAGGGATCCTCCGCTGCGGCTGTCACAGCTGCGGCAGAGGATCGCAGAGTGTCTCCAATTCCTTTCAATAGGGCTGGTGCTGCTGCCAATGGGGCTGCGATGCGAGATAAGACAGCCAGATAAAACATGCTGCAGAACTTGTCTCAAAACTCACAAAACTTGCGCGATTTTGTCGCCCGTATGAAGCCGGCCTAAGGCGACATTCACGCAGCCGAGATTCTCACACAGCTGAGACACATAAACATGAACCCCATTCTTTTGAATACTAGGATACACACGAGTGCTTATTTTTTCCGCATTGCATTGCGATACGATGCGGGAAAATAAAAATCACGGCATGTCCTATCTTTGGGCGCACTCTCGCATTGCCCATTGTTGACAATGGGGTAGGTGGGAGCATTACACGAGTGCTAGGTGCGCACAGTGCGATGCTTCCCCATTGAAAACAATGGGAGACACTCTGTTAACCTACTTCCCTGTCTGTTAGCCGCAGCGGAGAATCGCTACTTCCCCGAAATGGTGCAAGACGTTTTTGATTCAAAAACGCCTCGCATCCGCAGGGAAGTCACACTCGCCCGTGTGAAGTTAGAATTAGGCCCGATACCGTGTGAAGTTAGCCTTGGGTTCACACAGGTTGGAATTGCTGTGGAATTTCCGTGCGGAGTTTCTCGGTCCGATGTCGCACTTACCAATGTGCGTTTTAAATACAGATGCAAGACGTTTTCATTGAGAGACTCCTCTCATCGCTTCTGTGAAATTGGGATCCTCAGGCCTTCGGATATGGAGTTCATATTCATGCAAGTTTTGTGCATCTCACCGCACAAAACTCACGCGGGATTCATGCCCATCTGCCTCAGGCTGTGTCCACATACTCTCTACTAAGCTGGTATTCACACGGGCGGATTTGCGTGCGTTTTTAGATGCAAAAAAATTTGCGTGCGCAGTACGCAGAGAATAAAACCTATTGATTTCAAGGGGTTTGTTCACGGCCCTTCTTTGACACGCATTTCGCACACGTGAAAAAAATGCAACACGCTCTACTTTTGTGCATAATTTAGCACCAAAGGTTCCCATGGAAATCTATAGGGGATGCGTAATGCGAGGAACCAGCGGCGTAACTATTGGGAATGCGTAACACGGGGATATGCGCAGTACGCTACAGAACTTTGCTGGAAAAAGAACACATCTGGAACTTATTAAGCTAAATAGCCATTTAGATTGTGGCGTGGTTGTGTCCTGTGCAAAAAAACGTGCTCTGTAAGCGCAAAAACTACAGCAGAATATACTGATACGCGTGCAAAAAAGCCACAGTCATAGCGCAAAAAGTTGCACGAAGGAGCATTCGTCCGTGTGAAGGAGCCTTTATTCTATAATGTGTGATACGGATTACTGAGCTACTGTAAGAAAATGACGGCTCGTTCACATCAGCGCTAAGGCTTTCCGTTTTCGTGATCTGTCGGGAAGCAGGAAAACCGTAAAGCCTGACCAAATGGAGCCGTCATAGGACGGAACTGAGTGGCGCAGAACTCACTCCATTGACTACAGTGGAGTCAGTTTTGGTTCTGTGCCGAATTTGACATGATGAAACCACACTGCATTTCAATGCGATTTTTATTTTTCCTATAGAAATAACGTGATTTTTATGCGCATGAAAGTCGCGCATGATAAGATGCGCTTCTCTCGCAAAACGCAATGCGCTTACAGGCAAACTCACATGCTTGCAAGTGCAATATTGGTCTTGTATCTCGGACCAAGTTTCCTGGACCAATATTGCGCTTGCCTGTGTAAATACAGCTTAGACCTGTGTCATACAGGCGTACAAGTATACAGATTTGCAGACTAAATAATTGCGCAAGCGATATACAGAAAATGGAACCAATTGATTTTAATGGGTTCGTTCCCATTTGTGTGTTTTGCGTGCACGCAAAAAAAAAAGAAATACGCAGCTTGCTCTATTTTCCTGCGCATTTGCTCAGGGAAAGAACATATCATGAACTCATTAAACTAATTGGCCATTTTAAAAAACGCCCTTGCACACACAAATACGCAACACTCATTTATTAAAAACCCAGCTTAAATGGATGCGTAAATATAAATACGCGTATACTCATGTGACACAGGCCTTAGCTTGTCATATGTGATACAGTCTGATAAACCAGCATACTTGAGCCTGTCATATATGATACTCTCCGCTGAGCTAGGGTATCTAAGCCCAACCGTGAGCTACAGCATCCGAGAACCGCACAGTACTACATTCCCGTCACGTAACGTTACTGCATTTCATTATATTATAATCTCTGGGGACCGCGTGCTGCCGCGCCAAAGCTTCTAAATAAAGTCAGCGTACTCTGTTCTCCCAATATAAAATCTATATCTCTTTACTCTGCTGCATTTTCCTTTTCGTTGCCTCCACCGCCTTGTGTACGTCTATGTATTTAGCTGAAACGTTGGTCAATTTGCTGTGTAATGTAACAAAAATATTTTTTTCCCTCCAATCTGCGGCTGCACCACTAGATGTCAGCGTGGAGCAGCCTAAAATCCGCTCTTCTCAGAGCTCGCTCCCTTACAAAGCGCTGTAGTGGAGAGCAGGACTGAGCCCAGGTCCCTTCCCACAGGCCAGGTGTAGAGAAGCAGCTCTTGCGGCCCCTATCTAGCCCCTTCTGTTGCTGGTTTTGCTTGGTTAGTCTGTTATTAAAGTCTGACTGCGGTCAGATGGGAGGCTGGCGCTTTGTAGAGACTGGAGCATTTGCAGGTCTGCACTCAGCTGTTGCTGGGCATTATCCTCCCTCCCTCTTTGGATTGCGCTGTGTCTATAAAGCCGAATTCCGAGGCTTCAGTTGCATGGCACTTCTGCATTGCTAAGCAAAGCACTCAGGGGGAATATATATATATATATCTCAAGCACTTCTAGTGCTGCATACTGTGAGGATGGCAGGGACTCACTCCATGGTCATCAGCGTTAGTATAGATGGTAAAACTTTGGATGATCTGCGAGGCAGTATTAGTTACACACATCATTGCAGAACACTACAGTCAGACCCTCCCCAATCTATCATGGCTGATTACAGAAAGCAGTAGATATTGTAGTATTCACCTATCCCACCATCAATCTCTGCCCAGCCTGAAATGACTGACAAAGGGAGCAATCGATTCAAATACACAATAGGGAGATGCACTTCAGGTTTACTGTCCCTTTAAGAGTCTACAAGTAGACTGAGTTGCCCGATAAAGCAGGGGTGTTACTACACGGATGGTAGGGATGTATATATGTCACCATTATCTTATCGAAGGCTAATTTACCTCCACATATGTATCCAACGATATTGGAGCAAAATAGGACAATTCTATAACTCTAAGCCCTAACTTAAACTCCAGCTAAAATAAGATACAAGCCCCTCCCATGAGGAGCACTAACAAAGCTCCTTTTAGTTTTTTGTCTTATCTTAGTACCATCCTTCTAATTTTTAGGTTCCTTTATGCACTTTATACATACACTGTATATGCAAAAAAACTGAAAACACAGAAAAATAGTACAGTAAAACAATAGCAGTAACTCCACCCAAAATTGTACGGAAGGTTTTTTGGTCATATCATATATATACATATTCATTCATTCATTCATTCATTCAATATGTACATAGCTAATTAACTATATATACACTGTATACTATATATAAAAAAGGTATTTTTAGTTCTTTACTTTTTTATTATTATCTATTTAGATCTTATTTTTTTTTAACTTTTATTGATATTTCTTAGCCCTGGGCAGCTTCTTGGCTGTTCCTAGTATTGCATTCCCCTGGATAGTGTGCTCGGATGTTGCACATAGGATTTATTGGAGCTGTTCCCCCAGCTTAGGAGTGATAGCCCTCAGTGCTCTTACTAGTACTGGGCCCACTTCAGCTTTTTTTTTCCATGACAAGAAATCTGGGGCTGATATAAATATATATATATATATATATATATATATATATATATATATATATATACATACCCCTTTATCTATAAAGTTAAAGCGAGCGACCCTCTTGTTTTGGGACAAAATTATATCCCGGGACCGGAGGGTGGAGGAGGTATATTACCTTGCAACTCCCCCTCTGTGCCAGTTTTGGTCTCGTTTTCAGGCATCCAAGAAAGCCGCCGACTATTTTCTAACTAGATGGTGCATGGCTCTATGAATGGCCAATGCAGCTCACATGAGCCACACTGGCCAATCAGAAAGCAGGCACTATGCGATGTCTGGTAGTCTAAAGATGGTGGCAGCCATCTAGGCACCCAAACATAGAACCATAACTGCTGCAACGGAGAGAGAGAGGGGAGAAGATCGAGTACAGGTAACATACACCCTCCACCTTCCAATCCCAGGATGTAATTTTGTCACAAAACAGTAGGGCCGCTTTACTAGCAACTTTCTTTGCACTTTTGCTGCTGGATGGAGTTCCCCTTTAAGTTCCACTGCCTTGTTTTACTTCCAATACGGATCTATTGTAAACCAACTCCCGGGAATGAAAGGACAACGACAGCAATAAATGGAGTTCAAAAGCAAGTATTCATTTTTCTATTATTTAAAGACCTATACTGTATTTGAGAAGTGCAGCCCAGCGCCGAGCCGGAGAAGGAATACACCACGTTGTTATGGCAACTAATGGCCCAGAGAGAGGAAAATAGAAAGATGTCCCACCCTGCGTCCATAGTCACCGGTGTGGTGGGGACAGCTGACGGTGACACGCTCCGGCTTCCTTCATAAATTGTATAATTGTATGTCTTTATTTAACAATCTGTATGGTGAGCAGCCATCACCGCGGCCGCAGTGATTTATAGGCCTGCGTGTGAGGCGAGCCGAGCATAAATCTTCAGAGGATACAGGCCCACAGAATTATCTGCCCCCACTCCAATATACCTGGCCGGATCATATAGAGCGGTTATCAGTTATTATATACCATCATCTGGGCAGAAAACGCTGCGTGATATATATATGAATATATAATATTACATCATGTATACGCACATACAGCACATGTCTAGTAGAAAACTAACACAAGCACACCAATGGCATCCCAAAATTCACTATATACAGGCCGGCACAGCATTACTATGGAAGAAAATGTCCTCATAGCAACCAATCACAGCGCAGCTTTCACTTTACCTCGGCAGTATAAGAAATAGTAACCAATCACAGCGCAGCTTTCATTTCTTATCCTGCTGAGGTTAAATAAAAGCTCCGCAATGATTGGTTGCTATGGGCAACAAATATTTTTCTTTTACACAGCTTTCATAAGAATGTGGTGCCCACAGCAACCAATCACACCGAAGATTTCACGTTACCTCAGCAGGGTAAGAAATAGTAACCAATCACAGCGCAGCTTTCACTTTACCTCAGCAGAATAAGAAATAGTAACCAATCACGGCGCAGCTTTCATTTCTTATACTGCTGAGGTAAAATGAAAGCTGTGCTGTGATTGGTTGCTATGGGCAACAAAGACAGATTTTCTTTTTGATGGCCTTCATAAGCATGTGGAACCGGGCTGCAAGAAACACACGCATGTATACACATGACATCATGTATACACGGGTGTGATGTAACAGTAGGCAGAGGCGTAGGTTGGAACTGTTGGGCCCCAATGTAAAATTTGTAATGTGCCCCCCCAACTATACTGCTTCATTTAGGCCTGTGTCACACGAGCGTTAGCGTCTTTGTGCACATAATTGCGACCTATTTTTGTGGAATGTTCGTTACGTTTTTACGCGTACATATGTCATTGCAATTTTTGAGCATGCAAGTTGTGCGCAACTGCAAAAACAGCAAACTGTACGCCATCATGTGCACAAAAATGCATCGTTCACTCTGCAAACTCGCTGCGCCCAGGTGTCCAGCCAGGCCCGAGCGAAGAAAGCTGTGTGCATTGTGCAATAAAGACTTTCCCATTTGTTGCAATAGCATGGCTGCCCCCCCCATGTAAAGGACTCAGTAAGTCCTGCAGGCGCAGGTTTGTTCTCCGCTTACCGGTCATCATGGAGCAACAACACCATCTCTCATCCAATGAGCCAATGACACCTTCTGGTCCTGGAAAGCTGAGCCCAGGCCTCACATCATATTTTTAGCACATGTATGTATACAGACATATGGTATCATAAATACATGGACTATACACGGTGATTCCAACAGAAGCAGCAGATTTGGGGATTTAGTTAGAAACTACAAAAGACAGGTACACACTCCGCACATCACTGAGAAGAGGAAGGTTCAAAGATTTTATGACATACCAGTAGGTTCCATCTATGCCACATGGCAGCGCTGGGTGTCTCGTTTACAGTTTTATGGTCCCTGAGGTGTGCATACATATGCCAACAAGTCCAACAAATTTTATGTGCCACTCGTAAATTTGCTTGTGACAAGGCAGCTGTTTTTGGAATCAATCCCAGCATTCACAATGCACATGGATTCACACAGCTCTGCTACATGCACATCACACACACACAGCTCTGCTACATGTACATCACATACAAATGTGCTACATACAGTCTTCATACAACAGGGATGAAAAGCAGCACAGCACGGATCAGCGCCCAGTCATGTGACCTCGGACTGCTCCCATACAGTTGGCTGATCACATAACGATGACATCATGACAGGGCCTGTAAGCACACGGCTGCTGTAGGTGTTTGTTAGTATTCCACCCCTACAACCCCCCACAGCCTCGGTTGCTATGAAATATTAACGTACACCTAGTTGGACAGCAGCCGTGTGCTTACAGGACCTTTGATGGCGCCACCATCATGTGATCGGGGGTGGAGCATGTAACTCATTATTGCTCGCCCCTGATCATCTGGAGTGAGTTACATGCTCCGCCCCTAATCCCATGATGGGGACATAATAACAGGTTCTTCATCCCAAGTGAGTGAGTTATGCATCCTCTACAAACCCCCACGGCCTCAGTTGCTATGGAATAGGACTAGTGATGATGTCACCATCATGTGATCAGGGACGGAGCATGTAACTCACTCACGGACAAGTGGTCGTTAGTACTTTGATAGACACACACGGTACTGCATATACTACACATATACTTACATGTGCAAACTCAATCTCAGACACATGTACAGATCTAGCAGTCGTTAACATGACAGCACATTATCAGGACTCGATTTTACAGCATTGTAGTACATTGTGGGTAAATTATCATAACGCATTAAATGTCAAGTTAATGTTTCCCACATCCTTCTACATGCACAGATATGCAAACAGATACAGATGTAGCAGCTCCATCCTTGAAGGATGCCGCGTTATAGCTGTATTTGCGTAGCATGGCTGCTGCCATTCACATAGCGTAGTGCGCCAAAGCAGTAGTGCGCTAACATGACTGGCGTTAGGACTGTTATGCAGGCGTGTAGCTGTAACCGTTGTTAACACGACCGGCATATTGTGCTAACTTGATTTACAACATTGTAATACACGGTCGTTATCATAATGCCTTACATATCAAGTTAACGTGTGCTAACTACACGGCGCCGCACATGCGTGCACCCACAGAAATACGTGTAACACCTCACACATTGGAACACTTTGTATGCACAACTAGACATATATCTGCATCATACAAGTACATACCTGCTGCACATGGGGAACATTCAAAAGGACTTTACGTGGAGAAAAGTCTCAAAATTTGGCGCGGGGCTGGCTTGCACAAACATCTGAGACTTTTCAGCCTGCTTTCGCTACTTTTATAGGAACGTGGGCGTGGCTTGTTAGTAGGGGTGTGGCCACCAACTGACAGATTTATGTACAATTAGGTTCCATTCACACGGGGCAGTTCAGTTGCAATAAAAACCGTACCATAAAGTGTGTTTGCAAAACTGCGTGCGTATAGTAAAAACAAACACGGTTTCACTAATGCACTTTTTTGGGAACGGAGCCTCGGGGTGACATGCTGCAGACCTTCGCTAATACAGGTACAAAGATTGTTATGGAGCAATACAACTATGGTAATTAATGTATGGTCGTGCCCCGAGAGAAGCGCATAGTGGTGCACTGATGAACAGAGTGCTAAGACATACAAAGATATGTTACAACTGTGAGAAAGGGTTAATCATGCAACATTTTAAATCCTGCACCCCCATGGACCAATGCGTAGTACAAGTCCCGTTACGTAAAGTTATACTTCTATACAGAATAGTATTGCCTCCGACCGTCATCCTGACCCGTGTCGCACCACAACCACTAAGATCACCCACAAACAATTGCCGAAGTTTGGGACTTGGTGTGTTCCCCCTCACCATCCTCACTGCACTGCTCCTATAAGTCCATCATAGACTCTATACTTGCTGACATTCTTGGAAAGCGTCGCTGATCCCAGAGCAGCACAGAAGCTGCCCCCCTGCGTTCTTCATCCTCCCTCCAGTCTTCATCATCTAGCTTACATTTTGTAAAGACAGATTGTTATTTCTGGAGGACCATTGAGCGTGATCTCATCCTAATCAGCGCACTGAACTGGTTAATGATAGTAACGGCGTTCTTTCTACTCAGTCCTGTCTCACTTTGCTCCCTCGTCACGTTCCCATCGTATCTACCCCACGGCTGCCAAGTGACCTAGTTTAATGAGTGACACTCTGCGTTCCGCTTGCTTTTCACTGAAACACCCTCTCCCTTTAATATCTCCCCGGCCAGCCCTCCCTCTGCCTCAGCTCTTTGATTTCAGTCCAACGGCGAAAAAAAAAAAGTTTTCTGTGTCCAAGTTTGTGCTGAATTATTTTTTTGTGTCCCACTGTCGCCCTCGTCTAAATGAAAACACACACAACAAAAAAAGATTCAGGCTGTACGGAAAAAAAAGAAGGCAGGCTCTATGCTCAGCGGCAATACTCCGACAGGCTTATACGAGGCACAGACATAAGATGGCGCCCGGACGTTCCGAACGCCCAAAGATCTTTTGTCTGAAAGATCTTTCATACAGATGCAAGGGGAATGCAGACAAAATATTCTAGCAACAGGGAACAGTGAGCGAAATCTCCGGGGATACGAGAGCGACTGGCCAAACAAATCCAACTCGCCTGCTATTTACCCCTAAGATTAGTCACCTCGGGTCGTCTCGCGGCGTCCGAAGACGTGACCCGCTCTTGCCGCAGGAATCTCAAGGAATCGTGACTCGGAATCTTAGTATGCCGCAATAGTAGCATAGAGAGGGCGTGGCTCTACTGCCGCAATACAGCAAAATACCAGCATCGATGCACTAGGTATGTCTGCAACAATGCCAACCGTGGGCATCAATGTGAAACGCTACCTGACATTTTAAAAAATTGCTGCGGATGTTAGTGCCATACTAATTACGTTACTGGTAAGTAATTAACCCCCAACAACTTTTATTGTCCAGGATGTTTTTGATTTTTTTTCAGAGCGTAGTACCTGTTCTTTCCACTAGAGTGCTTACCCTGCACCACTAGATGACATTAAAAAGTTTGTGCTGCAAGGAGAAACCAAGTTTTTGTTTGCATTGCAGTTGTAAGCAAGTTTATGTTTCTCCTAGAGACCTTTCACAGAGGACAGGATATTCCGCATGCAGTTTTTGATGTGGGATTGAATAGAGCAGAATTTTGCTGGTAATTTTGCATTAAAACCTGCAGTGTGAATTTTGGCGCGGAATTCCGGAATGGCATACTATGCAAGGCTGTTGCAGAATATTCCCTCTTGTGTTGAAGGTCCCTTGGGACGCGCTCACATGGAGCTGATTTGCTGCAGGTGAAGCAAATCTGCACAAAGATCTTAACTAGAGATGGGCGAACGTACTCGGTAAGGGTGATTTCGCAATCGAGCACCGCGATTTTCAAGTACTTCACTACTCGGGTGCGCCGGGGGTGAGCGGGGGGTTGCAGAGGGGAGTGGGGGAGGAGAGGGCTCCCCCCTGTTCCCCGCTGCTACCCCCGCTCCGCTGCGCCCCCCCTGCGCACCCGAGTACTTTTCACCCGAGTAGTGAAGTACTCGAAAATCGCGGTGCTCGATTGCGAAATCGCCCTTACCGAGTACGTTCGCTCATCTCTAATCTTAACCATTTGGTGCAGATTGTGTTGTGGATTTTGGTGCAGATGTGCAGCAGATTTCAACTCTTCATGAAGGAGTGAAGACCGCAGCAAGTCCACACCAAAATCCATGACAAAGAGTGCCGATTTTTAATGTGGATTTTGATGCAAATTTGCGGTGATTTTATTCAGCTGCAGCAGGTAGCCCGCCATCATGCAGGCAATGCACGCTGCGGAGGTTAAGCTGGCAGAATGTACATTACAAGCCATGTGGAGGAGATTTCAGAAATGTTCGGCAATGAAACGGGTTCTAAGTGCCGTGTCACACGGGAGTATTTGTGCAGCATTTTCACAATACGCAGTGAATAGAACCCATTGATTTCAATGGGTTTATTCACATGCGCCTATTTTGCACATGTTCGTGCAAAAAAATACGCAGTATGCTCTGTTTTCTGCATATTTGTGCAGGTAGACAGCCCATATTGTACTAATTACACCATTTGCCTATTGCAAACAATGAGAGCGTGCTTATGTGCTTTTCTGCGTGGTGTGCGCATGCCAAAAATTCTGTAAAATACGCCCATTGCGCTAATATGCAGCTCAAATCTGTGACACTGACCCCGACTGAATGCCGAACAAGCTGCAGACTGAACAGTTTATAGCGAATGAAGGCGGGCAGGTCAGTACGATTCCCGAACCACTTGGCCTCCATTCACTACTGATGATCGTTCCCCTATAAAAGCACAAGAAGAATTATGGCTGGGATGAGCAGTCGGGCATCTGTGCCTGACAGGTTGTCCCGCGTGAAATGACACTCAATGTCTATTCATGCTGCGGAACGCACCCCGTGACATACAAGGGTTAAATTCCGCAGCTATTCTGCAATTAAAAACACGACCACATCTGCACCATTTAGGTGCGAGTTTGTGCAGAGCGGAGTTCGTGTGGAATTGCCGCGAGTGTTCTGTTGCGGAATACCCGCAGCGATCCCGCGCTGTGAGAAGGCGGTCCGGCCTTACTGTTGTGTTCCCTTCATCCAGTGACATATATTTTATTATGCCGCTGGATAAATGGGCTTGGAAAGTGTCCGTTTTACTCTTTGGAAACATCCTCAGAGCAGTTCTAGCTACTCTTCCCCACTTCTCCTGGCAGCTCATACAAATAACATTACCCAGCAGGGGGCGACAAAGAGCACAGCAGAAAGCTCCTTGCATTTTTCTGTTCTGAAGCATGATGGGAGGGACATTCAGAATAAAGACGAAGAAGTTACTTGATGCTAACGAGATGAAATCTCTCGAGAATTTGCACCGTGAAAGGGCAGATCTACTAACCCTATATAATGGCAGTTTCATCCAAGCACATTGTAAGACGTCCGGAATAGAGATATGTTACAGGCGACAACGCAGCCATATTTGCTGTCACTGGAGTAAAAAGACGCTGGTCTGAAAGTGGCCTAATAGTTAGACAGCGCAAACTTAGACCAAACGTATGACAGTAGTGTAAAGTGCAGAAGTCGACGATGTTATTTTAGAGCGAATGTTTCTTTAAGGCCTGCGTCACTCAAATGTATTTGCGCAATATATTGCATGCGCAATAAGCAGTGAACAGAACCCATTGATTTCAAAGGGTTCGTTCATATAAGCATATTTGCACGCGCATCTTGTTTCTGCCAAAAAATGCGCAGCATGTTCTACTTTCCTGCGCATTTGTGCATGGACATCCTGAACTAATTACACTAAGGGCCCATTTCAATGAAAGGTAGTACAGCTGCGGGTTTTTTTGCATGCCCAAACGCACGAGTTGCGCATGTAAAAAGTACAGTAAAACACGCACATGTGCACACAAATACGCAACACCTATTATGCAAATACACAGCGCAAATGTGCAAGTAGATTCGTTTATGTCCATGTAATACTGCCCTAAATGTTGTTTAAGTGTAAAGTGGGACCGCAGCAGGAAATAACCAGGCGTCATTTTGTGGGGGGCAGTTACGCTTGGGAGTAAAGCCAGCTTCATACGGATGTAAGCGCATTTACGCATGTATTTGCGCTGAGTATTCACGTGATTGGTGTTTTTCGTTTTTGCACATGCATGTTGTGCATATCTGCTCATGCAAAAGAACACGCAAGCATGCTCCCATTGATTTCAATGGGAATCCCCCCAAAATTGTCACATCCTAAGGTCTAAAATAGGCCATGTCATTAAGGAGTTAAAAACAGTATTTCTAAACCAGACATCCCGCTATAGGCAAAACTGATATACTGTGTTATACCTGGTGCAAGTATTCTCTTTCCAGTGAGTCCTTGTGTCATGCTCCACCCTCAATTCCCGCACCTGAAATGGTCCTTTAAATGGCCGCCACGCATGCGATACGGTATGCACAGTAAGAGGTAAGTAATACCGCCATAGGCTCCTACTGATCCGCAGCCCTAGTACAAGATGGCTTCATCATCTGGGGCTGAGGAATTGAAAGAAGGATAATTGAAGTTAAAGACACTCAGTTGGCAGATCCGGCCAAAAGGACTGCTAGAAACGTAACAGATCTCCCCACTCCTTGCTAATGGTCTTTCCATATGGCTCACGTCTGTCTGCGCTGTCAGGGAGACTTGAGCGGAGCTGACTGAAATGAGTCTGAAAGACTGGAGAGATTATACAGTTAAAAGAGCATTTGATGATCAAGCTGTGTCACTCTCTAAAAAGACCCATTTTCTCTTTAACCTTTTAACTGCCAATGAATCTCCTCCAAAAGCAATGAAAGCAGTGACATTTCGATCAATGAAGAAATGTAGCTTGAAGATCCTTGGCCACCGTGTAAAATCTGTATCTGGGCCTCTGACCAGCAATCATATGCCGTTACGTGGTTCATGTGCTTATAACCCCAAATATCGTCTCCAATCCATCAAAAAGTAATAATTTAAAGGGGTCGTTCAGTATAGAAAACCCATCCTCATACACCCTACTAGAGAATTCTAAGTGAAAGTGACCTTAGAGAGACAAAATTCTGTCCCAGGACTGGAGGAGGAGGAGAGGGGAAGAGGGTATATTACCTGCAATTGTTTTTGTCTGCTGCCCCTCCAAGACGCTGGTTTCGAACCTCATTTTTGGCCATCTAAGATGGCTGCAGCAATTTTCTGACTACCTAATGCACACTGTGCACTGCTCTCTGATTGGGCAGTGCTGATCACATAAGCAACCTTGGCCAATCAGAGAGAAGGCACGGTGCATTGGTAGTCTAACACTATCAAGTGATTTTGAGGATTACATAATCTAAAGATTTCTTCAGCCATATGGCTTAAAACAGTACCCGGAATCGGCAGAACAAAGGCAGGTAATATACCCCCTCCCTTTCTGGTCCCAAGGCAGAATTTTGTCCTAAAATTGGGGAGTCATTTTAATAGAGGGGTCCTCTGTTCAGGATCCTCATCTCTTGAGTGGAGAATGGTTACAAAGAGCAGCTTTCTGCTGTCCTGTCCAACTTTACACTATTGATGTGAATGGGGACTATGTAGTAATTAATTTGCCCTGTGGAGGCACTGCAGGGAAATTGAATACGGTTATCTACAACTCCCAGCATGCATAGATCTCTTTTACTGGCCAGCACTGTAGCTCCGCCCACAGCTCACAGGTCCTACAACTTACCGGCACCAACCTCCCTCTCACTCAGCGAGCCAGAGAGAGCCCGCTGAAATAGACAGACTGAACCTTCCAGTACTCTGAACTGTACATGAGCAATACAGCGCAGTACTTACACTGCTGTCCTCCCATCATGCACTGCTCACATGATGTCGGAGGCTACGAACAGGAGAGGAAGCAGCAAATGCGGACAAGATGTCAAAAGAACTGAATATATTATTCAGGTGGAGGGTCATGTGACAGAAAATGAAGAAAGTAGCTGGAGCGGGTACAGTGAGCCTATTACAAAATGACTTCTTGTGATGATGTACATTAGATAATGTTAGTCTGGGCCTGAGAATACCCCTTTAACATTCCGAATCTAACTAGAAACATTGCTTCTGTTGATAGCGTGAGTGGTAAATAGCAGCACAAATGTTACCATGCATTGCTAATTATATCATTAATCATTATACTAGTTGTACTGCAAATATGATATACCATTTTTGCAATGGAAGTTATAAAAAACGTAGGGGAATTTGGGTGGATTATCAAAAGCCATAGCCTCTGCACATCATGGGGAACCCATCAATGTAATCTCTTGACCTGCCATAATGATAGGCAAATAGATATTTCTTAAAATGTAATTTCATTTTGAAGATGTTCCCATCCAAGAGTCATCAAAGGGGTTTACCACAATAACTTTTATCACCTATCCTGAGAATAGGTGATATAAGTCTAATCAGAAGAGACCCCCACGGATCCCAAGAACAGGGGTCCCGTGTCCCCTTCTTCTCGTCAATGTGGGCTTGCTGCCCTCACCTGCAGTGACGTGGAGATTGACTGAAACAGTGGTTGTGCATGTGTAACGCCACTTCATTCATTTCAATGAGCCTGATGGAAATAGCTGAGTACAAGCGCTCAGCTATCTCCGGCACCCCCATTGAAAATGAATGGAGTGGCACAGCTCATGCACAACCACCGCTCCAATTAGTCTTCTCAACAAACCCGCAGTGATGAGAAGAGGGGGACATGGGACCTCCGTTTTCAGGATTGATGGGGGTCTCGGTGGTGAGATCCCAACTGATCATACTTTTGTAACCTATCCTATGGATGATAGATGATAAAAGTCAGTTGGGATACAAGCCCTTTAATACATAGATTCAAGTAGAATACTTCATATTATCAGAATAGTTTTTGCCCTGGGGGACTCAGTGCATCTATTTATTATATGGATTTCCATTCATAAATATAATGTAGTGGAACCTCCAAAAATGGCTCATCGAAATGGTTGGACAGGAATTGTCCAAACTGGATAAACCTTTTACTATGCTTTTAATCTACAGTATCTACTCAGGATCCATCCATTGTTGTCATTCTCCGCCACATGGGACAGTCTGTCAGCAAATTCTCAGATCCACGTTTCACAGGAAATAAGTACATCTCGGAAAACTGCGATTTGTAACTATCGGAAACATTAACATAACTATTATTCTGCTTGTTAGCCTTGAGCAGGGGAAGTGATTCGGGGGAAGGCAGATGCCGCGACAGAGAAAATCTGAGACACAGACCTGTACAAATTGATTTTTAGCTTGAACTGCAGACTGCAGCTAAAGTCTCTGCCATATTCTAAGCGTCTTTAAAAAGTGGAGCGATTCCCTCAGTCCCCTCATCCAGTTGTACCTGCCGTGTCTTGATCCCTCCCTGATTCCTGGAATCTTGAATGACCATGACCAGAGTAAAATTCTGTGGTGATCAACCTAAAATAATGTAGGGGCCTCCAATGTGGCTCTCGGTTCCATCAAAGGACCAAAACGCCTATTAATTGATGCATGTATGCACAACATTTGGAGATGGGCAAGATGTTGTACCACTAAGCCCTCATAACAGAGAAAAAATAGTAGTTCTCTTTTTTATGGTTGGGCAGAGCACTTTACCATTGGTTGACATTAAGGGAGTTGATTGTATTACTTATGTATCATTTTTGGTCACATACTCTCCATTTGCCTGATTGAATGGTTTAAATGGAGGCAAAACTTTTACCAGCGGTGTTGAGATTTCCACTTCTGTCCCGGTTCCAACACAGGTTATGTCGTATGGATTCTCTCTGTGACCATCTCATCATTGGAGGAGACTGGTTCTTCCACCAATCTTAATACCTCTTTTCGATGATGGCCGATGCATAGTCAGAGAAAGCGTTGGCTTAGTTATTAAAATGAGCCAAATGACCAGCCCCCTGCCATGATATGATGGGTACAGAGAGGGTCCATTCCATGTGACCCCGCGCTGGAACTGAACGTTCCGAAGCTGCAGCTCTACATAAGGATTTCACCCCCTTGGGCAACCTATTTAATGCCCATTTTTGAACCTAAAAAAGCATGAGGTAGGCCAGGCAGCCGATGTGTTTTTTTGTTTTTCTATTGTCTATGGGTTTTAACATTTTATTAAAAATGTTGCTGTTTTTTTCCAACATTCTAGTGGGGTTCACAAATTAATATTTTACTATTTCTTTTTTACTTGTTTGGTTTTTGTTTGCCTTACAAATCAGTTGACAATAATACACTTAAATAAAATTCTGCTGTGCATTATTAAATGTTTTTTTTTTTTTTTTGCGAGAGGACAAGTTAATTGAATTTGCTTGTCCGTAATAGACTTGTTCCATTATAGACCTGGAAAGAGAAGAAACAGAATGTTTTTATATCTTTTCGGATACTAATAACTTTGGCTGGCCCGGTCGGAGACTTTTGGCAGGTTGTTGCGTGAGGAGTATGTGACGGATTTATTGTACATTGCATATTGCGGAGTCTGATTTTCAGTGAAACAATGACAATGTCTCCTTCAGAGCTTAAGGGATATTGGGACACAATAGTATCCGTTTAACCATGCCAGGACATTTGCGAATGTATGGGCTATTGAAAGAAGTAGCATTTGTTGTGCCCGGTAATGTGTGGAGCAGCTGATGGCTGGTTAGTCTCCAGGAGACCAGATGACGGCAATGAGGAGCTCCAAGCAGGTCTTATTGTGTCTTAGTTGCCCAAAATTCTTATTTACAGGCGTCCTGCTGGCGCCCAAATGTATTTATCTATTCATTGCAAATACATATGAAGCCAACTGTGGAGGACAGGCTGCAAAATATGGAAAATATTATAATAATAACACACAAAAGGATCATTTTTCAATAAAAAGTGGAGTCTTAGAAAGTATGTATCATTAATGGTGTTAAGCGAACCAAGCTAGTACAACCATGTTTCAGGTAGAACTTTGCTAAAAGTTCAGTTCAGCATGTTCTTGAGTTCTTGCTTTGCCCAGCCTCAATACTTTACACTGCTGCACTACCTACTCAGATTGAAAGAAGTATATCAGAACAAGCCAAACACAAACTGAGCAGGTTTTCAATGTACGATGCTCTATTTTCCTAATCTAACAAGGAGAGTATAATTATAAACTTAAAAGGATGTCCCCACCTTGGGCATGAGGGTTACACCACTCTGTGGGAGGTGGCCAGGAGGTCAGCTGAGTGTCACTGGGCTACGCTGTTACTGTAACTCCCATAGAAGTCAATGGCAGATAGAGCAAACAGAGTAGCACAGCAAGATACGTTGTTTGTGTGTGGATGTGCTTTAAAAGCCTATGGTGAGAAGACTCCTTTAAGCAGGTGATGGCTTCTCATAATGGAGCCCTGATATAACATTTTAGACTTAACCTTAATCATTTATGTCAGACTTCCATAATAAATTAATTCCGGTCCACCATTTGAGGTAGTCATTACTGTAAAGGATATTTCAAGGATGAGGAGGGTCAACTATCTCACCATAAGTTCAAAAGTGATGGTGGAGGACTAGAAGTGTAACTTGAAGCTGTGGACCCTCAATGCAAAATCTGTAATGTGTAATGACAATCTCTATGGCATACTGCATGTTAGTGCTATGTAAGGTAGGGAAAATACTTTTTTTTAAATTGCAAACTGTATATTGGCCACCAGGGGCACTGTTCACTTTAAATATTGCTATCTGTGTTCCTAAAAAGTGATGCAAGTATGAAGAGGAGGAGTTTTCCATGGTAAGCGATCAAATTTCATCTGATTGGCTCCTCTGGACAGCACTACTGTTTCCCATACAATGTATACAAGCTGACAGAGTGATCCATATGATCCCAGATTTCTTGTTCACATCTAAAACAAATTTTAAATAAACTTTACATTTAGGCCAACATTTTGCTGTAACTGCTGATTTACTGTACAAGCATCTGGTTTTAGAATCCCCACAGAAGGGAAAAAATGGATTGTGTAACAAAAAGAGACAAAAAAATGCGATCAAATTTGGTTTGATTACATTTGTATAGCCGTTTAATGACATGAGGCTGCTATTAGCATTTGTGTTTTATGTCCGACTAAGTGGGACCGCCCCAGTAACATTTCCTATCGGTAATAATAATAAATTGAATTGTTTTGGAAAAATTGGGCTGAGATCATATTTTCGGCTGAAAAACAGCAGAGTATTAAATAAAGAGGATAGAGAAAAATAAAACACAACAGTAGCACAAAAAAAAAAAAAAAAAATAGACCTCGGATGTCCAACGTCTGCAGTAATCTCGGCTGCCTCGCAGTGCCAAAAATACAAAATAAAGAGGTGATGAATATTTTAATTCCGTAATCCCTCATACCCCTGTCACTGTTAACACATTGATAAGTGCAGAGCGGCGAGCGCTCGGCGAGTAAACCCCATTCGCTTTGACTGACATCCTTTCTCCAGACTATTTACCTAAAGACTATGCATATTAAAGGCGGGCTGCCGATAGGCTCTCTGTCTTGAAGCGGAAGATTAAGAAAGGGCTTGTTGCTGCCGGCGCTCACCTTTTCAGAAACCTTCTAGCATTTCTTGTGCAAACACTTAAAAAACAATAATTTGTGTGAATGTCATTGGGTCTTCGTTTGACCGGGTGTAGAGGGGGGGCTTTAGAGGGCCATAGGAAAGGGTCAGTGAAAGATGGTAAATTCGAGTTTTCAGTGTCTTGCTTGCTTACAAATAAATTCTATAGACTAAATTCTGAAGGGATCGGAAGAATGTTTTTCCTTTTTTCCCCCAACTTTTTGGTCTTCTTATTTGTGATACCTATCCTTTGCCGCCCGGATCGTCTTTCCTCCACATCCCGTAATACAATTTCAACCTAATTTTTTATGTCTATTTTTTCCTGTTTTACAAATGCAATAACAAGCTGTTAAACTCGCTCATAGCATTGCAAACAGCATTTGGTAGCTGGCATAGACTATGGTTTGGCTGAAACACAGGCCAGCTACAGAATAGAACCGATGAGGCAATAAGTCCATCTCTCTGCACGACGTGGTAACATTATCTAGCTCCAGGTGTGAAAACCAATCACTCCACGTACGGGACTCATTTCAGAGCAAAAAACAGTGGATGGTGCTCCGGGGGACACCCATTCTTTCCACAAGCACCCTTAGACCATCCGTCATCTCAGCTTTAAAGGACATAATGTATTGCAACTCAACGTATCACGCAGCGAGGGAATGATTGGCTGAAAAAAGTCAATGATGAAACTTCTTGGCCATCTCTATCCAATGCAGAGCTAAACTGCTGAGCTTAGTAATGAATTATAATTCTTCGGTCATGACTTCTTCTAAAGCAAGTACCTAAAGGGCTCTCAAAATAGTAGGTGATATCGACAGCACAGGGTTCTAACATGTGGAGCCCTGCAGCCAATCGTAGTGCTGGGTTGGACATATGGAAGGCACAATTATGCCCACTAACAGCATTCCAGTCATTAACAGGCCATATGCTAACCCCCACTGTCTCATTGGACCTATTCCATAATTGTATATTGAGTCATAACTTGCAAACAAATGTTACAAAAAAAGTACTCAATCTTCACTGCAAAACAAAGCAGGTAGTCGTTGAGCTGGCACATTGCCGATAGGATTGAAGTTTCAGTGGTGATTAAAAAAGTTTAGTACTGCATATGGCAAGCAAAACTCAGAGGAGGGATAAGATTGGGGATGGGGTATATTATAGGGCCCCAAATTATTATTTTTCGCTACTGATCATTAGGTCAATTGCAACTAGACATATACTATGAACAAGGAGCACCATAGCCTTTATTAGCTCTGTTTTACATCATGTTTCAATATGTAGCACGTTAAGACCTTCTTGGTCAAACTTAAAAAACTCAGCAATGGGTCATGGTGAGTATGCAAAGGACTAATAGCTCAACGGGAACCACTTCTTGGTGTTTTTAAGCATCATGACTTCCACCCCCACCCCACCTATGTGCCCTTGCACAGTTTTTCACTGGTGGCCTTTCTTTTGGACCTCAGTGATAATGAAGGCCTAATTTGGGGGTATTTTAGGTCTCATGCTACAATTGTAAACAATCGTAGTTCAACATATAGAAAGAAAGACTCAAAAAAGGGAAATATTTGGGAAGGTATGTTATAGGGCACTGAATAATTAATTTGCATTACCACTCATTTGATCAGTTGCAACAAGACATATACTATGAACCTTACATAGACAAGACATATACATGACCTTTATATGTGCTATTTTATATCATGTTCCACTATATAGCCTGCTAAGGCCATATTGAACAAACTTCAAAGACTCAGCCATAGTTGTGGTAAGTATGCAAAAGACTAACAGCTCATTGTGAACTAGTTTTTGGTGTTTTGAAGCATCATGACTTCCATCTCTCATGTGCCATTGCACAGTTTTTCACTGGGGGCCCTTCTTTTGGACTTCAGTGGTAATGAAGACTTAATTTTGGGGTATGTTGTTTGATGTTTGTTCAAAGTAAGGGAAGGTGACAGAACCTACATTCGCTTTTGCCAGTGCGGAAAAATGTATCTCATTGAGAAGACAATGAAGTAAATACAATGTCCTTACTATGGGCAGGTATGTAATCTAAAGAAAGCTTGCACAAGAGACAAGTTTTATTTTTTCTCTTAAATTCCCCTGTAAGAGGTTGCTGCCTTTAGGCAACTCATTTTCTAAATGCCCTGTTGGGAATTATGGAGACCTTTCCTTGATCAGCACTCCTGCTCTACTAACCTTTAGGCATGCGTGGCCCTCTCCACTCAAGGAATGGCGGCTCCCTTTGAAATCATCCAGTCCAACCCCTTCCATGATTAAATTACACTTTCTATGTACAAAGCGGTTAATCCAAACTTGACAACCCCCTAGGGATAGAATAGTGATGAATGACCTCCTCCATTGTTGCCAGCTTTTAGGAATTGTTGGAGCCCCAACCAAGAAATGCCACCCAGAAGCAGCAAAGAACCAGTTTTGTGGAAGAATACTGTATGTGTAACCTAAAACTGTAAAGCCGAGATGTGTGTCAGGAAAGAGACAGCTATTGTTCTGCAGAAATTAAAAATGTTCCTAACTACGAGCAAGGATTTCACAGCCATGCCTCTTTGTGCTGGCACCAAACGCCCTTAGCACAGGACACATACATTCCAGAACTGGCAGGAAGACCTAATTGGAAGTCACCCACTTGTAAATCTGCACAGATCCCCTGCACCTGCTCTCCCTCCGTTTGTAATGCTAAAACAGAGTCCTAAGTCTGCTCATTCAGCTAGAAACTCCAAATGCATAGCAACGCAGAGACGGCACTGCTCTAGTCAACGTGTCCTGTATGTTATGCTAATGAAAAGAGCTGGCGCAGAGAACGATTTGTTTGCTGTGCGCTGCTGTAAGCGGAACATGATATATTATTTGTGCATGATCCCTGCGAATAGTCATGAATATACATTAGTTGCTGAAATGTCATATCTGACCATTCTGGCACACCGGAGATGGAATGTGTGGGTATCTGCCACTCTGTAAACTGGTGGACATTGACTTTAAATGGGAAAGAGACAAGTTATTTCTATTGCGCCAACTTATTCCACAGCGCTTTTAGGTCATTTATTTGTTACCGCCCACCGATCTGGGTACTCATTTGACCAACATTGGAAGGCTGAGTCAACCTTGATCCGTCTACCTAAACCAGGCGGGGATGAAACTCACAACCTTCAGGTCGTGAGCTAGAGCTTAGGACTGCAAACAGCTGCCTAAAACACTCTTAACACTCGTTATTTGCATCTGAATGGAATTTACAGAAATCCATGCCCCGGCTCCAGGGGCAACCCTTGTTCTGATGTACAGATTGGACTTTTCAGTCACATAATAATGTTTACTCTCCTACGTGTGAGCAAACACTCTTTGTAGTAATGCAGTATGTCATATATTGTCACTATAAATGGTCACAGAAGCATCCAGAACCTCCCTGTCCCCAGCCCACTAAGGAGAGAACATGGGACGTTTCTATTTATCATGACGCTGATTCCCTAACGAGAGCCCATCTGCCGTTTGATGAACTTGGATGCGATCCCATAATAAGTGTTAAGATTAAAATTTCATTCTTCTAAATGAAATAAGAGTCTTGTGTTAATGTATAATAATCATTCATGGTAAATGTTATAAATCTTTTATATGTCAGTAGATATGATCTGGGACCCCGGAATTCCCAGAATATAAGGGTCATTGTGTTTTCTAATGCATCCAAACTCCTGTATCGCTGTTTAGAGATTTCCGTAATTTGGAACCTATGATGCAGCATTTTTCAGAGACACCAATTATTTTGATATAACGTTACTTATTATCCTGAGACCACTTCATTGAATTACAGTAATGCTATCTAACAGTGTGTTGGAGCGTCTAATTTTCAGAAATGTGTGACTAATATCAATGGTCAGTACATTGTGCCCCAAGCTCCCATCCTTTGATTTTGTGGGGGTCTGTAGAGTGCTGGCTCTTAACCCTTTGCAATCCAATTTTGGATTTAGGGTTTTTCCAGGGGGCTTTCTGTTTCTGCCATTATACAATGGCGCCATCTGCTGGCTAGAGCCAATACTGTGGTATGGGACATGCTGGAGAGGCCCCTGACAACAGAGCGGCCAGTAATATACAGTAAGAATACCCTGCTGGATGTTTTCCGACATCGGAGCTGTACAGCTTTTAATCAGAATGTCTTTAGACGTCAGACAGTGGATTGGAAAGGGTTAAAGCATAGCCGCACTTTGGGATGACTTTCAGAATAAACTATCATGTGTATACAGGTGAGGAATAGCACTCTATCTGGTCATTATATAACGTATATCCTGCATTTATCACCAGTTTTCCCCTTTGCAGCCTGTATCTCTAATTTTCAGTTCCCTCTGAGCTTGGTGGAGGAGCCCGTTGCTATGATGTCTCCATACACTGTTTATAAAGAAAACAGCAGATTCTGCTCTCTGTAGCAGACACATACATAACCGAGTAGTGTGCACTGAGCAGTGTAGATGTGATTTCAGTGGCTGTATACCACTATAATAAGCAGGCAGTTTTTTTGTGAGTCTTTCTGTCTCTTTCCTTCTCCTCACCCCCTCTTATCTGCATAGACTTCTATGGACAACATGAGTCATCACCCTCCTCAATTCCTTGTAATCCATCTTGCTCACTGTATTACTACAGAAGGACCTCTAATGACACTGGACAGCAAGTTAGAAGGAACAAATACATATTAAGGCCCGCACTTTGGAGGGAATAGCCAAATAAAGTGATTTGTACTTTTACTCGTTATACCATTGGCTATCCCATAAGTTTGTTGTAATGTCAGTGACCATTTAAGCCTCACTGTCATCAATAAACAGAAACAGCAATTTTGAACACCATTTAGTTCATCGATAGGCTTACAATGCTAAATCTCCAATTTCTAACACAAAGCCATTTAACATGGCACACTGCCACCTCAAGGATGGTAGAGTTACTGCTGCCTAAAAATCCACAGTGTTATCTGCTACAACTATTGAGAAATAATAGCGGTCATAAAAATGAATATAATGGATATGATTTGGCGGGGACAACTTTCTATCTAACAGGGGAACACGATTAAGCATCACAAATCTTTCTGTTTGCCTCCATTGTATGTATAGAGTACCTTATAAATATAATTCGGGCAGTATACTGTAGCAATAGCTATATACGCCTACAAGGGCAGATGGAAAAAGCAAAAAGATTAGAACTGGTACCTTTGATGGCTCATATACACTTTCCTCTTCTCACTGTAGACTATTTGGCCACCGCCCAGGGTTATATGTTCAGAAACAGACACCTCCTGCTTGGCGAGAGGTGGTGGGACCTTGTTGGCAGAGATGGCGGGACTATACCTGCAAGGTAGGCAAGTTCTCCCATAGGTGTTGGCAGCCTATGTGCTTCCCCTCTGGGCTCATTGGCTGTTGAATAGACTACATGTAGAGTATGGTGTATGCTGTTCCTTCCTAATTATTTATCACAAGGCACTAGATTGTAAGGACAAGTCGTAATATAATAATTAGTGCATATTATTATATATTAAATGGAGTCAGGGCCTGTGGAAGTCATGGCAGTGCCCTCTTCTTGGCTCCCATGATTAGCAGGGCAGGCAATGTGCTTGTCTGCTGCAGAACTGATGTATGTCTGGACCTGACTAACGTCTACCAAGATTGTTACTGTTGGACTGATTTACATACATTGCTAAGTGACAGTTGACAGAAGTGCATAAACTCAGCTTATAGATGATTAATGAGGTGCTGTTGGCCAGCGCTGGCTCGCCTGCCTTCTCTTTAGGGGACTTTGAAAGCTGTTTTAGCGGATTTCTTTTCCATCGCACTAGATGTGACTGTGTGGCCTCTTTTACAAGCTCCGAGGACCCTATTTTCTTTGGGTGACCCTGATTATGCTGCTGACCGGCGCCTGCCATCTGGACATTGCTTATTATTCCTCTTAAGAACAGAAAGTATTTTCCCGATAGGACTAAACAGAATAACAGATTCCTTCATTAAATTATGTTACTTGTTTTAATGTTATCTCCTGCATATCCATACTTTTCTTTATAAGGCATATATATTTTTTGCTATTTTTAAATTTTTTTAAAAAAGAAACCTTGTTATTTGTATAGCATTAACGTATTCCGCAGCGCTTTCAGGTCATTTGTGTATTACCACCCATCAAGCTGGGTACTCATTTTACCGACCCCAGAAGGATGGAAGGCTGAGTCAACCTTGAGCTGGCTACCTGAACCAGGCGGGGATTGAACTCGCAACCTTCAGGTCGTGAGCGAGAGCTTAGGACTGCACTTCTAATGCTTCTAAAATTTAAAAAAGCTGAATCAAAATGATTGAAATATAAGATATTAAATCATAAAGAATGTAGTTTATTTTATGTTATACTGAATGGTCATATTATTAGAAACAGTGGTCTTCCCTGTATGAGATTAGACCCAGAAGTGCAGCATAAAACCAAGTGACGTTTTCCGTGGATCAGTTTTAGGGCTTATTCACATGACCGTATTTATGCAGGTATTTAGTGGCTTTAAAAGAAAAATCGCCCAAAAATCGTGACCATGCGAAACATTGGATTCCAATGTATTCATTCAGTGGGGGTTTTCATGCAACGGTATCAAAAGTATACAGATAATGGTGTGATCGCGGAAAGATATCCAGCAAAAGGGGATCAAGTGGAGGTAAACAATCATTGATAGGGGTCAGAGGAGGATGTCAAGAATCAATTCTGATGTAGGTGATGAACAGTCAAGCAAATTGCAGCTTAATACAATGCTGGTACTCCAACTAACATGTCCTTATGCACAACTAGTCATTCCTTAGCACAGATAGATTATACCAGGAGATAACCAGTTGCTGTTTAAGGGTGAATTCACATGAACGTATATCGGCTCGGTTTTCACGCCGAGCCGATATACGTTGTCTCTCTCTGCAGAGGGGGGAGGATGGAAGAGCCAGGAGCAGGAACTGAGCTCCCGCCCCTTCTCTGCCTCCTCTCCGCCCCTCTGCACTATTTGCAATGAGAGAAGGCGGGGCGGGGGCGGGGCTAAATTCTGCGAATTAGCCCCGCCTCTCCCCATTGCAAATAGTGCAGAGGGGCGGAGAGGAGGCAGAGAGGGGGCAGTAGCTCAGTTCCTGCTCCTGGCTCTTCCATCCTCCCCCCCCTGCACACGAGGACGACGTATATCGGCTCGGCGTGAAAACCGAACCGATATACGTTCGTGTGAATTCACCCTAAGAGAAATAGAAAGGTGAGACTCCAGGGGCAAAAGAGCATAAATATTGTATCACTGAGCAGCGGGTCAGAATTTGGCACAAGCAGCATGAATCGATGAACCTTCCTGCCAGCTGGTCAAAACATGTCAGCACCTCCATCTAATTACTATAAGAAGCTTCCTGTCCACATGGGCCGATATTCTTGCAGAATGAGTTCAAGACCTAGTGGAATCTACACCATGATGAACTGCTGCATTTCTGAAGGCCAAAGGAGGTCCAACATGCTACTAGATGGGGGTCTCTAATGAAATGGTCATTCAGTGTATGTTATGTCATAACTCCTATCATGAGGTTATTGTACAAGAATACGGATATCTCTGGGTCCAACTATTGTCCTACCTCTCCCCATTTGATAAGATAATGGATGTTCTGACTCCTCTCTATCACAAAATCATATATTATCCGAGCGGCCACTAAACATCAGCTGTGTTTGTTTGGACTACTTTATTGGAGCAGTTAATGGGTAAATAGTTTGATTGACAGCTTG
This sequence comes from Eleutherodactylus coqui, assembly GCF_035609145.1. NCBI lineage: Eukaryota > Metazoa > Chordata > Amphibia > Anura > Eleutherodactylidae > Eleutherodactylus > Eleutherodactylus coqui. The sequence goes on along the minus strand of NC_089841.1, from coordinate 65,998,022 downwards.
ATTGGAGGATTAATTGGGGAATTGATGAATACATTAAGAGACCGTTCGCACTGAGTATGTCCTCTGATATTGGTTCAGTATTGTAATGTCTGAGAATTAGTTGCTGATTAAAGACCATGAATGAAAAACAAGGAAAATGGTGGAATATTTGATCAGGGATAATTGAGCCAATCCCAGTGGCCGCTTAGAGGGAGAGTGGAGTTACCAAAATTGACTATAATGTAAAATGGCAGCTGTGACTAGCTCAGGGCTTATGGGTAAAAAAGTCACTGCGGTTTTCCTGACAGATCAGAATAACAATTACCGTACTATCTATATACATACAGATTTTTTTCTTTATATATATATATATAGAGAGAGAGTTTTTGAAACCCGTATTTCCGTAAAGGATATGTCTGCTTTAAGTAACGACTATTATTGTCCTGTGCATTTAAATAAAAGCGATTTGATTAAAAATGTCCTATTGTTTTCTGTCTACAGCTGCTATGCAGGTCTATGTGTCTCCACGGTAACCGACAACAAACCCTTTCTCATCCTGCAGTTACACTCTCTTCCATTTGTTGGACCAAGATCGCTCGGAATAAAAATCGCAGCCTGTCCTGTTTCAGTCTGTATTTATGGACCAAAATCACGCATTTAGGGTGCATTCACACGAACGTATATCGGCTCGGTTTTCACGCTGAGCCGATATACGTCCTCCTCGTGTGCAGGGGGGGGGGAGGATGGAAGAGCCAGGGGCAGGAACTGAGGCTCCCGCCCCCTCTCTGCCTCCTCTCCGCCCCTCTGCACTACTTGCAATGAGAGGAGGCGGGACGGGGGCAGGGCTAAGGTCCCACAATTTAGCCCCGCCCCCATCCCGCCTCTCCCCATTGCAAATAGTGCAGAGGGGCGGAGAGGAGGCAGAGAGGGGGCGGGAGCTCAGTTCCTGCTCCTGGGCTCTTCCATCCTCCCCCCCCCCCTGCACACGAGGAGGACGTATATCGGCTCGGCGTGAAAACCGAGCCGATATACGTTCGTGTGAATGCACCCTAAAGTCCATGAATGCATTAAAAAATGCAGAAAAAAAAACAGCATTCATTTTCACTGTGGTTTTCGTCCTAATTCCAAGAATTTTATTGGATTTTTCAAAACAGAGGTTATAAAGTCTTACGTAGGAAAACAGTGTATAGGACCTTACGTCTTATGCACCAGTGTACAGTGTGCACCATGTTTTCTGTCGGTTGTGACAAAATTGACATCTCTTGGGCGTGCTTCCTTGTGTTTGTGTAGGGAAAATGGACACATGAACGCAATATGGAGGTAAAACCGTTTGCACCATACAAGCAGTGAAAACAGGGTATTTTTTACGGCCCAAAATTGCATACACCCATATGAATGAGGCTTTAAGGAATCATTGAAGTTGGCGCACAGTTGTAGTAGCCCAACAATTTTACCTCTGCATGCTATCATGGAGTCCAAGCTTTATATTGTTTAAGAGGGTATTCAAGGACTTCAACTATTGAGGACCTTCGCCTGAATATGGCAGCCATAAAAGTCTAATGGGCTCTACTTTGGTAATAATTATGGGGGGCAAAGAAGTTGTAATGCCTGATGGGGTTCTACAACACTCTACCTCATAGAAGGGGCATGAATATAAAAAGTTGAAGGTCCATTCTGAGACTTTGACTATTGATGACATATTCTCAGAATAGGTCACCAATAGTTGATTGCTGGGGCCCACCACTCGGGATCCCCACTGATCAGCTGGACATCCAGCCTTGACCACAATAAGGAGCTGGAAGTATAATAGGTGGCATCACTCTTACTCATTTCAATGGGAGTAAAGCCAGATGTTATACTTCTGGCGCTGACCACCAATTACAACATCCAACCCACTGTACTGAGGATAGGTCGTCAATAGTTAAAGTCCTAGAATGCCTTGTTAACTTTTTATATTCAACCCCTTCTATGTGGTAGGGGGTTGTGTGACCCCATCAGCCATTACAACCTTTAGACCCCCTAATCATACCTAAAATAGGGCCCCTTTAGACTATTATGGCTGCCATATCAAGGCAAAGCTTGTACAGACTCTAATTTTGGTCAGGTGCATGATCCCTAAACATTTCTTTAATGAATTAAGTGATGTAATAGAGTTCACGCCATCTACTATACCAAATTACTTCAAACAAAGTTACCGAAACAAGAATCAGCTTTAATTAGGCTCATTAGAGAGTCGAGCGGAGCCACCAATCTCACTGTCTCAGGTACAGAGAGCTGTTAGGCATATGACAGAGTCTGTTGTATTGTTAAATATTGCAGTAGATCATTAGGCTATATGTTACATTTAGACTGTCGGAAATCAGCGCGTGGTAATCCTCCTCACCGCAGGGTGAATAGTTTTCACAGACATTCGAGATTTGTAGGTTAACGCTTTCCTGCCATGATGGATGTCACATTTCATAGAGCACTAAGAAGTTATGGATGGCTTGGATGCAGCAAACTTTTACGATGCATAGGCTGTTAACACTCAGAGATCCTGCACCATGATCATCTATAGGTAATATAATATCTATGTATATAGGAGGCCATAAACGGTACAGCTACTTCAATTTGCATTTTTTTATTATTGAAAATGACCTGAAGAAACAAGGCAGATAGGAAATGGTTCGGCCCATGGGAAAATCATTCCAGTGGAGGATTAGAATCAGAATAATTCAATATTTGCATTGGGCCATTCGGGAAATTGTTTTTTTTAATTTCACCATAGTAGAAATGAAGGGGACTGTACTATGGAAAAACATCAGGAAGCCTTTATGTGGTTTTCTAGAAGAGAGATAGTGCTCAACCCGAGACGGCAAGAGTCTCCTTCAGGGTGCGGGCAGACGAGCGCATAAACGGCACGTTTTTGCGACCAAACGTATATACGTGACCATCTGAGGCAATGGTTTTGAATGTATTCGTTCACATGGGCGATTTTACGGCGCGTAAAAACGGCAATTCGAAAAAAAAACGGAACATATGCGACCGAAATACGCGCCAACGCATATTCGATCACCGAAAAGACCGTTTGCAAAGTAGGAACAAACGAAAATACGCTTTCTAGCTCTGGTCGTGATCGGTGAAAAACGATCGCTCGGGCGATTATACGTTGCGCTCGTGCGAACGTAAATACGCCTACGCTCGTCTGCCCGCACCCTCAAGAAGACGAAGTGAACTTGTGCAATCTCTATATGGAGAAGGGCAAGTGGCATATGATCTTTATAACTTCCTTTCCCATATGAGTTTGGATTGGATCACATCACAGAAGCCTTAGGTTCTCCTGACACATGATGAACTAGCATTGGATTGAGATGTGGGGGTTCAACTAACGACCAGTTGATAAGAGAAAAAAATGTAAGAACTTTCGTAAAAAAACAATATGCCACCCTATACCCGGTAATGACTGGTCATTAAAGATTAATTAGCGGTGCAACTTTGGTCAGTTCAAAGGAAACCTTATACCTGTTTTTTTTTAAAAATATTTTGCTCTTTTGGATATCCATTATTGTAGTCGGCTAGTCATGGTGGGAGAGGAAATTGCCCAGGATTGTGGGTTTGGTGAGTACTTAGTTTAAAGGTGGCAAGGAGAGGTAGATTCCTTTAAGAGTTAACATCATTAAAAGGGTTGTCCAGTCAGAAAAAGATTGTTTCAAACTGTACCTTTTCCTCACTAATATTGGATAGGTAGAGAGTCACTACAGGGATATAGAGTAGGAGACCAGCTGAATAGTGATCAGCAAACTTTTATAAAGTTCAGTTTGGCCAGTTTGCAGAAATATTTGATTCGGTCCAAATTAGATTGAATAGAACTGGAACTTCACCAGTACCCTTACATTGTCTGAGCGCTATAAAAGCACTGTATAAAAGAATAAGGATGGAAGGAAGGAAAAAGAGAAGGAAGAGGAAGAAGAAACATAAGGCTGCCTTCCTTCAGAAACAGCACCACACATGCCCATAGGTTGTGTTCGCTATTGCAGCCCAGATCCAAGAAAGTATTTGGGACTTAGCTCCAACAGCATACACAATCTAGGAACAGACATAGTGCTGTTTTTGGAAGAGAGCAGCAGTGTTTGCCCTTTAAGTCAAAAAGTAACCCAATAAACAAGGTGATACAGGAGATGACACTGTATTTTTGCAGTGTAAATTCAGTGTTTTTCTATCTTCCATATCAGGCCACTGCATTGACCATGTGTGACCTTCCTCCGACCACCGGAGATCAGCCACTGTTCTACTTTTGGAGGATAAGTTAGTATAAGGTGGGAGGTACGGTGGGGGGGGGGGGGGGGCGAACATGGCAGGTAATTAGAATTCCTTCTAGTCTATGCTGTCGAAGATCTTCATGCATTGACAGATTTTTTTCTTTTCTTTTCGTTTTAAGTGGCCCAATTAACGTAACAAATGACTAGCCATGAGGTCTGAAGGCATCCTGTTGATTAATGTCATTTATCTTGTGAAGCAGCAGCACCAGTATGAATGGCTGCTAATGATCATATACATTTATACACATTTTTTGTATATTTTTCTTCTTCTGGGATTTTGATAGAAGCACAAGGTAGTCACTTTGATTGAGTAGAGACAACAGGACTATTTAAATACAACCTTATACAGCGCAGCTGGAGGATCCTTACATCCCATAGAGAATTTATAGCTTCTATGCAAGCTTTAAAAAAATCCAGGGAAAAAAACTTTAATTAGTTATGAAAACTACAGTTCCTTACTTGTCCTGAACATTATTCTTTTGTATGTTATGGCACTACTATAAAAGTAAATTTTTGTACATAGGGGGTAGTATTATAGTAGTTATATTCTTGTACATAGGAGGCAGTATTATAGTAGTTATATTCTTGGACATAGGAGCAGTATTATAGTAGTTATATTCTTGGACATAGGGGGCAGTATTATAATAGTTATATTCTTGTACATAGGGAGCAGTATTATAGTAGTTATATTATTGTACATAGGAGGCAGTATTATAGTAGTTATATTCTTGTACATAGTGGGCAGTATTATAGTAGTTATATTCTTGTACATAGTGGGCAGTATTATAGTAGTTATATTCTTGTACATAGGGAGCAGTATTATAGTAGTTATATTCTTGTACATAGGGGCAGTATTATAGTAGTTATATTCTTGTACATAGGGAGCAGTATTATAGTAGTTATATTCTTGTACATAGGGGCAGTATTATAGTAGTTATATTCTTGTACATAGGAGGCAGTATTATAGTAGTTATATTCTTGTACATAGGAGGCAGTATTATAGTAGTTATATTCTTGTACATAGGAGGGTAGTATTATAGTAGTTATATTCTTGTACATAGAGGGTAGTATTATAGTAGTTATATTCTTGTACATAGGAGGCAGTATTATAGTAGTTATATTCTTGTACATAGGGGGCAGTATTATAGTAGTTATATTCTTGTACATAGGAGGCAGTATTATAGTAGTTATGTATTCTTGTACATAGGGGGCAGTATTATAGTAGTTATATTCTTGTACATAGCAGCAGTATTATAGTAGTTATATTCTTGTACATAGGGGGCAGTATTATAGTAGTTATATTCTTGTACATAGGAGGCAGTATTATAGTAGTTATATTCTTGTACATAGGAGCAGTATTATAGTAGTTATATTCTTGTACATAGGAGACAGTATTATAGTAGTTATATTCTAGTATATAGCGGGTCTTTAGCAACCCCTTAAGACTCTATAATGGTGCCTCTCACTGGCACTCACTAGTGTAGCATAGTGCAATAAGTAGAATGGTAGAATTGTAAAATCATCTACATTTCTCGGTACTTTTTATCTTAAGAGCAGAGAACGTTTAAGACTGCAGCTATGAGTACTACTTGATTATGAATGGGAAGCATGTTGCTCAGAAACCATGCAAGGAAAAGCTCTGACTCAGCATCGGAGGACGGAGTGGTTGCACTTTGTATGGAATGAATGCTATGTCGGCCGTCTCATGTATTCTATGCAGCGCAGAGTAAATCACCCCTCGCCTCTTTGTCCATTGCGATTTCCTGCTGTCTCCTTCCCCCATTTCTCTTTCATTACCGCACCATCCCATTCAAACTGGCAGCGGTGTCACTGAATATACTGATATCAGCTCTTTTCGTCAATAACTTATTGGCATGTATGAGGGAATTCAGGCGGTGACATCTCTTTGACATCCCTCTGATGTGCCTCGATATCCTGAAACTGCCATTAATATGTATGAGGCAGTTCCCTTAGCAAGAGTCTGAACTGCATGTGGCATGGCTAAGAGGTCCCTGAAGGAGATCTGTGTCTTTATTTGTAGGAAAACAGGACACAAAATACTTGTCCGTGCCCATAAATATATTCCTAAATTATCTCGCTTCATTTGATATATTCATTTGATCTTTGTTTTGATTGCGGATTAATTCCTCGGAGGATGAAGTGCATTAATGTTTTTTTATGCCTGAAGTGTTTCGGCACTCGGGTCCCACTGGCATTACTAAAAGAAAAATGTGCCTACCCCTAAATAACAGATGACTCGCCTCCTGACAGTTCTTGCATAGCAAATTAGGATAAAATTGGGAAAATTTAACAGTGTGTACATGTATATATTTATGTGTGTATACAGTATATATACATGTGTGTTTGTGTCTATGTGTGTTTCTATGTGTTTTTGTACATATATGTGTGTATGTCTATAGTGTGTGTGACTGTGTATAGCTCTAGCAGTACATGTATGGGTGCAGCTGTGTCACTGTATATACTGTATGTGCGGTATACCAGTTGGTGTGTCTCTGGGCGGCTAACCACAGATGTATTTGTGCGCGCAATATGTAGAGAATATAACGCATTGATTTGAATGGGTTCATCTTGACTGACGTTTTGACGTGCGCATTCTACGTACGCCAAAAAAACCCCGCAGCATGCTCTATTTTCCTGTGCATTTACACAGGGAAAGTACATATTGAGCTCATTAAACTAATTTGCCATTTCAATGGCTGAGAGCATCGGTGCGTGTTATTTTTCGTGCGCAATTGCGCATGACTTGCACACGCAAAAAGTACAGTAGAAAACGCTGTTGCACACGCAAATATATAATGCTGGATGCGCAAAAACGTGGCACAAATGAGAACACAAATACGCATACGCTTGTGTTACACCGGCCATAGTGTATATGCGGTATGTCTGCGTCTATGGAAGTACTTGTGTATGTATGTGAGGTTTTGAGTCTGTGTTTGTACATGAAGCAGAAGCGTAGCTTCTGGGCCCCAATGCAAAACCCGTAACAGGGCCCTCAATTACAATGGTTTATTCATAGTCCTGAGCTCTCCATATGGAGAAGAGAGGCCTTATGGGCCCCCTAAGGCTCTTGGGCCCGGGTGCAACTGCATCCCCTGCATCCCCTATAGTTACGCCCTAGCATGAATGTATATGTATGTACAGTACTGTATATGTTGTCTAAGAGCTTCTTCACACAAGTGTATGTGCAAAAATACTTGCCGCAGTGCAATATATTTGCGCATCAACAAAGTTAGATGAGGTACATTTGTGCACATGTCTGCACATACCCTGTTTCCCTGAAAACAAGACATAGTACTGTACTTTTGGCACATGCAGGGCCGGTTCCCACCCTTTCCATGGATTAAAAGTCTAATTAGCCTAATGAGATCTAGATTGCTGTTTTTCCTGCATTTTTTGCAGTTTTTACGCTTCCTCTTGCGTATTTGCGCACCTCCCATAGACTTGTATAGGCCCATTTCGACACAATGATTATTGCTTAAAAGATGTCTTTTGAGCGGCTTTTGAGAGATAATCGTTGTGTCATTTACATCGCAAGATGATCGCTCAAATGTTGAGCGATCAACTTGCACTTCAGAATATGCAGGGAACAAGCTGGGGGACTGCTTGTTCTCTACATCCAGCTGTTCTCTGCATCCAGCCAGGCGCTCTCAGCGGAGGATGCAGAGGATAAGCGGGGGGGCCGCTCAGAGCGCTCGGTGGGGAATAGCTGGATGCAGAAAGCAAATGGGGATATTTGCACAGGTATTTGCTTGCTTGAAGAGAACCCATTGATGCTAATAGGTTCATTCTTATAAGTGAGATGTTTGATGTGCCAATATTAAAGCAAGGGGCACAAAAGTAAAACGCATTGCATTTATTAGGGCTCATGTCCACGGGCAAAATAAGAATTAAAATCCGCAGCAGATTTTAACTCTTCTCCTGCCCGCGGATCCGCACCCCATAGGGATGCATTGACCACCCGCGGGGTAGATAAATACCCGCGGATGGTCAATAAAAGGGATTTTAAAAAAAATGGAGCATGAAAAAATCTGGACCATGCTCCATTTTCATGCGGGTCTCCCGCGGGGATGGCTCCCGCGGGCTTCTATTGAAGCCTATGGAAGCCGTCCGGATCCGCGGGAGACCTAAAATAGGAATTTAAAAGAATTTACCCATCCGGAGCGGACCGGGAAGGTCTTCTCTTCCTCACGGCCGCATCTTTTTTGCTTCGGCTCGGCGGATGTGCCCGGCGCATGCGCGCAGCACGTCGGCGACGTGCCGCAGCCGTGACAAGTTCATCCGCCGGCCGAAAAAGAAGATCCGGCCGTGAGGAAGAGAAGACCTTCCCCGCCCGCTCCGGATGGGTAAATTCTTTTAAATTCCTATTTTCAGCGCTCATGTCCGCGGGGCAGGAGGGACCCGCTGCAGATTCTCCATGTAGAATCCGTAGCGGGCCTGATTTTCCCCGTGGACATGAGGCCTAAGGCTCTTGCTTCTTAATAAATTAGGCACATTTGTTCCTTTTATACAGCAGCAATTCAAGTCTACACCCGCCATAAACAGACTCTCACAATTTACAGGTTTCTGGCATGAGTTACAGTAAACTTGTTGGTCTGAGGATGGACACACACTTTTTTTAAGGGTGAAGTCACACGATCGTATATCGGCTCGGTTTTTACGCCGAGCCGATATACATTGTCCTCGTGTGCAGGGGGGGGGGGGAGGATGGAAGAGCCAGGAGAAGGAACTGAGCTCCCGTCCCCCTCTCCGCCCCTCTGCACTATTTGCAATGGGAAGAGGCGGGGTGGGGGCGGGGCTAAGTTCCAGGAATTAGCCCGGCCCCCGTCCCACCTTTCCCCATTGCAAATAGTGCAGAGGGGCGGAGAGGAGGCAGAGAGGGGGGCGGGAGCTCAGTTCCTGCTCCTGGCTCTTCCATCCTCCCCCCCCCAGCACACGAGGACAACGTATATCGGCTCGGCGTAAAAACCGAGCCGATATACGTTCGTGTGACTTCACCCTAAAGGAGTGACAGAAAATCCAAAAAGGGTAAATTTCGTGCAAATATAGCATGAGCCAAAAGCTGCAAAATTGTTTTGCTCCATAAAACAAGGTGCAAGTGGCTCGATAAATTCCTACCGTGTTATACATACAGTATATGAGATATGTAATTATGTGCTTACTTTTGCATACAATCTCCTTTGCAAATGGTTTTTAGAAACACTAAATAAACTCAGCACGTTGCTGTACCCTGTCGCTGATAGGACATGCTGAGGGTTGTAGTTCTACAAAAGCTCCGCAGCTACAGCTGTTAGACGGCTGTTATAGTTGGAAAGTTTGACCCTGCTCCAGAACACTCTGAATGTTTAACAGTTAACACTATAAAGAGCCCTGCACCGTATAAAGTGCGCTAAGAGATAATATAACAGATACCATTAAACCAGAAGAGCAACATTTAATTTTTCACATTTTTTTCTCTTTTTCCTCCATATATAATAATTGTAATTTCTAGCTCTCCCTTTTAAAAACACATTCTGTTCTGGTTGCAATAAACGCTTTATAGCCTGTGCTGCGTGACACTGACCTTTATTTTTATGCTCTGGCATTTTACAGATGAGGTCAGGGAAATATTACTAAAGAAAACTAGAAATGAAGAGAAAGAGAAAAATCTATTTTTAAATATATTTTTCTGTGCCATATAGAGTATATATATATTTTTTTAGAGAATGCCATTAACCCGTTCGCTGTGTATCAATGGCAGTGTAAAAATTACCATCAATTCATTGTGTGTATATATAATTTTGTGGCAGGTGTAGAATTGTGTTTTGGATTGTGGAGACCATGCAGTCATTCCAGAGATATCGTGCATTCACCTGTTACAGAGATCTGGCTCCTCGGGGGTGGGGTCAATTTTGCTTGTTTGAATTATGCAAAGCAGGATCCAATATAATGTTGTACAAACACAATGAAATCTACCAAACAATATTACCCACTACTTTGATAATGGACAAATAGATCTACCATAGGACCAAAATATCCTTCAGTGGGTCTAAACACAATAATAGGCCCCTACTGTAACAGCACGCCAAAAGTCTAGCTAAGGGCTTCTTCACACAACCATGTTTGCACAAGTATTTGCACACGTAAAATCTGCGTGTGCTAAACACAGAGAATAGAACCCACTGATTTCAATGGGTTTGTTCTTATCAGTGCATTTTGTACGCAAAAGTAAGACCTGCTCTATTCCATTTTGCGCAGCAAAAGTCCCATAGAAGTCTATGGGAGCATGCAAAAATACACAAGGGGAAGAATGTAACGCTGCACAAAACGCAGAGAAAAACACATCTGGAGCTTATTAGGCTAATAGCCATTAAATCCATTGAAACTGTATTTCACACTAGCATGTGAGATGGTCTTGCATGTGCAAAAAGTACAGTACTAAGCGGGGACATGCGCACAATGCATAGATTATGGACCTTTTCAAACCTCGTTCATGCACAAATATGTTGCGCTGTTGAGCATTTTTGCGCATAGACTCATGCGAAGCGTCCTAAAGGAAAAAACAAAATGTAAAGCTGACTTGAGATCCCAATCTTTTTTTACGCAGGTGAGGCTGACTTCACACCAGCACTATCATTTTCTGCCAGACCCGGCATGTGCCAGAAGCAAAAGGCACGAGGTGGACCACAATGACTATAAAGCAGTCCGTCCGGCTTCAGGCATGCCCTCCAGTATTTTATCAGACAGAACAGCACAGTATGCTACGAGCAGGAACACAACTCCAACAGAACTTCCAGTGCAGATGTCAACATAGCCTTATTCATAATTAACCTATTAGACCTTAGGATTAATCTTCGCTTGGCAGCACAGTATGTTTTGTGAGCGCAGTAATTATATGTGCAATTAAGGCCTCTTTCACACGTGTGACGTGTCTTTACACTGGCCGCACCCGAGGGGGCGAAAATCGCATGAACGGGAAAAAGCTGCGATCGAGTCTCGGCTAAAATTAGCATGTTTTCATCCATTCACATGGCCATGAGTGGCGTAATAGTGGAAACATACGCCGCAGCCCGAAATTCCCTTGGCCGGCATAAATCCTTGGGATTACTTCTAATGCCTGATATTTATGCAGCATTGGACACAGGTAAATTCCCTCCTCCTCCCTTTTTCTGCAGCTCCCATAGGAGTCTACGGGAGCCGCCAGCATATATTGGCAGAAAGATAAGGCAAGACCTATCTGTTCCGGGCCGCCTATAAAAATGGCTACCATGTTCAGGCGCCGATGTCCTATCTTTCCCAGCTCAACGTTTTCACACTGCTTAAAGTCAGCCATCTGAACGAATACATTGGAAACCAATGCTTCAGAAGGTCGCAAATTTTTTTTTTTTTGGGGGGGGGGGGCTTAATTAGTGCGAATAAGGCCTAAAAGTGAATATACTTTGTATACTTGGAGGATGGGCCCTCGAAGTCATTCCGTCAGGTGAAGCAAGGTACTCCAGTATACCATCATGACTCACAAAACCAGAGAGACTTGTAGTCTTGCAATACCTAAAGAACTACAGGTTGTAAGCCCATTATCACTGCCATCCATCATCATTGTACTGTACACATCGCTTATAATAAACAAGTGACAGATGATAATATTTGCGACCATTATAGTCTTGAAATGTTGGACTCTCATCAATCCAGAAACAATAAAAGAATTGCAATGGCTGGAAAAATAACAAGGTGGAAACATTTCCAAAATTTGAGCCTCGCTCAATATTACTGAATGGTAGAGATTGGAAATTTACAGTGTCTTTAAATACTGTACTGTATAGTAGAGATGATTTTGCCATTTGGTACAATGAGGTGTTAAGATGAGTTGATTCCCATACGTAAATGATAACATATTACATTGTACTAAAGAAATGGAGAATCAACTGAGCTCTACTGTAGAGTTTGTAGAGTTTCTCACAGTGTATTCTGGGATTCAGAAACTGAAGTATCTTCTCAAGTTTTTCATTGTTCCTGTGGTGCGAAGGTTTCCTGTTATGTTCCTTTAAGTTTCTTGAACGCTCCATAAATTAACAAACTTGCACCTTTCTGTGGAAAACCCTGAGCTGAGATGACATCAATCTGTTGTTTTGGGAACACGACGTCTCTGAGATGTTGTTTTACAATTCAGATTATGCAGAAATATTTTGGGCAGGTGTTAAACAATGGATACAGCACATTCGGGTCTTTTAGTCTTGGATTTTTTTTTAACTCAAACTCTAAGGCATCACTTGGATAAAAGACTACTTCATTTAGTCAAACCTCTTACTCTATCAAGCTCCATAGCAAATGCCAAAGCAGTAGCTTTCCAAAAAATGGCAATGCTAACTTTATTGTATCATTGCCCCAAGTTAGTGTTGAGCCAACCGAACCAATAGAGCCGTGTTTCTAGTTGAAAGCTTTTAGCAGAGTTGTATCCGAAAAAGGCATCGGCTGGTTTGGTTTGCTCAACACTTTCAACACTAGCCATGAACACTAGTGTATAACACTGTCTAAGAGCCATAACACCCCCCTCCCCACCCGTATAACACTCTTAAAGTGTTATACAATGTGTTTATGGCTCGTAGACAGTGTTCTACACCAGTTTTAGGGGGCTTGATGAACTTCTGCTTCAGTTCAAACTAATTCTGACCAAACTTAACTTTTTGCAAAGCATCGGCCAACCAGCTGAATCACTTTTCAAAGGTTTGCTGATCACTACTCCTAGTCAATGCATTGTCGAATAGGAGCATAACCAAGGCAACCAATGCAGTTAACAGAACTACCAGTAAAAAATACATTTTTGTATGAACTGATGGACCAACAACTGGTCATTTAAGTTTATGAAGTCAACAGAATTTGAACAAAAAGAAGAAAATCCTGATTCTCAGCTACACATTGACACATTCCATACAGGATAATCCTATGACTGCTCATTAGGAACCCAACTTTGTCACTGGGTGATATAACTCAACTACAAGCTATAGGAGGTAATGCAAATGCTACTAATATGCAAACATAACCCAACTTTTAGTAAGGTGTATGCACCACTTCAGATCCATGATGAAACTGTTGGGCAATTTGAATTATTCAACTTTATTGGTTCCTATATACTTGTTTTAAGTAAGGTCTCATGACTTAAATTGTACTTCAATGGAAATCAATAATAATGAATGTTGACCATCACATAAGATTGATTCGTACTGCAAAACAATGACCTCATGTCTAAGTTAGTTCATCTTTCTTTGAGAACTGTTGTTGTTGCCACATTCTACAACAAGACAATCAGTTTGAATGCAAATGAAACTTCTTTCTCAGTGATTCCAAATTAAAGTGCTGTGTCACATGGCAGGCGCCCACCAGGGGTGCCAGGACTCTCAGGCCAGGTAATCAGAGTTAGCCACAATAGGAATTAATTAACAGTTGACTATAAACACTACAGGAAGTGGGATAAGAAAAAGCAGAGCAGGCAAGATCCGCCCATGCTGCCTTGCTTATCACACATCGGAGAGGAGCACTTCCATTCAGGAAGCTGCTTCTGCATGTCAGATGTCCACAGACCTACAGAAGAGTAAATGTAAGATTAAGCTCAAACTTCTCTCTGATGAGGGAGCAAGGTTTGAACAAACACGTATATTGGAGTGCAGTGGAGAAGAGGCTTGGCCACAGATAGATTTGGCCACAAATACTCGTATTTTGTGGCTGGGAGGGGAGAGGTTTAAGGGTTGTTGAAGCTCTGGGTGTGATTATACAGCAATGGGTACAAGTTTTAGCCAATTTTTGTAAAAAAAAAAAAAAAATTTGGTAGGGGTGCCCTGAGGTTAAAAGGGGTGCTTCAAGTCTAAAATGGTTGGAAAATACTGGTCTAGGTTAATGTTTATCTATTTGGTTGATGAATGGGATTGATCATTACGTCGTCTACCCCAATCTTGGGGTCAAAATTTGCAAATTTGATGTAAACAATCACACATTGTCTAGAGTGCAGGAATTCACTAGGTTCTTTATCTTCCCCATCTCTATCACTCCTCTGGTAAGAGTAGAGATGAGCGAGCATACTCATCCGAGCTTGATGCTCGTTCGAGTATTAGGGTGCTCGAGATGCTCGTTACTCGAGACGAGCACCACGCGGTGCTCATCTCGATTAAACGAGCACTGACCATTGAATTCAATGGAGCCGGCAATACAGCCGGCTCCATTGAAAGCAATGGGCTGCCGGCGAGCGCGGGATGAATTTTCGGGAAGGGCTTAAAAATATAAGCCCTTACCTGAAAATCATCCTAAAATGTGTAAAAAGTTAAAAAAAATATACTCACCTTGTCCCGGCAGAACGATGTTAGCCCATTGAATTCAATGGAGCCGGCAATACAGCCAGCTCCATTGAAAGCAATGGGCTGCCAGCAATCGCACAATGAATTTTCGGGAAGGGCTTAAATATATAATCCCTTCCCTGCAATTCATCCAGAAATGTGTAAAAAAAAAAAATATATATATATACTCACCTGGTCCCGGCAGACGGAGTTCAGCTGCGGCCAGCTGGCAGATCTCCAGAACTGCTCTCTGTAGTATTCAGCAGCCGGGGATTTAAAATCCCCGCCTGCTGAATGAGCTGTCTCTGATTGGTCACAGCCTGACCAATCAGAGGCAGATCTCACTCACACCCATTCATGAATTCATGAATGGGTGAGTGAGTGCTGCCTCTGATTGGCTCAGCGCAGCTCTCAGCTGAATGACAGTAGTTCAGCACCACAGTGCAGGGGACAGCAGGAGAAGACATGGCTGTGCCCTGGCAGCTGAAGGGAGGTGAGTATCTATTTTTTTTTGTTTTTTAAATCACTTTTAATTCATTTCCAGGGAATGGCTTATATGTAAAGCCCTTCCCTGAAAAAGAATTCAGGTGTGTCAGCGGACCATTGTTTTCAATGGAGTCGCCGGCAGCAGCAGCGGCTCCATTGAAGAGAATGCCTGCATTTTTATTCTTTTTTACACTAAAATCTTTCTTTTTCAGGTAAGGGCTTATATTTTTAAGCCCTTCCCGAAAATTCATCCCGCGCGTTTGCTGGCAGCCCATTGCTTTCAATGGAGCCAGCTGTATTGCCGGCTCCATTGAATTCAATGGGCTAACATCGCTCTGCTCTGCCACAGCTGTTACAGCTGTGGCAGAGGAGAATGATCGTTATGCTGACAGTGGGGGGGGGGAGGGGTCTCACTCTTGCCACTATTGTGGGTTAATAGTGAGACCTAGGAGCCCGAAATGCAGCCCTGCATGTTGCTCCTCGCCTGCCCTATCCATTTTTGTGTTTTTTACATGACTTTGGTGGTTTGCTAAGATTTTCACAAATGAAAACCTTAGCGGAGCACCAGTCATATACAAAAATGCTCGAGTCGCCCATTGACTTCAATGGGGTTCGTTACTCAAAACGAACTCTCAAGCATCACTGAAAGTTCGACTCGAGTAACGAGCACTCGAGCATTTTGGTGCTCGCTCATCTCTAGGTAAGAGAAAGAATCAAGAATGCAAGTTTAGAGAGGGGTAGAAAGAGTATAGAGAACAATTAGAAAAAGTTTAGGGCTTACTATAGAAATATCTAATATCCAGTCAGTGAAAGAAGCAGACACTACCTGATACTGTACCTTCACTTATACAAGTATCCCGGATTGATCAGTGAATCCCGTATGTTTTATACATGACCTACCATTCTTTTTATTAGCGGGAACATTAGCCAAGCTTCCTATTCAACCTCTATGATGAGCAGATCGTTCTAGGTTAACTCTGCATTGTTCCCATTCAGCGGCTCCTGTAATATTTCAATAAAAAATCCAATTTTTCTCCGCTATCGTATTCCTACCCCCGTATTCCAGGCACCACTGACAATAATGAAAAGTGTACAGTAAGATGTTGTTTTCTGAGTAATTTGAATGCAGTAAAAAGCTTGTAACATCACATTCTTTTTATAAAGCTTTCATTGTTTGCCCCAAATGGGACTTTGCAGCTTTAAAGAAAGCGCTGCATGTATTTTTATCGAAGGAGCCACCATAAATATATTAAAAAGCAATATTAAAGGAATACTGAGCGCAGGGTAATTTAATCAAATTCATGAGATTGAATACCCCTAAGGCAAGGGAGGATGAGGAAGGGGGGAAGGGGTTGGAATTCTGCAACTGACTGAAATGTTTGAGCGGTTCAGCGGGGCTGGTTACTTGACAAACCCAAGGTTAATACATTGGAAGAATTTTCAGCTCAGTAGAAAACAATTTTGCATCCTCTTTGTCAAGGGACTGCAATGTACGGAAGTGCTGTGACAGCAGGGTAATTATGGGCCAAGTTGTTTAATGCGCACCTATGGGATTCAGATGGATCTGCCACCTTCTGGTCCGCGTGAGCCATAAACTGACTCATATCCCCTTTCCAACACTTAAAAGAGCATTGAGTGGTAGCAGGCAGAGCATAAGCTGCTGGTTAACAGTACTGGGAAAATTGATTAAGTGTCAGCTAGTAATGATTCCGTGCAATATTGGGGGTTATTGAGGAATGTATGTTCAATGGGACCTTGAAATAGCCCTCAGCTATGAATCTGCAATGATAATTGACTGTAAAGTAATGAAGGAAAGTACAAATTTCAAGTAAAACTTTAACAACCAATAAGAGGTTTGCATTCATGTACGAAGATGCACAAAATGGAAGGCGAGTGTTAACTGGTTGAAAGAGTTTTAATGTACTTTAACCCTTTAAGTTATGCTCATCTATGAAAATCTACTGTATTTCGAGTAGCATTAGCCATTTAAATGGCTGTCCAGGCATATTTTATGACTTGATCTGAATTCAGGTGTAAAGCAACTAAGTTGCATGCCGTAGGTGGTCAGGTTGACAACCATCCAATACTAAGCAAATGCTGTTGTGTTTCCCAATGCCTAATTCAAGTACAGACCGTCAGCCCACCACATGAACAGATCTCCATCAAGTGCTTGGACAGGTGCAAGGACACCAACAATGAAGTATATGGTGCAAACCCCAGCATTCCTATGATTCCAGTGTAAAAACAGCTTTATTCAATAATGTGAAATAAAAGCTTCTTTAAAAAAAACTCTGACAAACTTCCAACAAGATTCTTAATCGTAGCTATGATTAAGAAGTTTATTCGCAACACTTACCGTGCTTTTATTTCATATTGTTCAATAAAGTCGTTTTAACACTGGAAGCCTCAGAGTTCTGTCGTTTCTGCCGTATTCTCCTTATATAATGTGAAATCAGGCAGGACAACCCTTTTTAGCTCTGTACCTGAATTTTGTCTCAAAATGGTAGACGTTTGTGAAAGAATTGAGTTAAAAAAATTACACCTTGCCAAGTGTCAAGGGTATTGTCCAGTGACACATCTTTCATAGAAGTACAGGAAGCCATTTCACTAGGTTCCTTATAATCAATGCCCTCCTCATATCACCATAAAGTGGTATTCTCACCTTGAATTTTATGGAATATCCAGGGGTTACACTATAAAAGTCTGATAGGTGCTCAAATTATGCCCCCATTGCCCTTTATCCGGGTGTATGAAGTGGCCAGGATAGTCAAGACTACTGATGAGCAAACTTTTGAAAAGTTCAGTTTGGCTGTTTAGCTGAACTTTTGCAAACATTTTAGTTTGGTTCGAATTAGTTTGAACCGAACATGAAGTTCATTAAAACCCTTAAAACTGGTGTGTAGTACTGTCTAAGAGTGATAAAAGCTGTGTTTAACACTTTGAGGGCTTTTATGGTTCTTAGACAGTGTTATATACCAGTGTTCAGGACTACTGTTCAGCAAACAAAACCAATAGAACCCGGTTTCGAGTAGAATTATGCTAAAAGCTCTGTTAGGGTTTGTGCAGAACCAAACTTTTAGCAAAGTGTGAACCAAAACAGTATTCTACTGGTTTAGTTTGCCCAACACTAGTCCTATGGTAACAGCCAAGCAGGCTATGCAATGTGGTTTCCTTAACTCTATTAGAGGTCAATGGGACAGCAAGCCACACTGTTTCCATAACTAGGAAGCTGCATAAACAGTGTAATTCATTGTGCTATACTGTTTCTATAACTCACATTGGTTTCTATGAGACATACGGAAGCAGCACAGCTGATCCGTGCTTGGCTGTTTCTGCCTTCCTGGCCACCTGTCCACCCCTTCTACAGCTATGCTTCTATTGTGGCCAAGTTAACATCTCTCTAATGTCCAACAAGGGGAGAAGTTTTGAGTTCAGGTGAGGAAGGGAATGGCCAACTCAGGTTTGATTCTGGACTAGGGTCGAAAATATGTGGGGAGCTTCTTGAGATTTGACTTTGGTACCCCTCAATATTCCTTCTTCACCTCAGACTCTGAAGCTTGATCATCCGCAACCAATATTATGATACGACTTTTAGGTGCAGAAATATATTTGACAATGGCTGAGTTAGACAGAAATGGCCTTCTCTCGTCATGGTTTGCTCGATTCTCTTCCAAACATTAGTAACTTTTCTAAAGCTACACTTCAAGAGTCAAAAGTTTGATGACAGCCACTTGTCACGCAGCTATCCAAAGTTTTCCCCAGTCATGCATTGACCCATCCGGTTTGCTGCAGAAAAGGGGAAAATTTGCTGGCTAACCACCCATACAGGATTTCTAATGTCAGCCATATTGATTGCTTTCCAGCTTTCCAAGAAACAGATACTGTATAACTGAGAAATGGTTTAGTAGAATCCATTCCTTACTCTTCTATAATAGCCTCCTGCTAGATCTGTATACATTTTGATCATTCAACATTCATCCATGAGCCGCTACCGAGGAATGCACACGGTGGTCTGTAGTGTATCAAGTGTCTCAAGAGTCCGGTAAAAACATCTTCCCTATTTGTGCATTGCCCATAAATGTGCTTTTCCATTTTATATGCTGTGAAATGAAAATGAATACATGTTGTAAAGTGGTGGAGCCTTCTTAGTTATCCGATGAATTTCCTTAAATAAAAACATTGCGCTTTTTTTTCCTTTACTTTTTTTTACAATTTGCAGTCTCAGTTGGTTGAAATTGTTTTCACTGCCCTGGTCTAATAAATATGGATAGGTTGTGCTACAAGATAGTGCTAAGCACTTTGTTAAAAATATATAAAAATCAATATGTTCAGTGGAAAACAGCTTGAGCAAACAAACTCTGCCGTCCCGGCGCTGAATAAAAGAAGTAACCAATCTGCAATCAGCGAGAGAACGTGATTTCCAATCTCTACAATCTGTCCTGGCCTCCAATTCATTTCCCAAGTTAGAGAAGGGACTAGAATACCAAAGCCTGCCGGCATTTATTCCTTTGTTACTATTGGGGAGCAGCAAACATTCTGTGTAACTGGAAGTATACAGTATCTCTGTAAGCCTGGTTCAGATACTGGAGGATATGTTGTGGCAATATGCTAAATATAGTAACTTTTTGGGGTCTTAACATTGAAGCTTGGAACAAAAATGTCTCAAGATGCATGGTGCACTATAAGTCCGACCAATAATGTTGTCTTGTAAAGGGTGGACGGTTGCAGCAATGACTTCTGTGGCTGCAGATCCATTCTACCAGATATCTCAATGCATTCTTATAGGATTCTAAGACAGGGATACTGATGTTTGTTTCCAAACCCATTGTAGGACAGAACGGAAATGTATGGTAGCTATAAGGCTGGCTCTCATTAGTTTGCATGCTAATTTTAAGAATCAAGGCTTTACCCAAGTTCACTGTGCCCAAGGAGGAGATTAGGACCAACAGGACGGGATGCCACTCCACTTAATTCACTTCACTTGAGATGAGGGATCTTCTATGGAAAATGCCCCTTTGAGGGTGTATTTACACAGGCGATATTACCCTGCAAGTTTCATCCAATTGTGATATGGATAGAACGCGAAGGGGAGAAGAGCCCACTGATTTCAATGGGTTCATGAACACAAGCGGTTTTTCTCTCAAACTAATAGTCCAAGATCCAAAAATCGCAGCCTATTTTTTGGCGATTCTTGTTTAAGAATCACTCATGCATTATTCGGGAGTGTGAAAGAAACCGAAGCATCACGTGCAGGGAAAAACGCGTATGAAAAATGCATGGACATGAATGCGAATTGTATGTTCTTAACACTGTAGGGTGGTTTCTGACCCCCGTACCAGGTCTCTCGCTAGCAAAGCCAGACTTCTACTCTACGCTGATGAAGGGCAAATACCCTGAAACAGCTGTATGCAGCTGTATGCACATGGAGTCTGGCTTTGCTTTTAATTCCCGGTCATTGTTACAAGGCTTGTATAAAAAGTCTGACTTTGGCTTGAAGGGATGCTGCCTTCCAATAGGTGGCACTGTGGAGGTTTCATTCCATCTCCCTTAGTTGCATATTACCCAGAGGAGTATGCATGGCCATTTGAGTCTCCTCACTTACCGTCTAGGTGCTCTCCCTAAGGAGAAAAGATAGCATTTCTGATCCCCGTTCCAGGCCTCTCACTAGCAAAGCCAGACTCCTACTGTACACTGATGAAGAGAAAACACCCTGAAACAGCTATATGTACATGAAGTCTGGCTTTGTTTTTAATTCCCAGTCATTGTTACAAGGCTTGTATAAAAAGTCTGACTTTGGCTTAAAAGAATGCTGCCTTCCAATAGGTGGCACTGTGGAGGTTTCATTCCATTTCCCTTATTTGCTTAACACTACAATGCATCGTACATGCATGAAAATTATAGAAGAATTGCGGTAAAGTGAGTGTAAGAGATACCAGCTGATCAGTGTTGGGAACACCTCTGAGCCAGAAACTTGAATGTAGGAGATAATGAAAACCAAGTATGATTCTTTCTAAATGCATAATAAGGAAAACTCAATGCAAAAAAAGATAAGTGCATAGTTTTTTTCGGCAAGGACTTAGTAAGTGGTGTTGCTCATCGTGGGCTTCCAGGGATAAAATTAGACCTATTTTTTGCAAAATTTTGTGTGTTCGAGTCTTTCTTCTTTGAATGTGACTCAGTGGATAGCACTGTAGCCTTTCGTTGCTGAGTCCTAAAATTAAAATCCCATCCTCAATGGCATCTGCATGGACTTTGAAAAGCTCATACAGATGTTGCCCACATTTGAACTTACAATTCCGGCACTGCAAACTAATAATACTAACCACTGAACCACCACACTTCCCTATTCTGTTTTGGATAACAAGAACAACAAGAAGAATAAACACAAACAGAGAACATAAAAACACATCTAGATGTTGGCCTTGCTCAAATTTGAACCTACAACTCAATGTCTGCAAAGCAGCAGTGAAAACATCGGAGCCACCACACTTCTTTCTTTTTCTGTGAAGGAGAAGATGAGAAGAATGGTAAACACAAGGAGAACATAACTAGCCGTCTATAATCGACTGTAAACCTAGAACCCTAGCTCTGCAGGGCAATAGTGCTAGCCCCTGAACCACCAAGCTTCTTCCTTCTGTCTCCTCCTGCTTCTCCTGAGAAAAAGAAAAAGTAGAAGTGGATGAAGATCTTCTTATTCTCCTTCATCTCCTTCTTCCTTTTCTCCTTCTTCAGATTTTACTATTCATTTTCCTTTTTCTTCTTCTGCTTCACTTTCTACTCCAGTGGAAAAGACAAGTGTGGTGGCTCAGTTATTAGCATTGCTGCTTTGCAGTGCTGAAGTTGAAGGTTCAAATCTTACCAAGGGCAACATCTGGATTAGTTTTTCACAGTCCACATTGATGGAATTTGAACTTAGGACCCCAGCATTGAAAGGTAACAGTGCTAACCACTGTGCCGAACTCATAGAAAAAGGACATACTCACATAAAGCTGATTTTTACTCCCACTGATTTCAGTGGGAGTCAGAATTGGCTATCCCGACCAATAATTTTTGAAAAATTGGATTGGCCCGACCTGAATATTTCATTGATTGCTCAACACTGTTAGCAAGTTATGTGTGTATTAAATTTTCATGCTCAAATTTTTTGATAGGTTTTAGCACATTAAATGCACAGTTATAGCAAACTTTAACCCTTTCCAATCCACTGTCTGACGTCTAAAGACATTCTGATTGAAGGCTGTACAGCTCCAATGTCGAAAGACGTCCGGCAGGGCATTCTTACTGTATATTATTGGCCACTCTGTTGTCGGGGGCCTCTCCAGCATGTCCAATACCAAAGTACCGGCTCTAGCCAGCAGATGGTGCCATTGTATAATGGCAGAAAGAGAAAGCCCCTAGGAAACCCTGAATCTAAAATTGGATTGCAAAGGGTTAACTTGACTTTCCACTGGCTTTTGTCGTGCGAAATGTCAATTTGAAGTTTTCTGGCATTTACGGCACTGAGTGTCAATGTAACGTTTGACGAATCTGTACCATTATAGATTGGCCGAACGATAGATATGACCTAGAAAAGATGATTAATAAATAAATAAATAGAGCACCACAATTCTCAGTCGCTGCTTTTTCACATCTTTCTTTAAGCAACTAGACTGAAAAAAACCAGCAACAATTAACATACAACAAACTGAGAACTGAACCGCGGCTCAGCAATAAATTCTACTCGACGCACATCACCTAAAAACATAAAAGATGGTTTGCGGGGATTGGGACAAAACAGCAGAAAAAATAAAAATGAAACTTCATAGAAAATCCATAACTCAATTGTCATAACAAAAGGGAAAAAAGTAATGTTTTACGGTTGTGCGAATGTATCTCGCTAGGAGCGTGGGGTCATTTAAGTGCTCCAATATTTGATTTTATATGTCTGTGGTGAATTGAATCATGACAGGGGCCTCTGCGTTGTGTTTTTTTTTTTTTTTCATTTCCTCTGTTGTGCTTGTTTGCGTCTTGGCGCCCAGTGGCAAAATTGCCAGCGAAACTGGGACAAGAGGCAGTGATTTGAGGAGAGAGCGCGCACGATTCCCGTGGCTGGCACAGACGGTGCCATGCGACTCTAGACGTGATTAAACATTAGAACATGATTATAGTCAGGACGGATTCATTTATACATGGATGATGGATTTAACCTTTCTGATGCCAGCAGGCGTCCAAATCACAAACACAACATAACCCGATGCTTGACACAAAACACTGCCTCCCTGTCATTTGCAGATGATGCTAATGTAATCTGGAAGAATTCATTGCTAACTACAACATGACATCAGGGGTGATAATCGGAGTATCCTGATCATGGTAAAGATGGCCATACTATATCGATACTACGTAGACTCTGGTTATATTTTCTGCTTTACCGGTGGATTCTCATTGCATTCCTCTTTGGTGACCTGTCATTTTGTCCCTATTGATATAGACATGCCAGTGTTACTGGATGACAACTGTTTGGTCACCATAATATAATAATTTACATAGAAACATATGTTTTAACACAATTTTGGTTTATTCTGTATGGACAGAAGATACACTCTCTAGTATATGCTCATTCAATATTCTCAATGTATAAGAAATTATATTGATCCAAAATGGACATTATTCTAGAAAATGACGTATTCTATAAATCAAGTTTTTATATTATACTATATAAACTATTTATATTTTTTAAAAGTCTTGGGGAATTTTTCTTTCATTTTCAATGTTAAGATCTATATATAAAAAAGCTACATTTCTGCAGTTCTAACACTGACCACTAAGCCTAGTAATAGTCTAACACTTCCTCTTCTCTGGAGAAAATTTCTCAGCAGTCATCCATTATCATCTGACAGAGTGATAATGATAGATGACACATATATAGATGACACAGGACTCACCATTCGCAATAGGTGATGATCACAGCTCACCTCTTCCCCTTCCCTGCACCATGACCTCTTCACAGGTCACAGAGAATGTCCACAACTCTCGCTTATAGATTTCAATGGATCCCCTCCAGTTTACATTGTGTCTGTGGCCCATGAGTTCTGCTGTTAAGCACATCGCTAAATGCTGTAAACTGCAGCTCAAACAAGATGGCCGCCCTCATAGAGGAAAAAAATATACAATAAGAAAATAAAAAAACAGATGAGATAAATTAAAAGGGTGTTTCACTATGTGATTTTAATTAGCAAAAAAGACATGGAGGTGATACATTCCCTTTAAGGACAAATCGGGACAATGGGGGCTCTTGGTAAAGCAATAAGTTAAGAAAAATCTATCGAGGTGGGAAAAAAGAAAGTAAAAAAAACCAGCACTGTGTATTCAGAAAATGCAAAAAAACATAAAAAATGGGCAACACTCTCAATGATTCAGGCAAAAAGCGGGATGCTTTATTCACCTATGTGTGTGCAATGTTTCAACCTGTCACATGCAGCCTATTTCAGGCATTGAACTATGTGAACGGCTGAAACATTGTACATATGTGGGTGGATAAAGTATCCAGCTTTCTCACTGAAACATTGAGAGTGCCAGCTATTTTTACATTTTTGGCATCCAGGTGTAAAGATCTCAATTTTCAGTTCTCTTTCTCCAATATTGTGGAAGAGAAGTAAAGTTTTAATAGAGCCTCAGCAGCACTCCCTTACTGGCTTGGTGAGCATTCTGGGGTGTCAGTTACCCCAAGTGGTAAACGTCCTTGTTCTTCTCTGATGCCCCTTAGTCTCCGTTTTTGGACACCCAAAATGGCCACAGCAATTTTCTAACTCCTTGTGAACCGATTTCTGATTAGCCAATGCGCTGTAGAGAATAGGTAGTCTGAAGATTGTGCCGGCCATCTTGAACAGCTGGAAAAGGAACCAGGAACTTGCAGAATGGAGAGACAGCAGAGAAGAACAGCTGCAGGTAATATACTCCACCCCTCTGATTCCAGGAGAAAATTTTGTCCCGAAACCATAGGGTCTCTCTAATATTTTATTCGATGTCACACATAACACCACTGTGATACATCACTTGTAGCAACATTTCGGACATAAACTCTTCCTCAGGGTGGCAGTGAACAAGCAGTAACATTGTCCTACATGGTGAGGAATGTGTGAGATGGATTAACATATGCATTAGCAAGTTGAGAACCCAGCTTGGTGGGGGTTAATAAGTAATAATTACCTGAAAGCGCTGCGGAATAAGTTGGCGCTATACAAATACCAAGGTTTAAGTGAACTTTTAAAAAGTTTGGTTTAGTCGGTTCAAAGAACTTTTGCAAAAAGTTCAGTTTGGTCCAAATTAGGTCAAACCAAACCAATAGGTCACCAAAACGCGTAAAACTGGTGTATAACGCTAAAAGCCATAAAAGCCATCTATAACACTGATATTGTAATACAGGGCTTTCATGGCTCTTAGACAGTGTTATACACCAATGTTCAGGACTAGTGTTGACCAAAATGAAGCAGTAGAGCCCTGTTTCGGGTCGAACTTTGCTAAAAGCTCAGTTCGAGTTTGTGCCACACTAAACTTTTAGCAAAGTTTGACCAGAAACAGCCTTCTACTGGTTCAGGTCACTCAACACTAATCATCATCTTAGAATGACTACCTCATGATGAAGATCAGGTACTGTATGTTGGGGGTGAATTGCTCTTAGTAACTAACTATATGAATTGTGGACATTTATAAAAACAGACCCTTTGCAAAATATTGCTGGAGAAGCAAAAGCTTATGGAAAAAAAAGATCTTACAATTTTCAAGCCAGGCTGTTTTATCCTATTTTTATCTTGTGACAGAGCTGATCTGAGGTCTAGATGATCTGCAGTTGAAGACTGTCTTGGTGACCTCTCGACTTCACTTCTGTT
The DNA here is from genome assembly GCF_035609145.1 of Eleutherodactylus coqui. Lineage (NCBI taxonomy): Eukaryota > Metazoa > Chordata > Amphibia > Anura > Eleutherodactylidae > Eleutherodactylus > Eleutherodactylus coqui. The sequence goes on along the minus strand of NC_089841.1, from coordinate 65,972,072 downwards.
TCTGACTTTTTCAGTCCAAATTTTTGGAGTATTTTGAAAACTTTGGAATAACACAAGTCGCCCTGCACCAACCAATTAGCATAACAATATCAAAGCTCCTTCCCGGGGCTCCTGCCTGAGAGGTAAGGTCACGGGCTGGCATATGAGTGAGATTTCTGTATGGGAAATGAGCCTGGCCTCTCAGCTTCTTTAATCAAGAGTCTGGTTCTCTCTGTAGATGCAGCTGACATTTTCCAATGTCTTGGCATTATCATCTGGAACTCAGAGGATAGGCCTGCTGATTCCAAGGGTTTTACATATTAATTTCCAGCACACCTTTTCTGGCAAACTTAACTCTTCTTCTTATTTAAAAGGCCTGTAAACTGTAGGCAGTTACCGTTTTTACTGCATGCAGTATGTTGCACTGTATGAGAGCCAAAGGCTTGTCCTGCTTCTGGATCAGGGATTGTTCTGCCATGTCGATTCACTAGCATCAAGGAAAATAGCCATGGTCTCCCAATGGAGGCCGTACCTCCAAAGAGAGACCCGATGTACTTATTTTCTGTGAATGTTGGCTGCAGAGCACAATGTTGGCATGGAGAATGGGTGGGAGGAGGTCTGGAGAGGGTCATCAGACAGACACATATAGGATGGAATAAAAACAATTAGGCATCTGGGGGACATCAGATGTGCTCTTCTAAAAAATTAAAAGAGACCAAGAAGTAGAAGTTATATGGCTGTATGGTCATTTAATTTCCATTACTTGGAAATAAAAGTGCCTTATCTCAGTGCTTTTGTTTTGGGTACCTTGCATCTCCATTGTCCATCTTCTATTGATGAATAACACAATGCACCACTTCACTACTGTTGGTCTTGGATTGGACTATAATTTTTCTGCTGTTTTCTTTTTGAAGCTCACAGACTTTGAAATCTAGTAGGTAAGAGACTAGATTTGAGGCAGGCGGATGTGGATCCGCCTTGCCACTCACTTATTTGACTAAGGGCTTTTGAGGAAGCAGCACTTGGGAATCCTCGGTTTCCCCTTGGACCCTCCAAAAAGGCTGCTGGTGCTGCACAAGGCTAGCAGAGTACCAGATGCATATCCAGAGGACAAGCTATGGTCAGGGGTGGCAGCACAGGTTCAATAGGTTAACAATAACTTCTATCCTTCCATCCATGCTACATCTAGAACTTTATTTCTCTGGATCAATGGCTTTCTCTTATGTCTGGTCTCCTTAGGCTCTGTAGCCAGACATACAATATTGGTTAATGTGCTGCTCCATCTGGGTTGCGCTCAGTCATTAGTATGTTTCAGTCTGAATGATGCTTTTAATTAGATATGTACTGCCCCTAGTATTCAAGGGTACAATACAATGGCAACTTCTGTCCTGTAAAAGGATACCTTTGATGCTTTGGACTGTCAATAGCCAAGCCAGATCATGAAACATACAAGAGAGGACCATGCAAAGCCATGGTGAGATGTGTCATCTTTGCAGTAGTATACTGTGACTTTCCCATTGACCACTTGTCATTTATACCTTTATGCTCAGTCTAGTCTCTTGTATAGCAAAAACTTTTAAGCTCACTTTTATATTTTGTCACAGTTTTTGTTATATATTTTGTTATTGGAGAATGACTACTACTCATATTGTTAATGGATTCGCCAAAAAGTAATCAACCAAATCAGTCTTTTCATTTTAAACAAGACAAGTTACTAATATAATGGTTGGGAGGGGTACAGTTTCTCCTTGTGGAGACAGCCTTGTAGGCGTGAGGAAACTTAAAAGGCCATGCCATGCTACTCTGGGAAATTTGGCATGCAAATGGGGGGTGTTACAAAGTCTCTGCAGCACCACTGATGCTACCTTCTAATAGATGGCGCTGCGGAGGCAATATGCTATCTGCCATTTGCTTACTAACATGATAGTATGGGGTGTTTTTTTTTTTTTTTACTCTATTGGATTTCGCTTAGTTGTACAGTATATCTCAGCGGCCAGGAAAGTCTGCATGTATAAAGTCTCAGTCTATGAAAACAACCATGTTATTAGCTAAGTGGTAGAACTAACATTGTGACATAGACTATTGCATGACAAATACTGGAGTATCATATGTTATTTTTAAAATAAAACATTTGGATGAAGACATCCTGAGTGCTGTGAAATATTTTTCTAAGATACAGGATCCACCTTAATAAAGAACAGAGCCCCGGGCATACCCTTCCAGTAACAAAACCAACTATCTGATCAAACTTTAACAATGTCTATATTAGAGTGTGTGAGCACACATTTATAGCTCTGTTATTTTAGTCTTGGTTGGATGTACTGAAGCAGATGTCCACTTTTGGCACCACGGTATATATAGAATCAATTTACATAAAAAGTTAAGTTACTTCGTAAAAACTTCCTATTTCCAGATGGAGTCAATGTGTATATACATTGCATTACTTATCCTGTACGGATCCTGAGTTACATCCTGTATTATACTCCAGAGCTGCACTCACTATTCTGCTGGTGGAGTCACTGTGTACATACATTAATTATCCTGTACTGATCCTGAGTTACATCCTGTATTATACCCCAGAGCTGCACTCACTATTCTGCTGGTGGAGTCACTGTGTACATACATTACTTATGCTGTACTGTTCCCGTGTTACATCCTGTATTATACTCCAGAGCTGCACCCAGTATTCTGCTGGTGGAGTCACTGTGTACATACATTACTTATCCTGTACTGATCCTGAGTTACATCCTGTATTATACTCCAGAGCTGCACTTATTATTCTGCTGGTGGAGTCACTGTGTACATACATTACTTATCCTGTACTGATCCTGAGTTACATCCTGCATTATACTCCAGAGCTGCACTCACTATTCTGCTGGTGGAGTCACTGTGTATATACATTACTAATCATGTACTGACCCTGAGTTACATCCTGTATTATACCCCAGAGCTGCACTCACTATTCTGCTGGTGGAGTCACTGTGTACATACATTACTTATCCTGTACTGATCCTGAGTTACATCCTGTATTATACTCCAGAGCTGCAGTCACACTTAAATTCTCCCATTGTCATGTTGTATATGTTTGGGAGGGTATGCATTTCTCATGGTCCCAAAATTTAGGACCATACTGCCTTGTGCAGGGGGCTAAATTCAGACTTATCTTAGTTAAGTTGCCAAGAAGAGTATGGCAAATGAATTCTGTCTGTCTTGGACCACTAGTAGGAGGATAAGTTGTAAATGTACAACTGCACACAGTTTCGTAGCTCGTTTCATAGTTAGTGCAGTTAAAGAATCTTAGCAGAAAGTGGTTTTTATATAACTTAGCATTTCAAATTGTGCTCATTTTTTAACTTTTCATTTCCTTCAATAAACCATAACATCAAATTTCCATAAATCCAGATAAAACATCCAGGGAAAGGATGATGGTTTCGGGAGGTGGATGGTTGCATAGAGTAAAAAATATGTGATATGAAGCTATAGCACCAAATCAGGAGGCCTTTAGATTGAACTCTGCAGTCGTGTGATATGTCACCCAGGGAAGATAGATGTCCTGAAGTGAAGCCCCAACGCACTGACTAAGAAGAAGAAGCACATCTGGCAGCTGATATCTCGCATCTCTCTGCGTCCAATCTTGGGACTTCTCCTGGGCTCAGCCAAGTGGTATTCTTGCTAATCTCACCTAACAGAGATCTGGCATCAGGCCTCCCCCGTGACAGCATTTTGAATGAAACTACCTGTTTATGAGATTTTCCTTCTGCTTAATTAAGCCCTTGAAGTAAAAATAAATAAATAAAGGCATTTACTGCATTTTTGAAGGTACAGTAAGCGGGCCCTGATTAAGGCACCTTGGGTACACAGATGTCTCGTGTTTTGGAGAAGTGTGGGCGAGAGTTCCCACTTTTCAAGTCTGGTGCACACGGTGGTTGTTCCCCAATGGCTCAGCCTGAATGCTGCGGTTTAGATCTATGATAGCTAAAAATGTAGCCAACAGAATGGGCACTGGGGGTCCCTCTACAATGCTTGAAAGCAGAAAACATGATATTCTATTCCAATCTCCAAACTTTCACCCTGATGTCTGTTCTTTATATACCACGTGGTAAGTATATGACATGAGAACTATGCAAGTAATATTTTAAATGCAAAATACGGCACATCAGATCAAAATATATCATAAGAATGTAAAGTTTTATTATCTTATTTCTGGATCAATGGCCTACTAGAACATCAAACTTATAAAACTATCTTCATATGTACAAAATAGTTTACTGTAATTCCTATGTACAAGAATATAACTACTATAATACTGCTCCTATGTACAAGAATATAACTACTATAATACTGCCCCCTATGTACAGGAATATAACTACTATAATACTGCTCCTATGTAAAAGAATATAACTACTATAATACTGCCCCCTATGTATAAGAATATAACTACTATAATACTGCCTCCTATGTACAAGAATATAACTACTATAATACTGCCCCTATGTACAAGAATATAACTACTCTAATACTGCTCCCCTATGTACAAGAATATAACTACTATAATACTGCCCCCTATGTACAAGAATATAACTACTATAATACTGCCCTCTATGTACAAGAATATAACTACTATAATACTGCGCCCTATGTACAAGAATATAACTACTATAATACCGCTCCCTATGTACAAGAATATAACTACTATAATACTGCTCCTATGTACAAGAATATAACTACTATAATACTGTCCCCTATGTACAACAATATAACTACTATAATACTGCTCCCTATGTACAATAATATAACTACTATAATACTGCTCCTATGTACAAGAATATAACTACTATAATACTGCCCCTATGTACAAGAATATAACTACTATAATACTGCCCCCTATGTATAAGAATATAACTACTATAATACTGCCTCCTATGTACAAGAATATAACTACTATAATACTGCCCCTATGTACAAGAATATAACTACTATAATACTGCCCCCTATGTACAAGAATATAACTACTATAATACTGCCTCCTATTTACAAGAATATAACTACTATAATACTGCCCTCTATGTACAAGAATATAACTACTATAATACTGCCCTCTATGTACAAGAATATAACTACTCTAATACTGCTCCCTATGTATAAGAATATAACTACTATAATACTGCTCCTATGTACAAGAATATAACTACTATAATACTGCCCTCTATGTACAAGAATATAACTACTATAATACTGCCCTCTATGTACAAGAATATAACTACTCTAATACTGCTCCCTATGTATAAGAATATAACTACTATAATACTGCTCCTATGTACAAGAATATAACTACTATAATACTGCCCCTATGTACAATATAACTACTATAATACTGCTATCTATGTACAAGAATATAACTACTATAATACTGCCTCCTATGTACAAGAATATAACTACTATAATACTGCCTCCTATGTACAAGAATATAACTACTATAATACTGCCTCCTATGTACAAGAATATAACTACTATAATACTGCCTCCTATGTACAAGAATATAACTACTATAATACTGCCTCTTATGTACAAGAATATAACTACTATAATACTGCCCCCTACGTACAAGAATATAACTACTATAATACTGCCTCCTATGTACAGAAATATAACTATTATAATACTGCCCCCTATGTACAAGAATATAACTACTATAATACTGCCCCTATGTACAAGAATATAACTACTATAACACTGCCCCCTACGTACAAGAATATAACTACTATAATACTGCCTCCTATGTACAGAAATATAACTACTATAATACTGCCTCCTATGTACAAGAATATAACTACTATAATACTGCCCCCTATGTACAAGAATATAACTACTATAATACTGCCCCCTAGGTACAAGAATATAACTACTATAATACTGCCCCCTACGTACAAGAATATAACTACTATAATACTGCCCCTATGTACAAGAATATAACTACTATAATACTACCCCCCTATGTTCAAGAATATAACTACTATAATACTGCCTCCTATGTACAGAAATATAACTACTATAATACTGCCCCCTACGTACAAGAATATAACTACTATAATACTGCCCCTATGTACAAGAATATAACTACTATAATATGGTCCCCCTATGTACAAGAATATAACTACTATAATACTGCCTCCTATGTACAGAAATATAACTACTATAATACTGCCTCCTATGTACAAGAATATAACTACTATAATACTGCATCCTATGTACAAGAATATAACTACTATAATACTGCCCCCTATGTACAAGAATATAACTACTATAATACTGCCTCCTATGTACAAGAATATAACTGTTGTAATGCTGTGTAACCATTAAATCAATTGGCAGTTTTTTAATGTACCTTTTTCTAGGAATTGTCTGACAAATGCACAGCGCCCGGCCGGATACAACGAGTCATCGTCCTCTCTCATCTTGGCAATCAAGAATACATAGTCACCCAATGTTTTAACACTTGGCATCGTGAATGCTGTCACTGCTTTTTATGTTTCTTAATAGTTACCATGTAATTGCCCTTCAGGGTTTCTTTTTTTTCGTGTATTGCGAACGTACAAGGTGATAGCACTAATCAAGAAGTGTTAATCATCATCATTAATGTGCCCAGAAGTCTATGTGCATCAGGCCGCTCGTGGTAACAGGGACGTCGCTCTGATATACAGGACAGACCTTCCAGCTGCATTAATTTGTCCCCGGTGATAAATACACGATCATCTTGCTCTATGGAATATCTTTGCTGCGCTGGGAGCAGGCCGGGGACACTTAGGTTAGACAATGATGTATTAAAGGTGATATTCTGCAATCCTGCTCTCCTGGAGAATGAGCAGGAGATGAGCTGACAAACAGAGGTGGGACGTTCGTAAAATATATATTCTTTGGATGCAAGTAGGAGAGGAGGAAGGGAGATGAAGCATAGGAGGTATCTTATAACTATATGTACTGGTGGTATTAGCAGTTACTATACATCTGATTTAATTGGGATCTGTAGATATATGGTCCACAGTAAAAAAGCATAATGCATTTTGTGTTAAAATTCACCCCTTACACCAAGTGCAGAGTTGTGGATGGGGTAAGTTTTAGGAGGAAGGGTATGTCATTACCAAGTACAGGGTTAGGCTTTCCCAGTTCTATGCTAAGGGGTCAGTATCAGTCCTCTTTAGTCCTTAGCCAAACTTTTCAGCCCTATGTCCTGAAAACATAGTACATAAAAGGATTTGGCCTTCTTTGCCCTGTGCTATGGATTCTTCGAGGATAGTGGAACAGTTCAGCCTCTCCAGTATTATCCAACAGAATAAAAGTTTGAGTAACGCCTAGTGTTAAGTTTATGCCCCATTTGTCTTATAACATGGGTTCTTCCCAGATAGTGTTAGAGTTCAACATCCATAGCTTTACTCTGTAGATAATATAAGAGTTAGGCTATGGGTCCTGGAGAGATAGTGTTAGGGTTTGTCCTCCATGGCCCTATGTTCTGAAGAGAAAGTATAAGAATTCGGCCTTCTTAGCCTATGCTATGGGTTATTTAGAAATAGTGCTACAGTTCACCCTCCCTAGCCTTAGCTATCAGTCCTACAGAATAAGAGCTTGGGTGATGCTACATTTACTCTATGCTATGGGTCCTGCAGTTCTAGTGTTACGCTTATGCCACATTTTCACTATACCATGAGTTCTTCAGAGACTGTGTTGCAGTTCAACCTACTTAGCTATAGACTGTAGAATATGTTCTAAGAATTTTGTCAACCTTTGCCCTAGGCTATGGGTGCTGCAGAGATAGTGTTAATGTTAGGCCCTGTTAGGCCTATCTAATGGGTACTGCAGTGATAGTGTTAGAGTTAGGCCTCCTTAGACGTATTTAACTGGTCTTGTAGTGATAGTGTTAGGGTTTGGCCTCTTTTGACCTATGTAATTGGCCCTTCAGAGATAGGGTTAGGCCTGCTTAGACCTATATTAATGGGTCCTACAGAGATAGTGTTAGGGTCAAGCATCCTTAGACCTATGTAATGGCTCCAACAGAGATGGTGTAAGGCCATATTTGCATTCTTAAACCTCATATTTTTCTGCAATTATGATGCATTTTGGCTTTAAAAATGCATTGCATCACTATATATGTGATTTTTCATGCAAAAAAATGCATGTTTTTCCAATAGTTAAAATAGGAAGTACACTTGCATAGTGCAATAGAATTTTGTAGGAAATAATCAAGAATCGCCCAAAAAGAAAACAATGTCAGTCTGAGAGAAAAATCGCCCATGTGTATAAACCCATAGAAAATAATGGGTTATTTTCTCATGCACGTTGCATCCATATCGCAATCGGACGGAACTCACACGAGGAAATTGCCCATGTAAGTACACCCTTAGGGTTAGGCCTCCTTAGACCTATGTAATATATACTGCACACTAAGCTTTAGGACTAAGCCTTCTTAATCCTATGCTATGGGTCCTGCTCTGCTTAAGTATAAGGCTAGACCTCATCCCCTGATATGAGGGAGACTCTAGGACTCTGCACTGTCTTACAATTTTTCCTTTTCGGTGTGTGCTTCTCCACTATACTGTTTGGATGGCACCCTACTCTCCATATAAATGTGGCCGGTGAATGACACATCTTGACATCTCAGTGAAGAGGGTTAATATTCTATTTGCACGTTAAATGTAATCTCTTCCCCGTTACACCTTGAGTGATGGCTCCAGGTGTTACACGTTCTGACAATATCCAGCATTTAATTTAAACTGATGGAAATTGCAATATTTTAATAATTTAAGCCGTTGTCAATCTAGTGTGTCACGTGCATAAAAAATGACGAAGGTGCCAAATGCATAAATTGTTCCTTCTGCATCAGTCTCAAGGCTTTGGAGCTCTTCCTACCAATAACGGGCAAAACAAATCAAAGCAAAGTCTGTGTCCCCATCAAGCATGGCGCCCAAGGTTACCACTCCATTAGGCTAACGCTATCTATATCTGCCTTATACACTGAGTATTGCATCTGTACTTCATCTTATTATAAAGCCTATAATATCTTCTCTGGATGGTGTCCAAGTCTATGGTCCTACTCGAAACTATTGAAGAAACACACATGCAATGTCTGATCTACTGTGAAAAACCAGTGGCTGATCCAATCAGGGTAGACAACTCTGGGGAGGCCCATGGACAAAAGGAAGCCAAATCGTTTTAACACTGCCATGAGACTCCTCAAATTATAATGCCATACTGAGCATAACATATACAGCACACTCAATGGCCACTTTTATTATATCCCCCAGCCTTCATGATTGGACCTGGAGTGCGGTGTAAAATCACATGAGCAAGTTTTTGGTGGATCAGTTTCAGCGTGAATCCACATTCAGCGATCTCAGTAACTTCCAAGGAGGCCTAGTCATCGGTGCTAGACTAGCCGAGGCCAGGATTTCACTTCCAACCTTGTGGGGCTTGGAGATAATACAGAGAATAGGGTGATCGAGGAAAAACATCCAGTGAAAGGGGATCCTGTGGATGGAAGCAACTCATTGATGAAAAGGGTCAGAGGAGGATGTCAAGAATTATTCTGGAGAACAAGCACAGCACAGTCAAGCAAATTGTAGTTTAATACAACACTGTAGCTCCAACTAACACACTACATATTATTTCTTAGCTCGGATGGATTATAACAGCAGATGACTGCTTTGAATGCCGTTGTTGGTGAGACTCCAGTGGGTAAAAGAGTATAAAAAAATTGACCCCTGAGCAGTAGAAAAACATCACCTGGCTAGATGAATCCAGAGGCAACTCAACAAGGAAATTGGTCAGAAGAGGATGTCAGGAATTGTTTGTATGAACACGCAGTGAAGCACATTATGACTGAATACAATACTGGCGCTTCAACTAAAGTGTTCGAATGCGCAGTTCATTGTTCCGTACCACAGATGGGCTTTACCAGCAGATGAACAGTTGCAGCACTATTGCTGTCTAAGAGAAACAGAAAGACGAGACTCCAGGGGGCAAAAGAGTGCAAAAATCAGATCACTGAGCAGCCGAAAACATCTACTGGTCAGATGAATCCAGATTTCTGTTGCACCGTGCTGATGGGAGGTCATAATATGGCACAAGCAGCATGAATAGATGACCCCTTCCTGTGAGGTGTCAAAGTTCTGGCTGGTGGAGTAATGGTGTAAGGACTGTTTTCTTGGCACCCCCCAAGTCCTCTAATACCTATGTGGCAGTTCTGAAGGCCAATGGAGGTCCAACTAGATGGGTGTCTCTAATAAAATAGCTATTCAATGTAAATAGTACCACATATGCCTACTTAATACTTCCAAAATAATCGTCCTGGCTAGTGTCCAAATGATTACAGCATACAGTGTCTAAAAATGGGGACTATGTTTGTGATGAAATGCAAGGTAAGACATAAGAGTGCTTCAAGCATGAACGGTTGATGCAAACGTCTGCATGGTGGTTAGTACTTTGGACTTATTAACCTCTTGCTATCCACAGTGCAATCTATAAAAACCCTTGCTCTATCTATTATGCCATTCCAGTCTCCTACAACATAAACCTCTCTGGTCATTGAGCTGTAAAACCTGGTGACTTAGATATAAAACCTGCAACCTACATAGTGCGTCTTATTATATGAACCCGTGGCCTTCTATTATGGTGCCCAAGGCTATCGACCTAATAGCCTAACACGTTTTACAGCTCTAACATGGCTCTCTTAGCAGTGCCAGGGACATAATGTGTACCCTAGCAAAGTAACAGTCAACTACTCGATCTAGGGGTTTATACAAGGCTCTTGAGATACGTCCGTCTTAATTACAAGCGATGCGTTAATCAAGTGTTCACTTATTTTTCGTCTGCAATTCCAGCTGTCTCTTCAGCCCATCGCCATTCCTGTCTGGGAAGATATATAGCGAGAAGTCAGCTTGTGTAATTATTATAGCGCCACAACTATTGCAATAACATGTTTAGTGATGCCATTCATCAGACACAAGACTATTACATCTTGGCGTCTGACTTCGGTACACTTTTGGCACCCTCTGTGGGCTTTAGTAAAAGTGCCCTGTCTTCAAGTCTGCTTTTGCTTCGTGATACAACATAGGACGAGTGCAAACGTCGTTCAGCAGATTAACTCTATCTGGGCCACGGCGTTACATAAAATGCTGGGTATAACGGAACTCTCTTACAGGGAGAGGCCAGAAAGTAATTACAGGGTGATAAGCAAGGACAATGCTGCTGTAGCTTACGTCCATCCCCTGTATGTCCTTCCTTATCACTGGGGGCCTATTGGGGCACATGGCCTGGGTGCAAGAAGTAATTCTGCAATGGCCATAGCACTATATGTCAATAAGACTGTGGCAGCAAAGGCCTAGTTTTTGACTTTGCTCCTTCCACTATACATTGCTCAGTCTGTAACCATCCTCAACATCAGCACACTTCTCTTCTGAAATGCTCTGCACTGCTGAGTGACATTACTGTTTTCACTATACACTGAATGGCCTCTTATTAGAGAACCCCATCTTTTAGTGCGCTAGACCTCCTTGGACCTTCAGAACTATGGCAATTCTTCATGGCATCCATCCTCAGGTATCAGGAAACATTCCCCACTCCCTTGTTTCAACCTCCTCCAGTCTGAGCTGCTAAGACCTGACAGGAAGGGTTCATCCATTAATGCTGCTTGCACCAAATTCTGACCTCCCATCAGCACGGGGCAACAGATATCTGGATTCATCTGACCAGGGAATATTTTTTCACTGCTCGGTGATTGAATCTTTGCACCCTTTTGTCCACTGAAGTCTCTTCTTTCTGCTTCTCTCAGCAATGATGCTGGAACTGGTTGTCTGTAGTCATAGACCATCTGTGATAAGAAGCACCAAGTTGTGCATTCAGAGACATTTGCTGGAGCACTGGAATTGAATACAGCTGCTATTTGCTTAACCTGCCTGTTCTTCTGAATGATTCTTGGTATCCTCCTATGACCCCTTTCATTGACAAATTATTCATGTGTTTATTTATTCTCAGTCACACCATTCTTGGTATGCTCTCCTCACCATTACATGAGAAAACCCCACAAGTCTGGCAAATGCGTAGGAGATCTCAAGGTGTGCATTCAAACACTTTACTTGGAGCACTAGTGCTGTTTTTTGCTGTAATTTTCTTGACTGTACAGCACGTGTTCGCATGAACAACTCCTGACATCCTACTCTGACCCCTTTCATCGATGAGTTATTTACATCCACAGGATCCCCTTTCGCTGGATATTTTCCTCCATCACAATATTCTTGTTATACTTTCCTACACCACTGCAAAAGAAAACCCCGCCAGGTTGGTAGTGTAGCTAGTCTAGCACCGATGACCAGGCCTTGTTGGATTTTGTTCAGATTACTGAATTTTCCCATTTTACGAAGGTATTGACACTGGCGAGTGCAATATCAGTCCAAGAAAATCTGACTGATATCACACATGTAAACCTTGCATGTCAAAAAAAATTGTATGGTGTTCCAATAGTTAAAATAGAAAAAAACATTGCGCTCCTATGCAAGTGTGATGAGACTTTTTTCACACATCCACAGGAAATAATGGGTGATTTTTGGGCAAAAAATAGGTCCTGCTGCAATTTTTCTATCTCAGACAATTGACGCCCGAGAAAAATTGCCCATGTTTATAAACCCATTAAAACAATTGCTTCTTTTTGGATGCGAGTTCCGTCCAAATTGCGTCAGACGGAACTTGCATGAGTTTATTATCGCCCATCTAAATACAGTCTAATGTGGATTCACACTAAAACCAATCCACTGAAAATTTGGTATGTGATTTTATGCTGCACTCCGGGGTCATGGGGATGATTTCCATACGGCAAAGCTCCAATCCACTGTAATAAAGTGTCCATTAAGCGTATAAGTAGAAGCCGGACTGTTATTTGTAGTAAAAGTCCCTTCTTGCACTGAACGATGAGTGATTCATGTGTGTATATGGTACCCATCTCCATGCCCACACTCCAGCTGGCAGGGAAGGCAAGGATGTGTCTCTGTTATTTCCCTTCCGAAAGCTGCGGTTTCTAGACTCCATTCAATGTAAAGCTTGTTTTTACTTCCCTCCCTGTCTTGTGCCGTAGAGAATTATCACTCCCACTAAGCAGGTGTCCATGCATTTATTAACAAGCCCGTTGATCTATCACAGTCTGCCGAGTGTTGTGTATGAAGCCACCGCTCTAATACAAGCGGACTGGAGCTTTGATATCATCTCCAACCATTACAGATTACAGAAAAAGAAATGACTGTCTTCTACTACAATATCTACAAGACTTTTTCCAATATTGATTAGACCACACATGAAGGAGATTTTTTTTTTCTTCCCTACAAATCCCTATGTGATCAGCCAGATGGGATTTTTTGAAAGTTTTTGAAAACTGAGATGATCTTCAAAGGTGATGAGAGTTTTGTGTTACTGCTGGGCTGTGATCGTCAAATCTTTACCCAGCCGTACGGAGTAAAGCAACGTGTAGGTTATAGATTGTGCCTGTGGCTAATTCCATTTGAATAAATACAAGAAATACAACAAAGACCTAAGTTTCAGGGACCTAAAACTTAAAATAAAGCCTTAGAAAGAAAATTTTGCTTTGATAATCTTCTCGAAGCTCCTCACTTATAGCTTCTGGAACCTCGGCGAGAATGGGGAACTAGTAAAATATGAGTAGTTGAGTGTTTAAAGTGACAAATTGCAGTAATAACCTTGCATCAATGGTGTTTTACCTTTCATGCCGTTACCTAATTTGTTAACTAAAGGGTTATTACAGGACTTTTATTATTGATGATCTAGCCCAAACGACATGGGTTCCGCCAATTGGGATCGCAGTTGATCATCCAGCCTACTGTCAGTGCAGCAGGCTGGATGTCGTCACTGGTGATCAGGCTGCAAGTGTAATAGCTGGCTTCACCATTATTGGAATCAATGGGATTAATGCCTCCCATTACATTTCCAGCTCTGACTGCAATGAGAAGTGTAATGAAATACATCGCTCCCATTGATTTCAATAGTAGTGAAGCCTTTATTACATTTCTGGCCCTGACAGTGGGCCGGATGATCGGCTGATTGGCGGAGAACCCGAGCAACAGACCCCTGCCGATCCACTACTGATGACCTATCCTGAGGAAAACCTTAAAGTTGCCTGAAAAGGGTTGTCCCACTCTATAAAACATAAGCCTAATGTACCCTTATGGAGCACTGCCATCAACTTCACTATACTTTTTGCTTTCCAATTTTCTATGCTGACGGAGATCCGAGACAAGATCATGTGACCCCCTTCAGGGAATTTTCACAGGTTCCACGGATCTTGCGTACATGTAGGGCATAGTACTACTGGCTAGGGCTATGTACACTATGTCACAAGTGATGCAGCATTCATTGTCTGGCCAGAAGTGCAGAAGCTGTGGTTGGGTAGTCAACAACGTGCATACATAGTCTGTTGCAGTGGGTGGGACAAAAAGTGGAGAGAGGATAAGTTAATATCTTGACATGGTCTCTTTAAAATAATCACATGATGGGATGCCCCAGCAATCAGTTGTAAGTTGTGAAGAATCATGACCACATGGGAAGTGAAGCTTGAGATCAATGTAATGTCCATGTAATGCATGTAATGCACATACTGAGTTCTCTGGAGCCAGAGAAGCTTTATAAACATTGTCTACTATGTCCAATGGATGAGGATCATCCCCTCTATTAAAGGGTTTACACCAGAACCTAAAAAAAGGGTCTTCTTTGTTTGCAGAAACAGCGCCTCATTTATCTATGGGTTGTGTCTGGTATTGCAATTCAGTTCCAAGCACTTGACTGGAGATGAGATGCAATACCAGGCACAGCCCATAGACAAGTGTGTTGCTGTTTCTGGAAAAACAGAAGCCCCTTTTTAGCCCTGGACAAACCCCTTTAACTCCTACTAGTTTAAAAGGGTATTTAAAAATGGGTTCCACACCAGACATCCTGCTTTTTAATTATTCTGCGACTGCTTTAGGAAAAATAGGCCACATTCCGGCAAAGAAAACAGAAAATAGCAGTAAACTTTGCTTTTTTTAGTTACATTGTATCTTCACACTGTGTCTTTAATTGCTATAATGCTAATCTCTCTGTTAACTGGAATGTATCAAACTAATCACTGTTAACCCCTGAGGGGGAAACTCAATAAGTATCATCCCCCGGTATCCATTCATCACCGGGCTGGACAGCCCACGGTCTGCGTTCCGTCGATACACCTTGCCATTCTTGTTAATACAATGTTACCATGGATCTGCTGTCGATCAATACTGCAGTGGGCAAGTCAATCAGGTCATCTTACAGAGATGAGAATGATACATTTGCCGTACAATGCTGGTCACATGAAAGACGGCGCTATCTGATGTCCTTCTCGTCCAGAAGCAACAGGCATTTGTGCATAGAATGCAGAGACCGGGCGATGGAGGGAAAGAAATCTACGGTGAGAACTACTCAGGAAGATGGACATTTCATATGGGGAAGACGTCTTCCTTTACCTTCATATCATTAGATATATCATTAGTTGACCTTAAAGTGGATACAAGGGACTTATCCTAAGAATGGGTCATCAATAGTTGATCAGTGGTGGTCCATTGCTCAGGATCCCCACCAGTCAGCTGATCCCCGGGCCTGCTGTCAGTGTGGACAGTGCTGGAAACAGTTAATATTGCAGCAATACGTTTTGCTACCATAGGCACAGCCCCCATTGAATTCAATGGCAGTGTGCCTGCAGTACCCAACCGGGTCCTTGCAACACAGACACTACTATCTGCTTCCAGCACTTTCTGCACTGACAGTGGACTGGGCGATCAGTTGATCAGTAGGCATCCCAAGCAGTGGACCGGCACTGATCAATTCTAATCCTAAGGATAGGTCCTCAATACTTAAAGTGGCCTTCCTCCAACTAGCCTGGAAAGAAGTAGCTAGGGTGTGAATGGAGGTTTGAACTTGTTGTATGTTGTCCGTATGATGGCATTGAACTAGCCTGCGACTTGCTGATGCGAGACTGCTTCAGAGCTGCAATTTGGATGTCAAAAAACAGTCAAATCGCAGGCAAGTCATAGTCGAATACAATTTACAATGATGTCTATGATGGCAAAGTCGATGGTGACTTTCGACCAAAGTACAACCAATCTGATTTTCGGTGTGTATCGTGCTGCAGGACATAATGTGGCCACATTAACAATCATTACATGCTATGTCACATGCAACACTGCCATCTACATATAATGTGCCTTGTAGCCCTAGCCTATCTGTGTCTGCGGTTCACAAGGGCTCAATCTGTATGCAGATCCGAGGCAGAAATCATGGCTTAGCTACAGATTTAGGGCTTAGACAGACGAGCGTGTTATATAACACAATTTTTTGCGCAGTGAACCAGTTTTGCGCTCATTCAACAACCGCTTGTTCTTTTCCCGTGGGAGTTCCATCCATATCGCAATCGGACGTAACTTTCAGGGGAATGTTACCCTGTAAACGCACCCTTACGGTGACTCCTAATTCTGTGGCTTTGCACAGAACTGCAGTAAACCTACTAAATGAGCACACGTCGGACCCCACAGAGCTAGATGCAGAAGTCAGTAGTGCTACCTGTACATCAATTTCATGCTGCACCCCGCATCGTTACATCCGCAGGATTCCTGCATACATCCTCTTAGAAGATGTAGCCCATAAAGGCCTCGCTTCTTTAAATTGCTTCGCTGCTTCCAAAGTACCCACATGAGATGATCTGTAAAGTGTTCCGTGATGTCAAAAATGCGAAGAAAATAAATGTCAGCGGCTCACATGGATATTTACAAGAGATATTAAACAAGCCAGACGGTGTACAAAAAACAGCAAGGAATTATTACACTAAATGGCAGTAATTTATAGAAACTGTTCCCAGAAATAAACAACAGTATGTTACTGTCATTATGATACTGTGCTAACATGAGCGATGCCTATAACAAGATATTGCCTCGCTTTATACCTCCAGGCCCAGGGGTAGGATTGCTTCTGGAAAGGAAATCGAGACAGTGTTGATGCTGATCATTAACGACCACCACAAGGCTAAGCTAAAAAATCCCAAAAAGTCCTTGTATCTCTTGGAAATGTAGAAAACTGATAGACATTTTCTTCTGAAATATGAAGTGAAACGGAGGGATTAGTATTTTGGAAAATCATTGCGGAAGAGACATGTTGAAGATGTCTTCTAGTCAGTACTGAATCTTAGGTGCATGTAATCTGTGCCTTTAGATTCCGATGGCCATATTCAGATGGCCACATGAGTTGCATCCAATTCAGACCAGAATTGGACATGTTGCAATTTTTTTACACAGACCATTGGTCCATGAAATCGCTGGTCTGAATAGCTCCATGGATTTTAATTGGGTTCGAGTTTACTCAGAACTTGGAAACAAAACTCGCCCATGTGAATTACTCTTTATACTATTCCCGTCAAGTAAACCAAATTTTAAAAGGGTTGTCCACCAAAAAGGAGATCCCAGCATTGCCGTTCGGACTGCTGGGACCCTCACTAATCACGAGAACAGGGGACCCAAAGGTCCATGCAAGAGTGGAGTGGTGTTCAAGCTGCTGCTTCATTCTTTTCAATGGGACTGACGAATATAACCCAGCAGCGACTCAGCTACTGTATCTCCAGCAGTCCCATTGAAATAAACGAGTGGTGGTATGCATATGTGACCCACAATCCATTTTCCATTTTCCTGACTGGTGGTGGTCCCAGTGGCTGGCCACCCTCAGATTAGCTACAATAGTTATTTCCTATCCCATATATCTTCTTTTGGTGGGACAACTCATTTACGTCATAGCGGCTTTAAGATATTTGCCAGCAGAATATCTAGCACCCTCTGTAGCCTTCGCCTTGTCCCTCCCTGTATGTTCTCCCCTCTTTTACATAGCAGGGTGATCACCTGTATACTAAACTGTAAATTTCCTAATTACTAGGTACTCTTCTCCCAGGGCCACAGATGACCTACAGGTAAATCTGGGTTGGCCTCTCGTAAAAGCAATTTGTCACTTTACACTCATAAATGGTCAAATTGGAACACCTCCAAGAAAGCTTTGTAGACTAATGTCAATCATCACAACTTAAGTATTTTCAATTGCTTGGGTAAGAGGTCTTATGTTATATGCCAGTTCTATGGTAGAGTATATCATATGACATTCAGTGGAGATCTAGCTTAAAGGGGTATTTCCATCTTGGTAACTTACCTCTATCCATAGAATAGGGCATTACCTATCATCAGTGGAGGTCAAAATACTGAGAGCCACACCAAATCCAGCTTATCCCCGAATTTTGGCAATGGTGGACGCACATGCACACTACAGCACCGATTACTACAATGTGAAGTGCTGGAGACAGCCTAGTTCAAGCACTTGACAATCTCTGGCAGTCCCATTCACTCTAATGGGACAGTCGGAGATTGTTAAGCACTTAAACTTGGCTATCTCTGGCGGTCCCATTTAAATTAATGGCGAAGTGGCGCACATGTGTGACCACCTCTGTCAAAATTTCAGGACATGCCGGGGGCAATCTCTCTGGATTGGTGGGGGTCCCAGTAATCAGACCCCCACTAATCCTGTGGACAGAGGATAACTTGCTAAGATGGGAATATCCCTTTAACCTACTGATCACCTTGGTCACCAGATCAATAAGATGACAGCCACCATAGCCAAAATGTACATGAAATCCCCTCATTTAGAAACCCGAAAATTTGCATGATCAAGTCACCAAAGTCTCAAGGTTGACAGGGCTATTAAATATGACAAAGTCTTTTGTTAAGGCATTGACTGCTTGACTGGTGGGAATAAAAATGATGGTGTGATTTATATATCGTTCTCCTGTATATCTTCTGGCCGATCACTCATCTCCATTCAGGAGCGTCCTCAACTGCTTCATCAATATTCTTTTTCATACGCGTGGAGTTTGAGGAGTCTCTTTATTATGAAAATATAGGCGGCTCATCCATTAACTGAGATATTTCACTCATCTTTGCCTGGCTGCCAATGGCTGTGCTGTGATTGTAAATGTGTCCTGGTCATTAGCATTTATAACCCCATGGCAGCCACAGAAACCAGATAACTCGAAAGGTCACGAACCCAATGGGTGGGGAGGAAATGTTCATCTTGGATATGGATATTATAAAACTAAGATATTCCAACCCAATCATCTGGCTACAAGTATTGCAGTTAATATACGATGTAGTAAGGGGAAAACCAGAATACTAAATGCCATAATGAGGTCTCAGACAAGTAAGACAACGAAAGTGCTAAAAACTGATGTGTAAACTAATAATACTATTACACTACGAATAATTCATAACATAAAGGTGAATCCTGGACACATTGTGGATAGTTCTACAAATATAAGGGACTCATGCTTTATTTGAAAAATGACATATGCAGCTTCTGAAGCAGATTGTGTAACATCACTGCCCTCAATCAGTGACATCACCATCCAATCACTGACTGACCTGCTATATAGACTGTGCGACATCCCAACCCTCAATCAGTGACATTACCACCCAATCACAGACTGACCTACTATATAGACTGTGTGACATCACAATCCAATCGCAGACTGACCTGCTATATAGACTGTGTGACATCACAACTCTCAATCAATGTCATCACCACCCAATCACAGACTGACCTGCTACATAGACTAGGTGATATCACTGCCCTTAATCAGTGACATCACCATTCAATCACAGACTATCCAACTACCTGGACTCTGTGACCTCACTACCCTCAATCGGTGACCGACATCCAATCACAGACTAATCTGTTGCATAGGTTGAGTGACATCACTGCCTTTACTCTGTGATGTCATCATTCAAACAAAGAGAGCCTTGCAACAGTACATAGATTCTGTGACATCACTGCCCTCACTGAGTGACATTATCACCAAATCACAGACTAATTTCCTATGTGGACAATGTGACATCACTACCCTGTACATAGGCTATGTGACATCACTGCCCTCAATGTGTGCCATCATCATCATAATCAATGAATATTCCTTCAGCTCTACTGTACTTCTACCCTTTAGGCTGCCTGCCTGTAACATCAGTAGACATTGTCCTAGCATTGGCACTGGAATAGTTAATGATTATTATTTAGGCATGTCTCTGGGCATTATTACAGACACAAACATTAATAAACAGATTTTCGATTCGCCGTTGTCCTACCCTGTCACTTTGCATATGGAACTGTGCTTCTGAAGAACCTAAAAGGGAATCCATATACCATTGATTTTCTGTTCAGAATCTTGGCTTGCAGAGCTTTATTAATTAGCTGTGGTCAAGGAAAATACATACCTAATGCGCTACATCAACACATCCCCAGGAGAGGCATTGCCCTGCGCGCTACCACGTTGCAGCAAATGCCAGTCTGCATGGTTGGCAAAGGGCATTGTCACCAATGCAATACACTACTTTTGTATTAATGGAAATAGCTGTCTCTTGTAGAGGCACTAGAAGACCCAGGGTGCCCCCTCTGCCGGTGCTGGAGATGGAAAAGTGCATGGTTAGGGTATGTTCACACGCCGGAATTCACCGTGGACAAATTCCACGTGAATACCACTTCTAAGATCCACGTCTTCTGTGCAGGGCTTTTTGCTTGGATCCGCATACAGAATTTTGAAGCGGAAGTGATGCGGTAAGTAAAAAAAAAGTTAAATGTCACTTCTTGAAGCAGAGACACATGAAAAATAGATTTACGGCTTCGAAATGCCATATGCTGATTTTGCCCGTTGACAGGGCAAATTCTGCCAGTGGTTCCATGCAAAAAGATGCTAATTTTAGAAGCGGAATTCATGTGGAATGTTTTTGCAGTGAATTCCGCCATGTGAACATATTCTTATACTGCATGCCAAGACAAGCATGGTGCCATGTCAGTACCTCCACTGACTAGTCTGACCACAGCTGGTAAGATTCCATGATAGTAACATCCACCATGCCAAATAATGCCCGAAGTGCCAGTCTGATAGTGATACTGATTATGCTAGTCTCATAGTAATTCTAATAGTGCCAGTCCCATGCTCATAGTGGCAGTCCTATAGTAATACTTAAAATGCTAGTCCCGTAGTGTAGACTTATAATGCCAGTCTCATATTAATACCCATAATGGCATTCTTGCTAGTCTCATAGTAATACCCATAATGCTAATCTCACTATCAGTCTCATAGTAATACCCACAATGCCAGTCTTATAGTAATGCTCCTAGCACCAGTCAAGTAGTATGGATTATAGTAATACTCTCATAGTACTGCCCGTAAAACCAGTCACATAATAGTAGCCGTAGTGCCAGCCACTGGCGTAATTATAGGGGATGGAGGGGATGCGGTTGCACCCTGGTCCAGGAGCCTTAGGGGGCCCATAAGGTCTCTCTTCTCCATATAGGAAGCCCAGTACTATGAATTAAGCTTTGTAGTTGGGGGTCCTGTTGCAGATTTTGCATTGGGGCCCAGAAATTTCAAGTTACTGCTCTGGTGCCAGCCATATAATAGTCTCCATAAAACCAGTCACATGATAGTATCTGTGGTTACGGCCACATAATAGTGCCCACAGTGCCAGTTAAATAGTAATGCCCATATAGGTAGTCCCACAGTAATTCTTAAAATACCAACTTCATAATAGCCTTAATGAAGAACAGAAGGTGCGGTTGCTATAATACTACCCCCTGATGTTAAGGAAGGATGCTGCCAGGGGCAATAAGAACAAACAATACTGTGCTATCCCATGGGGAAATAACAATATCACCCGGCCAATCTCTTTGCTAGGAAATACTGACATCATGGAGTGACTCCTTGCCCAGTGATGTCATCATGGTCTACTGCCAATCCATCCTACCTGATGGCTGCCATAATTTGGGTCAATTATAGAGGTTTTACTACAAATACAAGAAAAACACTTATCTGGGGATTTTGTAATAAAATGCTATTTTCTGTATCGCTCCTCTTACCTGCGGTAGTGTAACCATGATAACAGGGAGGGCGGACCTGTCACAATATGGGTCAGTGCAGTCCATGAGTGACACTTCAGATACGGAGACAGCAGCAAATAGGAGTCAATCTGATAATGGAATTGTACAGGGTGGGTCACAGCTGCCTACAAGACTTGTCTCTATTGACCATAGCAGTCAATCACAGTCCAGCTTTCATTTCTTATACTGTTGAGGTCAAATGAAAGCTGCGCTGTGATTGGTTGATATGGGAAACAATGGCAGATTTAGTTTTTAACAGCTTCCATGGTGCCGGCTTAATTTTCTGTGGCCACCGTGTAGTATGGAATAGCTTTTTAAACAATCTCTACTACAGCAACTCTATTGGCGACTGGTACGGCCATTTTTGGAAACACGTATTCCTTTCCACACAGTATAAAAGTCAATGTACATCTTACACCCTGTCACTACAAGGAAGGAAATCAGGACAGGAATCACTGGGAACGTGGCTTTATCCCAGCTAATGTCCGGCTCTATCGATCCAATCTGTCAGAGAGGCGCATTGACTGACATCAAAGGTTGTGACTCTAAAGGTGTATTTACTCTCGCCGGCACGTGCTAATAATACCACATAAAATAACTTTGAAATGTTCTTCCCGACAGTCAAGGAGCAGATCTCGCTCGGGATCTTCACCGGACTTTAACTCTTTCTGCAGAGACACTGTTAGCACTCAATTATCTGTTATCTTTCACAACTCCATAGACTTCTGTGCGGAAAGCACTGCTTATCCCAATTTTCCTGGGCTTTGAATAGAATTCCAGACTGACTGTAAAGACTGACCCATAGAGAAAGCAATGAGAGAGAAAGCACTGAGGATGTAGGTTTCTGTTCCATAAAGTATAATAACCCCTGTGGGCACTGCAATGGCAGCCAAGATCACTTAGCTACGGCTAAACTCGGCCGTTCAGCCTGTAAAATCATTGCCATTTTGCGCAGACACAAAAAGCTCTCTCTCAATCAGTTTAAAAGCCTTTAAAGAATGTATTTGTGGGTGTCGTGAAGGACATATATTTATTTATTCGCTCGGACTTTGGCGTTCGCTGCCTGTGTTTTATTATGGGTTTTTATGTACATCTTTTATTGAACGCTTATTGATGGGGGAAAAAATGTAATGAGATTAGACATAAAAAAAAGAAAATATACGGATCCTCCTGAGAGCTGCGTACATGAATAACCTCCATCATTCACCATTTGGTTTAAGATGCGGTGAATGGTGCATAATATTAGAAAAACAGGTTTTGTATAGAAATGTCCTTTAATTGCCCTCCGCTGGATTTGGAGCCCTGCAGTAAGAGGGCTGAGATCTTACACTGTGAGGACATAAGCAGAGTTCGTATGCTTAAAGGGAAAGTTCACATTTGACCACCATTTTTTTTTCATTCAAAAAAAGTTCAAAATTTTGTGCTGATTAACAATATTATACTTACTTTATCTTTACAGTGGTCAGATTCCTGATAGAGCTGCATTCTCCTGCACAGATATACATTTAAAAGATAACTTTCTGGCTGGCTGTAGTCACCACTAGGGGGAGCTTATGAGCTTGCTGTATACAGCTTATACATTGACTAACATTTCTTAATCATTTTCACCACTCTTTGTCTTTGCTATAAATTATACCCCACTGAGTTGCAGATTGAGCAGGCTGCCCGCAAATAAGCTCACAAATCGCAGAGAAAAAGAAAAAAAACATATAAAAAGTCACAAATTGTGCAACCCCCTACCAAAAAAAGTTGGTAAGTGCAAATAACTCCCCCAAAACCTAAAAAAAGTCAAAATATGCGCAACAAAACTCATAAATTTTTAACTAAAACTCACAAAATTGCACATTTCAAAAGAAAGACAAAAGAACCTTACTAAAAGTTACAAACTGCACCCCCCAAAAAAAAAAGATAAAGCCTGCCAAAATTAAAAATTTGAGTAAAAAAATAAATAAACAGTTGCAGATTGCAAACTCCCCTCGCCCACCCCAAAAAATAACCGTCATGAAAAGATTAGGGTTTCATAGTAAACTGTGTGCTGGACTCCGGGCTAGAATAGGATTCTGCTCAAATGTATGCCAGTTTCTGATATATATCACCACACTTAACCATGCCCCCTAAGACTAGGCTCTGCCCTTTAAAAAAAAAAAAGAGGCGGGCCCAGCACAAAAGTCTATAAGGCCAGACTCAATAGTTTCCACAGGCCCACCCCTTTATTGGAATCATTTTCCATTGCTATCGTAGAAATAGTCATAATATGCGGATACTAATGATTATAGTAATCTGGTCAATACTACAGTCACCATCTCCATTCAAATTACTGTAGCGTCAGTGGACTAATATCCGAATTGTGTTATGGACGCCTCCGTGTGGAATTTTCCCCATGGGTCCAGTGTTACTAGTGGCTCCTGCCCACAGCACATCCCTCAAACCCAAATCTTGTATTACACCTGACACCCCAGGCCAGAGAAAGGAGGCTCTGGAGTCTGAGTGTCAAATTGAAATGAAGCTTCTGATCTTTGTCTTGCAGCAAGACATTAGCAATTTGTTTGTTTCCAAAGCGCCACTCATATTCACACCAAATGGCATTTAAATGTTAATTGAGTCAGGCACTGAGGATACTCGCCAATCACCAAGAACCTTAAGGTCAAGGATTTTGTGTCTTAAAGGAGCACTCAGTACCACCTAATATGAAGAAAACTCGATTTTTGCCTACGATTGTAATTAACAGGATTGATAGGTAGGTAGATAGATAGATAGATAGATAGATAGATATTAGATAGATAAATAGATATGAGATAGATATTAGATAGATAAATAGATATGAGAGAGATAGATAGATAGATAGATAGATAGATATGACTTAGCTAGACAGGTACGAGATAGATAGACAGATAGATAATGAGATAGATATGAGATGGATAGATAAATAGACAGATATGATAGATAGATAGATAGGAGATAGATAGATACATAGATAACTGGATATGAGATAGATATATATGAGTTAGATAGATAGATATGAGATAGATACATAGATAGATAGAAAGATATGAGATAGACAGATAGATAGATATGACTTAGATAGATATGAGATAGATAGATAAATGGATATGAGATAGATAGATAGATAGATAGATAGATAGATAGATAGATAGATAGATAGATAGATATAAGATAGATAGATAAATAGATAGATATGAGACAGATAGATAAATAGATAGATATGAGACAGATAGACAGATTATGAGACAAATAGATAGATAAATGGATATGAGATAGATATGAGATGGATAGATAAATAGACAGATATGAGAGATAGATAGATATGAGATAGATAGATAAATAGATAATTGGATATGAGATAGATATATATGAGTTAGAGAGATAGGTATGAGATAGATACATAGATAAATAGATATGAGATAGACAGATAGATAGATATGACTTAGCTAGATAGATATAAAATAGATAGATATGAGATGAATAGATATAGACATATATGAGAGATAGATAGAGAGATAGATAGATATAAGATAGATAGATATGAGAGAGATAGATAGATATGAGATAGATACATAGATAGATAAATAGATATGAGATATACAGAAAGATAGATATGACCTAGTTAGATAGATATGAGACAGATAGATAGATAGATAGATAGATAGATAGATAGATAGATAGATAGATATGAGATAGATAGATAATGAGATAGATAGATATGAGATAGATAGATAATGAGATAGATAGATAGATATAGATATGTGAGAGAAATAGATATGAGATAGATAGATATGAGATAGATAGATAGATAATGAGATAGATTTTGACAGACTACATAGCCAAGCACAGTTATGATATATAACAGTCAGTGTAGCTGCATATAATAACAATCAAATCCCATTTCTAAATGTCCCTCTGTCTTGGTGAAGAATAAGCAGGTAGACAATTGTTCACCTCGAAGGTTATCAAAACAACTTTGTCCTGGAGCCTAGAAGTGAGTCCAGCCTTGTAGAGCCAGATCTATGCAGACATTGATTAAAGGAGGTCAGGATCCCTCCCTGGCCATTCCTTATGCGATCACAGCACACGGTGCAGGGAGGGTGACCTTTGCATGGCACCGGCTCTGCTGACATGCTACAGTAAATTTGGATATAATTAAACAGGATGTAGAGACATTGGGTCTTCGGCGGTGGCCTGGCCTTTTCACTCTGACCTTTAAAATCCATTCCCGAGGAAAAATCAGGTGCAGCTGCTGGAATGATATAATAAGGAGCACACATGTTCCAATAAATGAGAACATGATCCCACGTCCTCTGGTCCTCATACTATCATTATACAAATACAGGGGAAGACTATGGTCTTCTAGCATTTGGACTATTAACCCTACTGTATAGCAAGATGCACTTCTGGGGTGTATGCAATGTTAGACGGCCCTATAGAGAGTGCACTGCCTCATGGAGTTGGCCAACACAACCTCACACCACCTTCTGGGATTGGAGGACTGGTATTGGTGTAGCTATACATATAGCATCTGCTATAGGGTCAGTAAGGTGAAGAAGCCAATTCAGGTGAAGAAGATAGATGGATGGATGAATGGATGGATGGATGGATAGATAGATAGATAGATAGATAGATAGATAGATAGATAGATATGAGATAGATATTAGATAGATATACGATAGATAGATAGATAGATAGATAGATAGATAGATAGATAGATATGAGATAGATAGATATTAGATAGATATATGATAGATAGATAGATAGATAGATAGATAGATAGATAGATAGATAGATAGATGGATAGATAGATAGATAGATAGATAGATAGATAGATAGATAGATAGATAGATATTAGATAGATATATGATACATAGATAGATAGATAGATAGATATGAGATAGATAGATATTAGATAGATAGTTATATGATACATAGATAGATAGATAGATAGATAGATAGATATTATATCTTGCCCATTTCTAACCTGTACAGAGAGGAGCATGTCATGAGTAGTTCTTTAGGACTTGTCAGGGTTAAACCCTCTACATCATGAAGTGTATCCTGGAATATTCGTATTGATATAACAAGCAGCAGAGTAATTAGCGCTGGTCCATTCTGCTCATCGTTACCTCCGTTCCCTATAACTTTAGGCCTGAAGAGAGTCACTGAGGCCAGACTGATCTTATTAGAATTCACTAAGGTCACTGTCTGACCGTCGGGGTCAGGAAGTTATTCTGCTGCTTCCGCTGGGACCTTATTTCCATCCTACCAGGTGGAGACCCAGAGGATGTCCCTTCAAAGTGCGAGAGCAAAATATTCTGTGTGCGGTTTTCTCTTTATGCAAATTTTGATACGGTAAGTATAAAATGGTAATAAAAGAAGTTCTTTCAGCTGAAGTCTCTTCATATCTGTAGAAAAGATATATAACAAGGTATTTCACAAAGTTTTCTTCAGTCGTATCCAGAGTTGCTAAAAAAGTTCTGCTGGTTATCATTGAAAACAGCTATCAACCAGCTCTAATGGTCTGCCATTGTATTCCCCATAATGCACTTCTCTCTAGAAAAAGCTAACAAAGAGAATTTTTAATGCAGCTCTGGATGTGATTAGAGAGTGTAAGCCACGGTCAGTGCATTCAGGATTGGCACATTTGACCTTTTTACAAATACCAAAGCAGATTATTGCTCAAATTCTAGTCAGCACATTCTTATTGTATTTGTTTCTTAGAAGTTTAGTAAGTTTGGAAATGTATTACTGAGCTTTGATCTTGTGTAACATGTATTATCCTCCAGTCACATCCAGAGCTGTAATCTTCCTACCCCTACTATGATAATATATTCAAGGACCTTTAAGGGGTTGTCCAGTTGTAAACTATTGATGAACTAGATTTACGGTAGGCCATCAATAGAAGATGACAAGCGTCCGCCGGCAGGTAACCCCGAAGATGAGCTGTTCACTGGGCGGTGTGCTCCTGCACCGAGCTGATTTCTGCAGGAAGCTGACAGCTCCGTTCTCACTGCAGTAGGAATGGGGCTGTCCGCTACCTGTAGAAATCAGCTCAGTTAATAAGAATGTTGGCCAGGTAAACAGCTGATTGGCGGGGGTCTCAAAAGGTAGATATCTGCTGATCTGCTGACACAGCCTTTTTTTTTTCATTTTCGGTTTTTCTCCCCCCTTTCAAAAAACTACAACTTTTTAATCTTTCCGTCAACAGATTTGTGTGAGGGCTCGTTTTTGAAGGATGTCCTGTAGTTTCCATAAGGGACAAGAACTTTCGATGCTTTGATCGCTCCTGCAGTATGATATAATGCAGTAGTATTACACTATACCGCGATCTGACAGGCAATCACACAGATATGGCTTGATAGGTAATCTGCAATGGCTGCTCTGGGGGCTTTCAGAAGGCCCCGGGCTGCCATGTCAACCAAATGGCACCCCGCCATTGGAATTGTGGGGGCCCTGCAGGACCCTCAAACTCAGATCAGGGCGTTTGAATTGACATTGGTGTTTGAAGAGTTAACAACTGCGATCAGCAGGAGTGCTGAGTGCAGCTATTGTGGGTGGTGTCAGCTGTAAGAAACAGCTAGCGCCCAGATTGTATTGAGGGGCATCGGCCCCTAATCCCTCTCCATACAAACTCCGAATGTCCATGACGTAGCTGTACATCATGAACTGTTAAGGAATTAATAGTTTACAACTGGACAACCCCTTTAAAAGAGTTCTCCAGAACTACAACACCAACATTACAACAAGCCAAAGGTTAGATCAGTGAAGGTTCGATTCTCAGCACCCCCTCCCAATAGCTAATGGGATGTGACTGCAGTGTGCCAATGAGCACCACATCCCCTTCATTGTTTACCAGACACAGATCGATACTTTCCATGTGCAACCAAACAAATGTTGCGCCAACCAAAGAGATTCAGTATAACATCATTTGTTCAATTAAATCCCTGCTCTTTCTATGCTTAGGAGTCCAGTGGGCGGGCCTACTCTGTGATCGACAGCTGTCACTCCATCACTATGTAGAGAGATACAGATGCAGCAAAGTTTAGCTTTGGCCTGTTCACACCTTGGAATCTGATGTGAATTTTTCTACATGGTCCGATCTGTGGTCCATCCAGAATTAATATTGCGGACAGGCAGCGGATTTTGCTGCAAGGCAGGAGTTGTTTTTTTTTTAAACTGCACTGCACATGTGCGCTGGCACACCGGCCGACAGTTTCGCACACATCTGCAGTACAGAAAAAATAGACCCAGACAGGTACGCAGGGTCCTCGGCCGCGGGCAGGGTCAGATTCCGATGCGTCCTCCCGCATGCGTAATCAGACCTGCCCGTAGACATGAGGCCTATGACTTTACAGATCCCCTAATCTAGTGGGATTAATCTGGTGACAGTTTCCACTTAAAAAAACTAAATCTGGAGATTCATATCTCCTGAAATTTAAAGGGGTTTTGCATTAATGACAAGTCTGTTCGCTGGGGGTCCAACCACTGAAACCCCTAGTGAACCCAAGACCGGCGCACCAGAATGCCACAAGTAAATACATGTGGAGCCGTGATAAAGCATACAAAGCTCCCCTCACATGGAATTACTGGGTTTTAGAGGTCAGACCCCCGCGATCCAACATTTATCCCCCATGTGCAGAGGGAACAAATGTCTATAATTGGAAAACCCCCTTTAATTCCTTCCCTTTCATAATTTACTAATCATCCAACATGCAGTAAACAATCCTGGGAGCCGTTTCACAATCTCCATCCCTGATAATATGTTTCCTTAAACAATGAAACGCCCAAGTGAAATAACGAGCAGCTCAAATCATTTCATTAAGAAGTAAAATAATTTTAATTTTGCAGAATCCTTGTCATCCCATCCTGTGATTACAGATCATGGGGAAACGGATGGTAATTGCAGCAGAGAGGACGGAGGAATCCCAGCTCACTGCAGCTTCCTGCTGAACATTTTATCCTAAATTATCCCTTTAATATCTGAGCGACGCTGACCTCATTTACATAACGTGTGAGGACGAGCAATCTCAGCGGCGCTGGAGGCCCACCGAAATGATTTAACACCTTTGCAGAAGAGCCGACATGGAGAGTACGGACATTATCCACAATCAGGGTCGTACATAGACCATGTGGCTGTTAGGGGGCCATTGGAGAGAGGAGTCCCAGCATTGATTGGTCCATCTTCTCTGCTCTTGGGTGGTGAGAACCCGGATAAGGCTCAATGCACGCGGGCGGATTTTTGCTGCGGAATCTACGGCGAGCGTCTGGCCGCGGATTCCGCAGCAATGTCCGTCCATAGCATGCAATGTAAAATGATTCTTCCACACACGCGAACGGAAATCCCTTGCAATTTCTGGTTGCGGAGGGAGAATCGCAGCATGCTGTATTTTCATGAGGGACTTGCACGGATGGCTTCCATTGCAATGGGACTACTGGAGATCCCACTTGTACTCGGCTATCACCAGCAGACCCATAAAGATTAATGGAGTGGTAGTGTGCATGTATGACCATGACTCCAGACACTCAGGACCCCCATTCTCATATTACCTATTACAGATGTACCATAGAAAGTCACGATTGTCTGGATTCTCTTTCATGAGAAGCGAAACACTGAATAGCTTACTGTACCTTTAAGAAATTGAATTGGCAGCTGACCCAAGACACAGTGACAATTCCGAAGAAAAAAAGATACTGTAAACTGTATGTCTTGGTGAAGACCTGTGTGAACCGGCGATTGTCGTAACTCTTCTTCGTTATGGTCACCACACTGAGTACAATTCACCAGCCTAAACACATTCTCTTCATGAGGCTCTATGGGAAAAGCCATTTTTAATTAAAAATTAATATGACTTTTGTTGGAAACTATTCCCCACAGAAACGTCACCACTCACAATAGCTTGTTCCAGTAGCTAGTTAACAATCTGGCCCCTAAGTCGCTACAATTATGATTTTTTTTCCAGCTATATTAAGGCAGAAGTTCTTTGTGTATGGAGCCTTTAATTAGGCAGCAACAAATGAGGATTACCCATGGTGCAGTTGGGCTGGCTTGCTCTCAAATCAGACGACAATGAACAAAAGTCTCAGCCTGGCGTTCCAGTAACACAATAAACTTCAAGTTGGCTGAACATCAAAAAAAAAAAAAAGAATAAAAAATGGAAAAAATTCATACAAAGTTTTATGGCCGCCTATTGTCATATTTCAATCGTTCGTTCTCGTGGGATCAGTAACTCGATTGTTATGATGTTTTTTTCATCTAGAAGTAAAACAATGCAGTCAAATCAATAATGTATTACTATATATTAATTTTTATTAATTTTCATAATTTAGAGGAATTGTCCACTGTGGCCAATCACTTCTTTGTTGTTAGAAGGATCCCCAATAAACTCATTGCACTGTGTCTTGTTGCTCAGATACCCAGAAACCTGCTGCAATTTGTGGGAGAAGCTGTAAATATGTGCTCACTATTTTCTACAGCACCTCTAGAGGAGAATAGAAGCATTACACTGTTCTCATTGACATCAATGAGCTGTCCATGTAAAGCAGGACATGTTGGGTCTTCTATAGGCGGAGACACTCTTTTTAATCTCCCTGAATAACAGGAAATGATTAAAATAGGGAACTGTCCTCCCTGTTAACTTAAAATTCACCAATATTTGAAAATATTCTTTTTTGTATGTTTGACTTCTTTAAATGTATTGTAACCCATAGAAACCAAACTTTTACTTGGTTTGCATTTTCCAGCACACTGACTTGACAAGTCATGACAACTCTTATTTTGACAACATGATGCTACATAGTTCATAGCGCTGCAGTGTTCTGTGCTGTTCATGGTGCTGTAGTGTTCTGCACTGTCCATGGTGCTGTAGTGTTCTGCACTGTCCATGGTGCTGTAGTGTTCTGCACTGTCCATGGTTCTGTAGTGTTCTGCACTGTCCATGGTGCTGTAGTGTTCCGCACTGTCCATGGTGCTGTAGTGTTCTGCACTGTCCATGGTGCTGTAGTGTTCTGCACTGTCCGTGGTGTTATAGTGTTCCGCACTGTCCATGGTGCTGTAGTGTTCTGCACTGTCCATGGTGCTGTAGTGTTCTGTGCTGTTCATGGTGCTGTAGTGTTCCGCACTGTCCATGGTGCTGTAGTGTTCTGCACTGTCCATGGTGCTGTAGTGTTCTGCACTGTCCGTGGTGTTATAGTGTTCCGCACTGTCCATGGTGCTGTAGTGTTCTGCACTGTCCATGGTGCTGTAGTGTTCTGTGCTGTTCATGGTGCTGTAGTGTTCTGCACTGTCCATGGTGCTGCAGTGTTCTGCACTGTCCATGGTGCTGTAGTGTTCTGCACTGTCCATGGTGCTGTAGTGTTCTGCACTGTCCATGGTGCTGTAGTGTTCTGCACTGTCCGTGGTGTTATAGTGTTCCGCACTGTCCATGGTGCTGTAGTGTTCTGCACTGTCCATGGTGCTGTAGTGTTCTGTGCTGTTCATGGTGCTGTAGTGTTCTGCACTGTCCATGGTGCTGTAGTGTTCTGCACTGTCCATGGTTCTGTAGTGTTCTACACTGTCCATGGTGCTGTAGTGTTCTGCACTGTCCATGGTGCTGTAGTGTTCTGCACTGTCCGTGGTGTTATAGTGTTCTGCACTGTCTACTGCACTGTAGTATTCTGTATTGTCCATGGTGCTATAGTGTTCTGCACTGTCCATGGTGCTGTAGTGTTCTTGGTGATTTTGGTGTATATGATCCACCTGTATCTGATAAGTAGTTCCTGCTACTGATATGTACTTGGATTTGTAGTACAACTTTCCTTGGCCCTTAGTGTACCTAATAATGAACTGTCCTTGGTGCTAGTGTAAACCCTATATGTGAACATGTGAGTTGGACTTTAGCATGATCACAACATTGGATTTGTTTTCATTCCAGGGACTTTCAACACAGATGGGTACCTGAATCTCCAGCAGACAACAGAAGGGGGTCCCTTTGAGTATGTTTCCCTTACTTCAGTCATAGCAGGGGTCTCACTGAGCTTAAAGAGACACGGAAAGCAAATTTCTGTTTCTACTCTTCAACTTTGCAATTATGTTTTTATCTCTTACAGGAGCCACAACACAAAATTGAAATGTGCATTCCAGGGCCCTAGGAACCCATGTATTACACCATCATGTAGCATCCATGCCTTCCTATTCAACTACACTATTATTATTTCAATATAGGACACCAGTAGTGAGATATAGCGTTGGATCCGTCCTTTTGACTGCACCCTGTATGCGCAGATATGGAAATAACCTTATAGTGACATCTCCCACGCCTTTATTCCTTCTTATCTTTTCTATGTAGGGTATAAATGGTTAATCTGACTCTATGGGATAATACATAATGCAGTATACAGTAATCAGATGATATAGTGCCACCTTCCCAAGAATGAAATGGTTAATCATTCCCTGTCATCGGCTTTCTAGGTTACAATGCAGCGTATCTGAATATTGATCTTTTTGCAGCAGAAAACTAATTTCCTTCCAAACACATCAAAGCTCGTCGTCTGTATGGTTCATAACCAAATCCATACAAAGTGTTCCAGGGGATAAGCGGAGTTATGGCTTCAAAACATTATGGGAGTCGGGCAGAAGCATTTAGATGCCTCATTCCCCAATAAAAACACCTTGGATAGCGCCAGTAATTGCTTTCTATTACAGACTTATTATGGTCTAAACCGCAGCAGTCCAGAATTACACTGTGTGGCACTAAATACTGCCAGCTGTCAACCGAGCCTCATTTCCAGGTCGGGGCAGGGAATTCAGAGATTTTGCTTTCTGGCAATTCCATGATCCGACCCATTTGACAACAGAGCAATGTGCAGATGTGCGTTGTATCACTGCTCTGGTTGTCAGCGCTATGTTCATTTTATTTAATATGACCGATTGCACGGAACTACTCTACTCAACTGGTATTCTTCTTGTTAAATGTGTATAACCTATTATGCCAAGAAAGTTAGGGCAAAGTTGAGGTTTGCCCCCAATGGGTGAAGCCCTCTACTACTAGGACTTAATTTACATGGCTTACAGTAGGTAAAAACAGCTGATGGTTTCCCCTTTAACACTAGGATGACCATCCACTGGCTGCTGTGAATCATTGGCCCTGGTGGACAAAACAATCATCATATACTGAATGGTCATTTTATTATAATCCCGGCTCTTTAATGATTGGAGCTTCCTTGTATGGAGATTAGACCCTGGAGTACAGCATAAAATCACATGGGCAAGTTTTCAGTGGATCAGTTTCAGCACAAATCCACATTAGAGAGGAAAATCCAGCAATCTGTTGAGGCCTGGCCCAGCTAATCAAACTCCAACGAGGCCTGGTCATTGGAGCTTGATTAGCTGGGGCTAGAATGTAATACGCCACCAACCTTGTGGGGTTTTCTCATGCAGCAGTGTGGAGAGTATACCGAGAATGGAGTGATCAAAGAAAACAACCAGTGAAAGAGGATCCTGTGGATGGAAATAACTTGTCAACGTAAGGGGTCAGAGGAGGATGTCAAGAATTGTTTTGATAAATAGCTGCTATGCAGTCAAGGAAATTGCAACACTGGTGCTCCAGCTAGCGTGTCTGAATGCACACCTTATCTTTCCCTAACATGGATGGGTAATTACAGAGGGCCACCAGTTGCAGCGCCATTGCTGTCTAAGAGAAAGAGAATGGCGAGACTCCAGAGGGCAAAAATTGTATTACTGAGCAGTGGAAAAACATCACTTGGTCAGAAGATTCCAGATTTCTATTTGCACATGCTGATGGGAAATTAGAATTTAGTGCAAGCAGCATGAATATATGAACCCTTCCTATTAGGCATCAGCAGTTCAGGCTGGGGGAGATAATGTAATGGTTTGGGGAATATTTTCACATCCTGGGTCCTCTCATACTGGTGAATAGACATTTTTACAGTAGCAAGTAGTGCTAAAGAAAGTCCACTTTACTACTAGAAGGGGGTCTCCAGTAAAGTGGCTATACACTGTACTTGTCTACTGGCATGCACCATGAATTAGTCCTAAAACACAAGCCATATGATAAATCTCTAATTGTTTGCATTGTATTACTTGTCCCTAGACTCAATAATCATTTCCATTATTCTCATCCCACAGTGCAATTCCTCCCAAATTCTCACATCTGTGTAACTCTATCCCTTATCTAAAAAGAGAATACATATTTAATTGGGCTGCTAAGAAACTTTACTGCCCTGTAGCTGGCGCCTTTGGTTTTTCCTATAACAAATTATCCTAATGATTTGACCCAGGACCAGATGTTAATTGCAACTGAGAGTAATCAATTTCTTTTACTGAACGTGAACTCGTTTGCAAGGTTAGGCAGTGATCAGATATGGAGTTTATAATGAAGCAGGAGTGCGGAAGACCCAGGGTTAAGATTTACTGCAATGCACCCATTTCTTTGACATGTCCTGCAGACACATGAAAGGTCATCTTTACACGCAAGAGCACAGATAGTGACATCAGATAAATCCCCTGCAACCTCTACCTGCTTCTGGACTGATAAAAAGGCGGCAGTTTTTTGATGCAGCATTCAAGAGCCAAACCGAATCTGAGCACTTGCACAACTATAGTCAGATGCTAAATAGGATATAATGTACTGGGGGGGCGCATGGTGGGAAATAAGGAGTCAATTATGGACATCGGTAAGTAGAAACTTGCAGAGAAAGAAAAGCTGAATCCAGCGCTATATCTCAATACTAGTGTCCTATATTGAAATAACAATAGAGTACTTGAATATGAGGTGTGGATGATAGTATGGTGCACGAGCCCCTGGGGCACCCTGGAACATGGATTTCAATTTTGTGTTGTGAACCCTGTAAGATATAGAGAGTAAAACCCAATTGCAAAGTTGAAGAGCAGCATGTGAGAAGCATAAATAAGCTTTCCACTTGTCTCTAAGTCCCGTGGGACCGCTGCTATGACTAAAATAAAGAAACCATACCCGAAGCGGTCTCCATCTGCTACGATACATGCATGGAGACGTTCCACAGTGCAGTCCGGGGCTGACGCTACTATTGTAGGACTGTGCAAGTCAACAGCGAGCTGCCCATTCTGTGAAGATGCAATGCAAATTACTAGTAAGAGCATGACCCAATCAGAAGACAATGCTAATTTCAGCATTAACGTGTGGGTTGGAATTTGCCAAGACTGCCTCATTGGACCTGTGTTCGCTCTTGGGACTCTAAATGCAGATTGGTACCCGAGTCTCCTGCAGATGATAGTGGACGACCTCCTGGGTGATCTGCCCCTGTCGTAGCAGAAGAGGGACACTTTGAGTATACTTTCCTTACTTCAGTCATAGCAGCAGTCCCACAGAACCTAGAGAGATATGGAAAGTGTATTTCTGCTGCTCACATCATTGATAATGTAGTCTATCTATTCCTTAGAGACTGGTGATATCACTATGAGTAAAGCCTATTAATTCTTTAGAGACAGGTGACAGCACTGATAATGTAGCTTATCCATTCTACAGGGACCAGTGACATCACTGAATATGTAACTTATTAATTCACGAAAGATTTGTGACATCACTGAAAATTTGATTTAATTGGAGGTTAGTGTCATCTCTGAGAATGCAATCTATCCATTCCATAGAGACCTGTGACATCACTGTTAATACAGTCTATCATTTCCTTTGTGATATCACTAAAATATGGTGATATCATTAAGAATGCAGCCTAGCCATTGACTAGAGACCTGTGACAGCACTGATAATGTAGTCTATCCATTCCCTAAAACTGCTAATATCACTATTAATAAAGTCTATCGATTCACTAGAGACTGGTGACATCACTTATAATGTATCCTATTCATTCAATAGGAACCAGTGACATCACTGGTAATGTAATTTATCCATTCAAAGAAAATCTATTTACTAAAGACTACTGCCATTGCTAAAAATTGTGGCACTTGCACTCACTAGAGATTACTATCATCACTGAGAATGCAGATTAATATCATCTCTGAGAATGCAGTCTACCTATCGTATAGAGAGCTATGACATACAGATAATACTGTCTATCCAAATTTTAGTGACATAGCTAAGAGATGATGACATCACTAAGAATGCAGCCTGTCCATTCACTAGAGACTCATGAGCTTACTGAGAATGTAGGCTACCCATTGACAAGAGACTGATGACATCACTGAGAATGCAGCCTATCCATTGGCAAGAGACTGATGACATCACTGACAATGCAGCCTCCCCATTGACAAGAAACTGATGACCTCATTAAAAATGAAGCTTATCCTTTGACTTGAGACTGGTGATATCACTGAGAAGGCAGCCTCTCCATTGACAAGAAACTGATAACCTTACAGAAATGAAGCTTATTTTTTGACTTGTGACTGATGACATCACTGAGGATGCAGCCTATCCATTCACTAGAGAGTAAAGACATCAATGAGAATGCATTCACTAAACAAAGTGATGACAATTACTGTACATCAATTCAGAACTGTTTTCTCCGCTGTGTGTGAAGTATAAATTACTTTAATGACCTGCTCCTCAAATACGCAATTTTTATTTCTTCAGACACGCCCAATATCATTTGTAACCAAACCAGTCAATCACTGACAATGTCAAAAAAATGAACCAGGAGAACATTAACTTCCATAAGTGCTCACAGTGACTTTTTTTTGTACTTTGTGTGTTTTATCATAATGCTAAGCCTGCAACATTTACTCATTTGCTTCAATATTCATGCACAGCTGATACATGACGGAACCACACAAGAAAGTCTCGCTGCTGTAACAGCAGGTGGGTTAATATAGAAAACCGTGAAGGCTGCTTTCCAGCTGGAGTTTTTGGCTTATGTTACATTACTGGCAATTATCAGGCCATCAAACTGCTTCAATTCTTCGTTGCAACTTCAATGATTTTTTTGGTGTCCTGTCATGCTGGCTGAGGAGAACGGTGGATGGATGTGGGGACGATTTATGAAAATAAAATGTATTCAGAAGGAAGCTCCATCTTGTGTGTTTTTCGTTTGCATCCCTCAATGAGAAATTGCAGTTAATATACATATGGCAGGTCACCAATTGCTTAAATTTAATCATTCTTGCTTAGCTCTCCCTGCAGAAGAGCCATTTATCAGTGAAGCTCTGACAGGAAGCAACACCACCGGTGTTTGCTGGCCGCAAGTACTCGGCACAACGTAATCATCTTAGGTTTGTAGTCAGTAAAAGGGAAGGTTTGGCCCATTTCCCAATAAATATTAAATGTGTGGCTTTCTGAAAATCATTTGGTCAAACTACATAAAAGCAGTATCAGATAGTATATTAGATGCAGCGATAAATGAAGACATGTGGCAAACATGCCATTTC
The DNA here is from genome assembly GCF_035609145.1 of Eleutherodactylus coqui. NCBI lineage: Eukaryota > Metazoa > Chordata > Amphibia > Anura > Eleutherodactylidae > Eleutherodactylus > Eleutherodactylus coqui. The sequence continues at coordinate 65,933,713 of NC_089841.1, read as the reverse complement.
TTAGCTGTGAGAATAGTCAACAGTTCAGCCAATCGGATGGTAAGCTCTAAGCCTTTCCTACAATGTCATAATCTCAGTGTTAGGTGATTGTTTTGAGCTGTCTGGTTATTGTTAAACTATTTCCATGGTATGAGAATAGTGTTGGGCAAAACAAAACAATCAAAGCCTAAGAGTAAAACTCTTGACTTCTCTTTATTGAGTCCAGCAAATGAGGCATCCTGACAACTAGGGGAGCTAAAGGCCCATGGGCCCGAGTACAAAAGTTTATCTTGGGGCCCCCCAACTTCTCTTAACCCTGACAACTTCTCTTGACTAGGACAGCACAACCCTAGTGGATTCGCCCATGCTAATGCTTGTGTACCCCCAAGAGGAAGAGGCTTATGCCTCAAAACTCATCATTTGCTTGATGAAATAAAGATTTTTATTAGGCCAGCTACATGTGTCTGCCACCGTCTTGCTGTTCTGGGCAGATGTGGGCATCGCTCTGCTCCTCCTGTATGAATGGACTTATAGCTGGGTACTTTCCATCAGCACTGCAGGAGTTAATCCTCCCAAGTGCTCTCAGCCCAGTTACAGGATAATAGGCTATTGCTGTCCGATTTAGCTGAGCTGGGATCTTCCTCCTTGCCTAAGTATTGGTGTGAGTTTGTCTCAGTCACCTAGTAAAGGTCTCCAGCTTGTATCTACCTCGATCCTTCGAATTTACCTGGATTAGGTCTGTCCTATGCCTGCCCCATCATTGGACTAAACTCTGATTGCAAATTGGACTGTTTAGCAGTGCCAACTACACAGGGACTATTCCAGGAGGTACCAGCCTGCCCGATTTCTCGCAGCGAAGGCCAGAACCCTGTAGAGGGGTTAAAGGGTGAATACCAGGAAACCGCCAGGATAACGCCCTTAGGATTAGCCCAAAGCCAAGCCGATGGAACGATAGAACATCTGCGATTTTTCTTGCATGTGTTTTTCGCACAATTCGTGTGGCTGCCTATGGGAGATTGGTACAGCGTATTTTGTGTGCAGAATACACTATACCAACATGCTTGTGTGACACAGCCCTGACTGTGCAAGAACTTTCATCAGGATTTTATGTCTAGGGTATTTATTTACATCACTGTGCAGCTTACATAAAATAAATTGTCCCTCAGCAACATCCATTGATTGTAGAATCACCTATGTACAGTCGAGGCAAAGAGGCATAGGAGTCATTACAGACTCTGAAAGCCATAGGAGACACAGAGGTAGTAGTCATGTAATAGATGCAAGAGGACAGCAACAGACTCGGCATCAATAGCCAGCTCTCTTCCTGCATCCTAGTTTGGTGCAAGACCCTGGTGGCCTGGCTTCTTCGTGGCACATGGCAGATTTCAGCTTTCCCTGCTGCATGCTTAGTGATAAGTCCTTTTTCCTGCTCTAGACACTGCTCCTTCCCTGACCACCCTGACCAGGATCACCAGGTCTTATTCTGTAGGAAACAGGTACAACTGATCTTGATACCCCGGCAGCATCTGATCCCTCAGTCACAAAAGAAAGCACTTGTATTATAAATGGTATGTGCTAGGTAAGGGGTTCTGTTACAGGTTTCTGCATTGGGCCCTAGTAACTTCAACTTACACCACTGGTTATATGTCTGAAAAAGATGGAGTATGCTATTATAACTTCCTATCATGATGCAGAAACAAAGTCAACAAAGTAACGCTATCGTTGGCAGCAATCATTCCTTTTAATGTTAAAATATAGGACGATTTCATTTCCACTGGAGAAAAAAATACATTAAAATTCACGGCACAGGGCTGCACGCTTGATAAGAGACATTCGGAAGGTTTTTTTTTTCTACTCCCTTTGTACTTCCAGACTGTGCAAACACCCCGTGGGATTACATTTTTGGAATTATACAATGAGCTGACAGTGGTCGTCTGTGCAGAGGAAGGTGGGAATGTTTGCTCTGCGCCTGGAAGCGAGAGCGCGCCTGAAAATCAGGAAAATAAATAACAAGCAAGGGTCAAGGTGAAAGTTTTGTAAAGGGAAGGTAAGGGTGGGTTCAGTATACAGGGGCAAGAAGAGCATTCTGGGCATTAGTTTTTTAATTATTATTTGTGGATAGATAGATAGATAGATAGATAGATAGATAGATAGATAGATAGATAGATAGATAGATAGATAGATAGATAGATAGATAGATAGATAGATAGATAGATATGAGATAGATAGATGATAGATAGATAGATAGATAGATAGATAGATAGATAGATAGATAGATAGATAGATAGATGATAGATAGATAGATAGATAAATAGATATGAGATAGATAGATAGATAAACAGACATGAGATAGATAGATATAAATAGATATGAGAGATAGATAGTTATATAGATAGATAAATAGATATGAGATAGATAGATAGATAGTAGAGATGAGTGAATATACTCGTTTCGAGTAATTACTCGATCGAGCACCGCGATTTTCGAGTACTTCCGTACTCGGGTGAAAAGATTCGGGGGGCGCCGGGGGGCGGGGGGAGGCGTGGCGGAGCGGGGGGAAGCAGCGGGGAACAGGGGGGAGCCCTCTCTCTCTACCTCTCCCCCCCACTCCCCGCTGCAACCCCCCACTCACCCATGGCGCCTCCCAAATCTTTTCACTTGAGTACGGAAGTACTCGAAAATCGCGGCGCTCGGGCAAAAAAGGGGCGTGGCCGAGTAGGTTCGCTCATCTCTAATAGATAGATAGATAGATAAATAGATCGATAGATATGAGATAGATAGATAGATAGATAGATAGATAGATAGATAGATAGATGTGAAAACGCAGGTCTGAATAGTCCAATGTAAATCAATGGAGGTTTAGCACTGCATGTTACACATGTGAAAAACTACCCGCATAATATGCAGCCAAATAGGCTCATGAGAGTCAGCCCTATATCTGTATTGTATTACAAAACCCATTTCAAGAGGTTTCTTATGTGCCATACATATGTGTCAGTCTTCACTGCAGCTCTGATATTCTCCTCTATCCTGGTTCTAGGAAGACACGAATACACACAGTGCTGCAGTATATATAATTTTGAGAGTACAGCCAAAGTGAATGTGCCTGCTTCGAGGAATGCATTGTGTAAACTAAATTGATTGCCATCATCAATAAGCAATGCTGTATCTGTATCTGCAGCCCATGGAGACTCCCGGAATGACCCTTTGAAGTACAGGATACTGCAAACCATTTTTTTTTACAATTTAGAACCAAAGTGAGCTCCTGAGACTATAACATCACACCTGCTTGTGTGCGGAGCAGGGATTTTCAGCCCCCATATACACATTAGTGTCGACGTATCCCACTAATGGTTTTCCAATACAAAGCCTTGCTCTGATTTGGCACACAATGCAACTTTAAATGACACAATATTTACAAAGTAGCGGGTGATAAATGACATGGGCTGCAGTACTTACATCAGCATTTCACATGGAAACACCAATAAGCGGACATTACATACCATGTAGGAGAGAGTGCGGCCAGCCGGTGTATTGCACATCACACTACTCTACTGTATGTGTAGGAAGACATGTGATGGGGAAGACCTTGTGGGCAGATATGGGGTCCACTCTCTTGGCTTTGAGTGAAATCGTTCACCCATAATAGTAAGTAGGAACAGTATAACAGTATATTTAAAGGAACAGTCCAGGTAAACTGATACATAGCATGATGCTTAGTGAGGGAATCATAGAATGCAAGAGAATTCCCTCATGTCCTGCTTAAGATATAAAAGGGTTGTCCGCTTGTAAAATATTGATGACCTATCCTCAGGATAAGTTATCAATAGTAGATTTGCAGGGATCCATTACCTGGCAGCCCCTGCTGATCAGTTGCTTGCCAGGTCAGTATGATTGTGCACTAAACTGATTTCTGCTGGAAGCAGACAGCTCCGTTCTTATTGTAGTGGCCCGGCTTGGTAATGCAGGCAAAGTTCCCATTGATTTAAATACCATGTTTCCCCCAAAATAACACCCTGGATTATATAAATTTTAGCCCCAAAAGAGGTGATAGGTCTTATTTTCGGGGAATGTCTTAAATTTACTTACCTAGCAGGCTCATCCAGGTCCCACTTCCTGCTCTCCGAAGCTCCAATGCAATGGCTGTGATTGGTTCTTTGACCGCTGCTCAGCTAATTAATGCAGTGCCCAATGAACCAATCACAGCCATCGCATTGGTTCATTTAGCGCTGCATTCAGAGCTATTGCTTCCTGGATTTATGAATCCCGTAACCAGGAAGTGATCTTCTGTGGGCGAATGAGGACTGCAAGAAGTGCGTCTGAGCTCCGTAGAGCAGCGGGAGGGACCTGCACCTAGGGCCTATTTTCAGGGTGGAGCTTATATTTCAATCCTCCTAAAAATCCTGAAAAATCACGATAGGGCTTATTTTCAGGGTAGAAATTATTTTCGGGGAAACAGGATAGAAACTTGCCCGGTAATACCAAGCCTGTCCACTGCAGCAAGGGTGGATCCATCTGCTTTCTGCAGAATTCAGTTAAGCACACGAATGCAGCGGACCGCTGAAGAGTAATAGACCCCTATCAATCTACTATTGGTGACTTATTCTGAGGATAGGACATCAATTTACAAACAGCAATCCCTTTAATACAGTGGGGTAAAATGTACTTAGACTGGCATTTTATATGCTGATATAAGTAAACAGGGTCCTGGAATGATGTATTGCACGAAAATCTCAAATTCACACTTTGCAATACAATAAAAAGGAGGCTTTATAGGGAAACATGGGAGATTTTAAATAAGCAAAGCGCAGAAAGGTAGGACATGCCTCAATTGTTTTTTCACCCAACATCGCACCTGTGAAAACATCGCAAATGTGAAGGAAACCATTGAAAAGCATGGGTTTCATAATTTTGCGTTTTCACTTGTGCAATTCTATCACAAGTGTGAAGGTACCAATAGACTTCAATGACCAATTTTTACATGAAAATCGCACCAAAATAGGACATCCGGAAATTTTTGTTACTTGGACTATGTGTCCGAGTAAAGAAAAAGCTCATTTGAATATACCACGAATGGTTTCTATTTCAGTGCGATTTCAGACTGATTTCCTTGGTCTGATATTCGCACAGAAAACTTGCCCGTATGAATATGCCTTGCAGAATTATTTCTGATTACAGCTCTTGTGGACGGATGTCAGCAGATAAAGACAGCAAACACCCGCAGTGCATGGAGGGAGCTCGGCTCCACACAAACCCGGTGCACATCCATTGTACATGTACATCGGATGTCGCCAAGGGGTTAACCAATTCTAAGTCAATGAGGTCTATCGGGCACCGGTGATAGGTGGCGTATGTTGGGTCCGGTACTACGTCATGGTTTCTGTTATAAATGGAAAGCAGATGTGAACAGAGCTATTCAAGTGTACTTTATCCAAGCATGAGGCAAAAATAGGAAAAAGTATATGGACTGGAACCGAGCGCTGGCACTCCGTCATCTAAGACATCAGTGGGAATGGGGGCCGTTTTTGAACCACTGCCAATATTATTTTATGAGAACACTATTATTCTATTACATCCAGAAGGGTGGTGGGAAACCCACTCGGTATGGATATGATCGGGCAGTTTTAGATGAATAGGCGGATTTGGCCGAGATAAACTACTAAGCACGGTTGGTATTTTAGCCTCGAGCAGACAGTTTGCCCACCCATTACCCAGAAGTCGCGCATATATTGTGCTGTTTTTAAAGCATTGAGATGAGAATATGGGGTAATCCATTACATTGCTGCCGGTGTTGGCTGCTTCTATATTTCTGCCTCTCTACTCCCTGATGATGGATGTCCAAGGCCTTGACTTTGGCTGCATAAACTTCGTAGAATGAAAAGCCATTAGTGACATCCTACAGCTGTAGAGTCAATACTTCTTAATTAGAAACTTAAAAAAAGCCTCCCCCTTTCCACTTTGTATGTAGCTTGGGGTCTCGCTCGTATTCTGGTCCCTTTGTACTGCGCACATTATAATTTGTCATTGCCAACCTGAACTGGTGACATTGTGGAAGGAACTTTGTGGGCTCTGGCAGGAATGTGTTTTTGCAGTAAAGATATTGGAAATGAGCAAAAAGTCATTTTCTGTGAGGTACGTTATACGTTTGCTCTACAATATTAAGTCGACAATCTCTTACCGTAAATAAATAATATTTTAAGCCCCTTTCTCAAGACACAATTATCGTGCAAATCGCTTATTAGTTCGAGTGCTTTGGACGATAATTGTGCTGTGTGAACGCACGAACTGATTGACTGATCAATGAAAAATTGCTGATCTGATCTTTCTTGCAGAGCATTAAATCATCATCTATGAACGACGGCCTGTTTACTGTAAATGGAGGCTGGTGGTCCGGAACAATCCCCACCCGCTCTGCCTTCATTCACTGAGTGAGGATCCTGCTATGCAGAAGCACTGGAGGAATCATTGCTGGGACTGAAGTGCCGACAGTCATCCCATGTAAGGGCTTAAACAAAGAATAACCAGCATCCTCCATGAGGAGGAGCAAGAATAAATGGAGACAGACAGGCACTGATTGGCCGGCTGGGACACACGCCTCCCAGCCGACCAATCTATTCACACCCCCATAGAGAATTGCTTTAACTGGTCACCAAGCAGTGTTCTAATGGGGAAGAGAGACAATGGTTTCACATGATGCCAGTTGCCAGCTGGCAAAACTGGTAATGTGGTGCCAGGGGGTCATGTGTTATATTAATGCTGCAGATATACGGTAGATCTATAGATATACTATATGTTGAGTCTGATTGTTTATGAAGGAATCTTGCATTTCTATGCTTCCACAGGCATCAGCTGTCACCTCGGCATCATCTTTGTAACATATTGGTGACATTTGTCTCTTTCCTCTTTCCTTTTGTTCTCAGATGCTTTCATTTAATGAATGCATTTTAATTGATGATAATTGACATTATACAAATGGTCATAAATGGAGGCACAAAGGAGGTGCAGATTTACTTTCCACCATGTATGACCTAGATGTTGTAGTACTAGAAGGCTGGCCGGCCGCCTTGGATGTGTTTGCATTAAGCCCCCGCAGTCTTGTCCTGCACCAATAAATAAAGCCTATGGTAGCGGCAGACAGATCAGTGGTCTGTTGGACAGTGATGGTTTGTAATTTACACAGATTACTGCAAATGCAAAAAGTAAAAGCTGGCTGTCCTTTGATTTGATGGTCGGGTCGATGTGGTCCCCGAAGCCATTACGTGGAAAGTTTTTCTTAGAATACTAAGTCCTGGCATGGGTTTCTGAAAACAAGCCCAGGGAGATGTAATGGATTAATTCTAGCCTTTCACATTCAGAGCTGGAAAGCTGATCGGATCAATACAAATACTCAAGTACCTCTACCTGACCTTAGCTGGGGCTCTTGTACGCTCCGTATCAACTTAACTGCTACAAAAGGGAAAAAAAAAACCTTCTTGACCAGCGTGCTAAATACTGTATAGGCCAAACAACATTACGGAACTTCTCAAATTAAACAAAAAAAATAGATACAATTGTAGCAGAGCTGAATTTGTCATTTGACACAACTTGTACTTAAAGGGAATTTCTAGGCAGTTTCACTAAACTGCATAAAGCACAAGAAGTACTATATGGCTTTACATAGGACTGCTAGTAAACAGTAAAAAGAGCTTGCACTAAGATTGCAAATTATCACCTATCCATAGGCGTCATGCGAGGGTAATCCATTTTATTAATGCACCATTGACTTGAATAGACGATTTTTTTATTAATTGGACAAAAATAGAACATGCTGCATATTTTTCTTACTTGGACTGTTCATCTAAATAAAAAAAAAATGCCCATTTAAATATCCCCATTCAAATCAATGTGATTTCAGGATGATATTTTTTGTTCAAAAACACCACACTGGAGAATCTCCTTGTGTACAGCCTGAGGCTTTATTCCCACGAGCGTATATCGGACGCCGTTTTGACAGCTGGCCGATGTATGCTACCAACTGAGGCGTAAAAGCTCTTTAACGGGCGCACAAATCTAATGTTTGTGTGCCCATTCAGACAGCATGGGCCCTAGTGCATATCCCCTAAGGCCACCATGCCGTTGCCCTTTCCCCTTCCCTCCTCCTCCTCTCTAGCCCTTTGTCAGCAGCCAGCAATGGGAAGAGGCAGAAAGGGTCAGCACCTAGTTCTGCCCCCGTCCTGCCCCCTTCCATTGCAATCAGCTGGAAGGGAGGAGAGAGGAGGGAGGGAGTTTAGCAGTCACTCTGCTAAACTCCCTCCCACCTCCCTTCTCTGGCTGCTGTTATTGGCTCCCATAGGAGTCCATGCAGCAGCCGACATGTTCCGGCCCAAAAGATAGTTCCAGGACTATCTTTTGAGCCCAACGTAAAAACGCCCGGCGCTATATTGGCTGGCCAGGCACTTTTATGTTACGGGAATACAGCCATGTGATCTGATGCATTGGAATCCAATGCATCAGATCATAGCGTATATCGGCCAACCATGAAAACGGCGAGCCGATATACGCTCGAGGGAACACAGCCTAAAAGTTCTTTCACATGGATGTAGGCGTTTTTACATTTTCTCGCCGGTGCCAAAAAATCACGTGAAAGGATTTTTTTTTAGCCATGGTAATTAGCGTTTTGTTGCCCATTCACATGACCATGAGCATGGTTTATAGCGAAAAAATATGTCGCACCCGGAAACTCCTCGCTCGGCCTAAACCCTTTTAATGACTTCTAATGCCTACATAGACGCACCCGTAAGCTTTTCGCAGTGTTGGCCTCTGCTAAAATGCCTCCCCCTCCCTTTTTTCTCAGCTCCCATAGGAGTCTAGGGGACCCACTGATGCATATAGGCCAAAACATAGTTCCAGACTGATCTTTTTGCCCAATGTATATGCGTCGGCACGTATTTTGGTTGCATATGTTCCATTATTCACGGTTCAATGTTTTTACGCGCTCTGTATTCGCCCATGTGAATGAATGCATTGGAAACCAATGGCTCAGATGGTCGCATCTATCAGCCGGCCGTTAAAATGAACCTACATAGCCTCGTATATACATTCATGCGAATAAAGCTGAACACTTATGCCTATGTAGCTATACCACCAGTAAAACTCAAAGGATACTACAAATGCAAATTGGGATGTAGCAGAGCTGAGTTTGTCATTAAGCACAGCGCATAGTAATATGCTATCAGTTATTTATGATTTATCATTCTCTTTACTCTGAAAGCTTCTCAATGGCAGTAGGTAATGTAAATGAATGCAGCAATGCTCTGCAGAGTGCTGAGGCACGAGGTGTGAGGCTCTGACTGTACAGAAGAAGTATTATATAAACTATGAATCTTAATGATGCCATCTGTTATGTATTTATTTTCTTATAACTTATTTTTAGGACATTGGAATGAGAGGAGGATCTATGGAGCCGCTCGGAGATGATCTCCCAGGTGATGGAAAGCAGCGAGCTCCAGCCTGGTCAGCACTCAACATCACCTTGCATAAATAAGATGAGCTCATCTAATAATTAACAAAGTTGCTTAGTCATAATCACAGGAGAAGATATAGGACCTCAAGAGGAAAGAGATGCGCAGAACATACAGCGCAATTCACATCGACTTATCTATGGAGGATCTGGATATTAAACTGAGCTGTCTGATTATAGTAACTGTGCGAGTGGCTCCAAGGTCTGCTGTCTCCAGCAAACACTGAGGCATCAAGATGTGTCCTGCTCATCTAAAACATAAGAGTGATTACAGCATGTGTTTTATGATTGGAATTACATCTCTACACGGCTCTTCTAGCCAAACACCTGACGATGCTGAAGGGCAAATATTTCCAGGTGTGCTTTTCAAGATATTTCTCCAATTTGAGATAAATGTGGAGGAATTTAATATGCACTGCTAAATACTGCAGCAATGCCCCCGTATAGTCCCATTGTAATCTTTATAGGAAATAATATAACTACTAAAATACTGTCTCCTATGTACAAATATATAACTACTATAATACTGCCCCCTATGTACAAGAATATAACTACTATAATACTGCCCCCTATGTACAAATATATAACTCCTATAATACTGCCCCTATATACAAGAAGATAACTACTATAATACTGCTCCCTATGTACAAGAATATAACTACTATAATACTGCCCCCTATGTACAAGAATATAACTACTATAATACTGCCCCCTATGTACAAGAATATAACTACTATAATACCGCCCCCTATGTACAAGAATATAACTACTATAATACTGCCTCCTATGTACAAGAATATAACTACTATAATACCGCCCCTCTATGTACTAGAATATAACTACTAAAATACTGTCTCCTATGTACAAATATAAAACTACTATAATACTGCCCCCTATGTACAAGAATATAACTACTATAATACTGCCCCCTATGTACAAGAATATAACTCCTATAATACTGCCCCTATATACAAGAAGATAACTACTATAATACTGCTCCCTATGTACAAGAATATAACTACTATAATACTGCCCCCTATGTACAAGAATATAACTACTATAATACTGCCCCCTATGTACAAGAATATAACTACTAAAATACTGTCTCCTATGTACAAATATATAACTACTATAATACTGCCCCCTATGTACAAGAATATAACTACTATAATACTGCTCCCTATGTACAAGAATATAAATACTATAATACTGCCCCTATGTACAAGAATATAACTACTATAATACTGCCTCCTATGTACAAGAATATAACTACTATAATACCGCCCCCTATGTACAAGAATATAACTACTAGAATACTGCCTCCTATGTACAAGAATATAACTACTATAATACTGCTCCCTATGTACAAGAATATAACTACTATAATACTGCCCCCTATGTACAAGAATATAACTACTAGAATAGTGCCTTCTATGTACAAGAATATAACTACTATAATACTGCTCCCTCTGTACAAGAATATAACTGCTATAATACTGCCTCCTATGTACAAGAAAATAACTACTATAATACTGCTCCCTATGTACAAGAATATAACTACTATAATACTGCCCCCTATGTACAAGAATATAACTAATATAATATTGCCTCCTATGTACAAGAATATAACTACTATAATACTGCCTCCTATATACAAGAATATAACTACTAGAATACTGCCTTCTATGTACAAGAATATAACTACTATAATACTGCCCCCTATGTACAAGAATATAACTACTATAATACTGCTCCTATGTACAAGAATATACCTACTATAATACTGCTCCTATGTACAAGAATATAAGTACTATAATACTGCCCCCTATGTACAAGAATATAACTACTATAATACTGCTCCTATGTACAAGAATATAACTACTATAATACTGCCCCCTATGTACAAGAGTATAACTACTATAATACTGCCCCCTATGTACAAGAATATAACTACTATAATACTGCCCCTATGTACAAGAATATAACTACTATAATACTGCTCCTATGTACAAGAATATACCTACTATAATACTGCTCCTATGTACAAGAATATAAGTACTATAATACTGCCCCCTATGTACAAGAATATAACTACTATAATACTGCTCCTATGTACAAGAATATAACTACTATAATACTCCCCCCTATGTACAAGAATATAACTACTATAATACTGCCCCCTATGTACAAGAATATAACTACTATAATACTGCCTCCTATGTACAAGAATATAACTACTATAATACTGCCCCCTATGTACAAGAATATAACTCCTATAATACTGCCCCCTATGTACAAGAATATAACTACTATAATACTGCCCCTATGTACAAGAATATAACTACTATAATATTGCCTCCTATGTACAAGAATATAACTACTATAATACTGCTCCTATGTACAAGAATATAAGTACTAATTACTAATCTTGGACAAGCCCTCTAACAAGCTTCCTCTCTCCCCCTTGTGTTGTTTAGTGGTCCCCAGGCATGCGGCATTTACAGGAGCTCCGGAGACGCATTGCAGGGGGACGGTAAATAGGGCATCAGTGATATTGATAATGCACAGACTCCCATTAATCTATGAATAACTTTAACAGTTTGTTCATTCAACCTCACAATCTGCTCTCAGGCCTTTTTTCAAATGCACAGCGCAGCATTTAAAGCAGCCCCAGGATTTATCCTCAGTCACTGCGCTCGTACCATTCACTCCCTGCAATAACATTAATCAAAAAAAATTAAGCTGTAGATAGTGCGGGAAGGAATTGCTTCTGTAACACCGCTCTTTATTATCAATTTGGGTCTTTGCTATCTCTGTGAACAGCTGACCAATTACTTGCGCCTTAATTTGCCACTAGTAAACAACTGCAGTTTTATACTTTGTTTCAGAGGAACAGTTCAATTACAGCTTCACCTCCGGACCCCAGAACTAGCTGATTCATTGCAAGCTTGGTTTATTGCAAGGAAAGCAGCAGGGGAGGTGCGCGTAATAAATTAGGTCTCCACAAAATGTGGACAGTGGAGGAGGGGAATGTGAAAACCCAGATAGGAGAACATTGTTATCCTATCACATTCAACAGTGACCTGACCTATCGAGATTAACCCTCTCTAGCCAATTAGCTGATCCTTTAATCGCCGATAAACCTGCTTTTTAGTGCAAACTTGCCAGCGGTCCAGATTGTTATGGGGCTATCCCATAAATGGGTTCAGAAAAGGGGCTGGCTTATGCAAATTTGCCTTAATGATGATAAGTATTCTACTGCACTAAGGAAATGCATACATGGCAATTTCTTGATATATTCGTGTTCTCGGGATTTTTCAAAACACACATATTGGAAATATATAGAATTTTGTCTAGCTTTGACTTCTATGTTGATGTGCAGATGTAGCAAAGTTTAACCTGACTGTGATAACTTTCTGTAACAAGCTATCTTATCTTAATGGGGTATTCCCACCTTGGCTTTAAATGAACGAGATGGGAAACTAATGCCTTGGCTACTGGCCACCAGTTTGGAGCCTATGGAAATTTTCTGCAAACAGAGCTATTCTGAATGGCACAGATTAATGCCTTGATCCCCCAACCCTTACCCCCATACCTTTTATTCTCCCCTCATCTCTTTCTTCCTCCCTCCTTCTAGTTCTTGTCTTCTTGTTTCTCCCTTCTCTTCTAAATGTCTTCTCGATACTTAGATGGTTCTCTTTTACTAAGTTGCTGTTACCTTAGGCACATGACATTCTGTTAGCATAGACCTACCTTATTTTTGTCTCCCTCTTAAACGCTGTCTCGTACTGCATTGGGAGGATTTGCGCCTTGGGCTTGCAGTTTTGTATTGTGAATTAAGCATATTGTTATTTGATGGCTGTACATCCTGGTAATGTATCTACAGCTCCTACCTTCCACCTCTTTGTTTGATTCTTATAACTTTGAAAATTGCAGAAAAAAAAAGAGAGCGGCCATTTTTTTCTATCGCGACCATGAAAAGCCAAGATGGGAATACCCCTTTAAACCATTAAAAGCTATTGTTTTATTATCTGAACACAGTAGACACCATTGTAAAGAAATTGAAAGGAGAAATAAACTGCGGTTCAGAAAGTTATGTCGACATATTAAAAGACAAGCCGTGCATGCTCAGTTTAAAGAAGTACTCGTAAAGAACTTCCCCCCTGCAATTAATCCGTATTGCGGAAGATAAGGATCCTCCTGGATAAAATATTTAAGGAGACTCTGTCACTTTTAGTACTATAAGATAAGTTAAAATTAGGTGAGTCACTAAGTTCAGGGATGTGAGTGTTACTTACCTTCCCTGTTGATTCCCCAATGTCAACACTGGAAACCGCCACTCAGTACTTTGAGTGGTGCTGCTAAGTAGTCCGCCCATTATGAAATTAGAACAGGTAGAATACTTAGCATTAAGTGTCGGCTTCCAGCGCTGACACTGCAGGAGGTAAGTAGAATACTTACATCCCTGGACTCAGTCAGTCACCTACTTTTAGTCCTATAAATTTAGCTTATCAGGCTAAAAGAAGGTAACAATTTTTCTTTTGAGGACAAGAGTAGACATCAGAGAACAACTTTATGATTAGTGGGAGTCAAGAACGCTGGTCCCTCACCAATCACAAGAACGGGGGTCCCAATGTTCTCTGAATGAATGTAGTGGAGAACATATATGCGCTCATAGTCGGCAATTTCCAACAAGTCATTAAAATTAATGGAGCAGCTGGCCGCATTCGCAAGCACCACTGCATTAATGTGGAGGTCCTCGTTTTTAGGATCAGTGGGAGTCACAGTGAATGAACCCCCAACTGATTATACATGCTGATAACTTTAGGTCTTAGTACAACCCCTTTAATATTTGAATGTAGAGTGTTTATCAAGAAATTGGACAGCCCCTTTAAGGTGTTGAAACCTTTCTAACTTCTCCGGTAAAATATTGAGTTTTATGTTTGCTAATTAAAAGTCTTTTCTATTGTCTTAGATGTTAATACAGTAACTCATTCCTTGAAATGGAACGTCCCATAATCCTGTACATCTTCTTATGTGGCTTGTAAATTCTTAGCTTGAAATCCTTCCCATCGATAAAGCTGATTTTCCTTCTCTTAGAAGGCGTTGATTAGAGCCTAATGAGATCTGGTTCCGTCTCTAACAGTTTTTTTTTGTTACGGTGTGTATAATATATTGTCTGTTTTCCCTCCTGGTAAAATCACCTCTTGGCTGTTTAGACAATGGCGGTTATTGATCAACTGGGAATTGCTAATACTTGCACCGAGTGTTAGGCAATGAGGCATATAGGCAATGTAATGTGGAAAGCGGTTGTTGCCTGGAAACCAGATACATAAAAACGACGTTTATTAGCAGACGAGTTAGAAATTACTTTACAATATTTGGATGTTAATCCTTATAGACATCAGGACAATTTTTGGGAAAAGATGCTTCCTTGTGTAGGAAATATGTCATAGAGAGAACAGCCACAAGTTGCTACGATGTAGAAACCATACTGTAATATAGCCATCATAATGTACACATACGAGTACAGACAGGGGCGTAGCTAAAGGCTCATGGGCCTGGGTGAAAAAGTGTATCTTGGGGCCCGAAACTTTTCTTAACCCCTTAACACAGAGGCGTAACTTGAAGCTCCTGGGTCCCAATGCAAAACCTGTAGCAGGGCCCCCAACTATGATGCTTTATTCATAGTACTGGGCTCCCTATATGGAGAAGAAAGGCCTTATGGGCCCCCTAAGGCTCCTGGGCCCAGGTGCAACCGCATCCCCTGCATCCATAGTTATGCCAGTGAGTACAGATGTATCTTTCTTTAGCTTGACTCTTGTCCTGAGATATAACAGTGTGCCTTGTCTGGTTGGTTTGTTTATACTTTGAATTACTTTACTATGAGTTTTATTGTGTTAAGATAAGAGAACAATAGCTTTTATATGGGTTAAGATAAGAAAACTTCCTGCACCATGCTATCACAAACGAGCTAAAATTTTCTGCACCTGTAACATGCTATTTTATATTTTTGACCAGAGTTTTCCTTGAAGACCAACGTCACTTCCACTCAGGAATACCTGTAGTCAATAGGACGTTCCCCCAAAAATTTTGAACATCCAAAATGATGCTCCAGTCTTGCAAACAAAATGTACCCTATGACAGGAGACAAAGGAGAAATATCTGTCATCTTCCCTTTGTTACATTCTGCCATGGATTCGTCAGTTCCTGGGACCTTCTTCCATTTTCAAAGATTGCCACAGCACCCCCGTTATTACCTGATAGTCAGGTGAACAGCGCTGTCTAATCAGAGAGCAGCTTTTAGTGTGCATTGACTAGCAATGCATTTCCAATGCACAGTGTGCATCAGGCAGTCATCGAAGTGCTTGGCCAACTTAGAAAACCAAAGGGCAGTCCAATAACCGGTGAATTCAATGCAGGACATTGGGAATGTAGAGCAGCAGAAAATATAATTCTCCCTCCTCTTTGGTTCTCAAGCCAAATTTTGTCTCATGTCTGGAGGGTTGCTTCAACCTTGCTGGATAAATGAACATCAGTCAAAGGAAAGCTCAACTTGAGTAAAGGCTCGTTCACATTTGCACTATGGATTCCCTATTCCTGCGCTGTAATGGCAGCAGATCATCAGACTACCCGGCTGAACGGATCCATCTTATGATGGAACTCAATAAACCCTATGCGCTATAATGGGGTCCATTCTGTCTCCGTCCTGGATTTTTGCAGAAATCAGACATAGAGGATCTGAAGAAACTTTCGACACTGGTGTGAACACAGCTAAACTTTGTCAATACTTTCCATTACTTATCGTGTACTGATTTTACAGCTGCAAGCTTTTTTCTTCTCTATTCACAGAGAAATCAAAAGTAAAAATCCTGCTGTTTCTTTCTTAGAATTTGTAGGTAGTTCATCTGCAATAGGCAGAGGGTCATGTGACCTAGCGATGCATTGCCCAGTGGAAGCAGGAATCCAGTAGAAGCTGGAAAACAGCTTTCTGTCTAAACGGAGAATTAAGACATCAGTTAAAAAGCAACATATGATAAGTGAAATGAACGATTTACAAAAATCTTCAGCATTTAATGGGATTTAAGAGCGTGGAATTTTGCAAACCTTGTAAAAAAGTTGAGTTTTCCTACTTTCTGACATGAGCAGTATAGTATAGCTGAACTGAACTTGTTATTGACAGAACTAAGGCTATGGCTACATGGCAAAATGACCTTGTAAGTAATGTTTGTGATATGACAGACACAAAAGTCGTAAAAAATCCAAATTTGCAGTTTTTTTTGGGCGGCAAATTGCAATGAACAAACAACTTTTCCAGCATAGAGTTGAAGGAGCTATAAGTAGCTTGTGACGGCAAATCATTTGCAATATGTTACCGTTTTTTGGGGGATGGGGGAAACTTTGAGGTTTTTTTGGGTTTCTTCACACATTGTGGAAATGCTGTAAACTTTTCGCTGCCGTAATCGCGGAAGGAAATTCTGCAGCATTTACAGTGCAAGACGTGCGGAGGAAATATGCGATATCTCCCTCACGTGGTGCGGAAAGTTTCTGCATTAAATTTGCAGTGTTTTTGGAAAACATTACGGATTCTAAATCCGCAGCATGTCTACTTATGTTGTGGATTGATGATGCGGATATCAACCCTTTAAATACAGGTGTTCAGATTCTTGCGCTCCGGTGTGGAATTTGAAAAGCGGGCGAAGGGGAAGAAATTTCCCCTGCTCATGCGGGACTACGTTCCGTGCCGCCGAGTATAGTTGCACCTACGGCCATCTGAGACCATCCCAAAATAGTCACACGACCGGAATATGGCGGCAAGTTCCAGACCAACTGCACATATTTTTTGTCCCACAGTTTGTATGCCGCTTGATGTTTCACAACCAACATCATTGTGTAGCCCTAGTCTTACAGTGATATTATAGGACAGCAGGCAACCCTAATACATTTACCAGATGGGTAATCACAGTGTGCACAACTCTAATTGACAAATACAGCTCTGCTACATATGCCTTTAGAAGCCCTGGGTATCTAGTATGCGCAACTCTTAAGTCTTTCGGATCTACTTTTCCCTTTCAGCTGGGTCTGAAGGGGTTAATAATGCCATTAAGCCAGCCGGCGTGTATCGAGGAGACGGGTGATTAAGGTACCTGACTATGGAGAATGAGGCTGCACTTTCCATACCAGCGTCTCCAGCCAAATATAGCTGAGGCCCAGGAGAGGCGTAAGCGTAACTCCCTACAGTTTGTGGCCTACTTTCAGCTCCATTAATGGAATAAGGGCCAGGAGGAATGATGTCATGAGATTAGCTTCCTAATTAAACATCGCCTTTCTTCTCCGCTCCTCTGCTCGCTTTGTCTTCTCAAAGTGATGTTTAATAATAACTAAACTACAAGTGTCCCCTTCATTTTACTATGTGACAAGCGCTTAAAGACGCAGTCGTTGCATCGCCACAAAGAATATCACAGTATTGCAGCTAATCCTACTATTAGAGCCGGGTGATTTCTCCGTAGGAAAGAGGATTTTACTATATTGAAATGCAAAAAAAAAAAAGCAAAACAAAAAAGCCTAAAAAGCTCCAAAACAAACAAACAAACAAAAAAGGCAACAAATTCCATTTTCAAGTTCCTGTTTTAGTCTGGGTTCACGCCGGGCAGAATTGCGGCGGAATTTCCGTGCAGACTTTCTGCATGGAGATTCCACCTGCAATTTTCATCTCGGGATAAAACAGCAAAGTGGACGAGATTTGCAAAAAGATCGTCCACACGCTGCGGGCAAGCCGCGCAGCAACTGACATGCGGTGTGGAAATCAAGACTGCGGCATGTCAATTGCTTCTGCGGCACCCTCTCTCCTCTCTATGTGGAGAGCTGGCCACAGCGGAGTAAGCCGCTTGAATGCCCGAGCCAAATCTCGCAGAATTTCTGTGCGGTCCCGCGGCAGACATACCACAAGATTTCTGCGGGATTTCCATCCCATGTGAACCGAGCCTTACTGTTAGACCAAATGCACATGACTAGGTCGGATCCTGCAGCAGAATCCGACCCAGTGCCCGGCCAGTGACCGCTGTGTACCTGTCTGGATGGTTTTCATCTGTGCTGCGGATGAGGCAGTTGGCGCACATGTGAAGCACAGATGTGATCACGTCGTTGCTAGGTGATGACACGGATTCCGTGGCCTATCTGCAATGACAACTGCGTAAGGGCCGTGGCTCGGACGGCTTCCATTGACTTCAATAGAAGCCATCTGCATGGATTCCATCTCAAAATAGAGCATCACAATTGATTTCTGCTCATAGGCATGGAAACCCGCTTTCACATCGCTATGGCCGGTATTTGCTACGGAATCTGGAGGCGGACGCCCGCTCCAGATTCCGCAATGCAAGTCCGGCTATTTACATTGGGCCTTAAACACTCCTTTAAATTTAAGCCAGGCTCACACGGGCGTATGATTACCACCTTTACACCCGTGTGATACGTGGTAACTTGCAGGCAATCCATTACATTGCCTTACGCAGCTCAAATTTGCGCGTCGGAATTGTACTATACACGTGCGCAAAAAAGAACACAGCATGTTGTTTTTTGCTGCGTATAAACATGCACTAGAGCCCATTGCTCTCTATGGGTGCACATATACGTGTGCCCACACGCAATTACATGGTGTTTGGGCGGCATGTATTCGCGCCGCGGGAAATATAAACAAAGGAAAACAGGTAGACTGTGCATGACAGTGTGTGCAGTTCAATTTCACCGCCATACGTGGCGGTACACCGGGTCACCGCCGGCTACACAGCTGTAAAACGTTGTGCGACCCACGTAGAGTTTTACGCTTATGGCTGGGTAAGCCCGGCCTTAAAATACTTCCACAATATTCTCAATTCATGCCGGCTTCACAGGAGTGTATATGCGAGCGCATCGTTCTTGCTGCAAAATGTGCGCGCAATACACAATTAATAGAACACATTGAGTTTAACGGGTTCGTTCACACAAGCGTATTATGTGCGCGCATTTCGTTTGTGCAAAAAAATATGCTGTGTGCTCTATTTTTGCACAAATATGCTGCCCAAATACACAAATAAATGTGCTTACCACCGTGTGACAGCGGCTTTTTACTACCTTTACAGGGGGCAATTATTATGTAACATTGCAGGAAATTGTGTCGGCCTAGAGTTTGTACAGATGCAGCAATTGTTAAAATGACGGGTGCATCATGATAACTTGATTGACAGCATTGTCGTACATCGTAGTAGAGTTATTATAACGGGTTAAATGTCAAGTTAATGTTTGCTACATCTGTAGCTCACAGAGGATTATCAATAAACATGTGGTTGTACACGTTATATGACCTATCCATTGGATAAGTGGGAAAAGTACTGAAACCCCCATCAGTCCTGAAAACAGCAGTCCCATGATCCATTCTTTTTAGCTTGCTGCCACCACTTGCAATGATGTCTGATTGAATAGAGTGCTGGTCACACATGCATGGTGCAACTCCATTAATTTCGATGGAGCTGATGGAAATAGCCTAGAACAATCCTCAGCTCTCTCCATCAGCCCCACTGGAGCTGAATGGGGCAGCACTGTGCATGCACATTCACGGCTCCATTCAATCTCCTCCTCGCTGCAGTGATTCTACAATGGAAGGACCATACCATGTGACCTGGTGTCGGAACTGGGCCAGAAGTGTAGGATGCAACACTGCTGGACATGGTAAGTATATCCCCTCCCTGGACAACCTCTTTAAAGCTCTGCTCACACTTGTCCTCATCTCTTACATTGTTGGGCTCCATCATAGGGCCAAACAATGAAAATGATGGAAGTGCCAGATCATGGTCGGCATTGCTACATCTATGTAGGAAAGCCTCTAAAATTAACATACCGCTCCATTTTCAGGACAATGTTCTGTCCAGGGACCACAGCAGGATGCGGTATGTAACTGGTTATTTATCTCTACCATCTCTCTTGTGCTGAACTGGAGGCTGATGGTCTGGCCTACAGTACATTGGTACATAGCCACAAATCTCATACCTGCATGGTTGTTCAGCCTCTATATGTAAGCAGGAATGTTTCCATACACTGTGATACATTTGTGTGTCTATATACAAAGTTACAGAATAGTTTTAATACTGCAGCAGCTTTCCTCTGTTCACTCCATTATGACTGGTCTGCCATATCCTACTTTCTGGAAGCGATAAGTGGACTACTGTATGTCCATAGAGAGCCGTATATAAATGGACACCTCTGCACTGCTTTCCTGCAGACTTGGGCTCTGGGAACTCAGCCATGAAAACCAGTAAATGATTACAACAACCTACCAAGACAGTTTACATACTGCTTCTTGGTCTCTTCCAGCAAGGAAAGTGTTAAGGATCCTGAGTTTTACCTTTGCGCCCTTAATGTTTGTCCCCTCTGGAATTTTTGGCAAGTACAAGAGATGGAAAAAAAAGAGTCTGTGAGCAAGAATAATGGAGAAATCCCCCTCGGTCGGCATCTTTTGTGCAGGTGTGCAGTCATTTTGCAAATGGCAAATCAGCAGTCTGGAAAAGTGTTCAGTTAACATTTATCACCCCTTCCCTTAGTCATCAGCGCCGTCCCCCTCCCCAGGGACACAATGTGCTAATTCGTTTACACTGCCCCATGGGACACCGAAGGCCACATGATGCACAGAAAGCAAAGTTGGACGGGAAAGTGAATTCAGCCGTCTTTAGCCTTAATGAAATGCACTCTAAACCAGTGTGATGGACAATTACAGTGTCTAAAGGTCACAGCTTAAAAAGCAATTCCAGGCGCACCTGCTAGTAACATGATGGTGCAAGAACCAATTCTGCACTACACAGCAAACAAGTTTCTAAAGCAGGTGTCTGCTAAATAGCTTTAGTATACCCTGAATATAAATCCATCATACCTCAGGATGAAGTACAGGTTTCACATTCTTTTTACTATGGGAGCCACCTCCTCCTGCGCACACTGTGGCCCCCTACTGCACTAAGTATGCATAAACTGCCAAGAGTACAAGAGGAAATAGATGTACAACAGCAGGATTCCCAAAGCATTTAGCTGTTGCCCTGAAAAAGTGATCAGAAACATTCAACAAAAGGTAAATACTACAATATTGCAATTTTGATAATACTGCCCTCTTGTTAACAACAACATAACTACTAGAGGGATGGAAACAGGCTGAAATGGTTGGACATTTGTCTTTTTTTAGCCTAGTATACAGCATACTATGTTAATATAATACTGTTCCCTATGTACAAGATTATAACTACTATAATACTGCCCTCTATGTACAAGAGTATAACAACTATTATACTGCCCCCTATGTACAAGAATATAACTAATATAATACTGCCCCATATATACAAGAATATAACCACTATAATACTGCCTCCTATGTACAAGGATATAACTACTATAATACTGCCCCTATGTACAAGAATATAACTACTATAATACTGCTCCATACGTACAAGAATATAACCACTATAATAATGCCCCCTATGTACAAGAATATAACTACTATAATACTGCCTTCTATGTACAAGAATAGAACTACTATAATACTGCCCCCTATGTACAAGAATATAACTACTATAATACAGCCCCCTATGTACAAGAATATAACTACTGTAATACTTCATCCTATGTACAAGAATATAACTACTATAATACTGCCCCCTATGTACAAGATTATAACTACTATAATACTGCCCCCTATGTACAAGAATATAACTACTATAATACTGCCTCCTATGTACAAGATTATAACTACTATAATACTGCCCTCTATGTACAAGAGTATAACAACTATTATACTGCCCCCTATGTACAAGAATATAACTAATATAATACTGCCCCCTATATACAAGAATATAACCACTATAATACTGCCTCCTATGTACAAGGATATAACTACTATAATACTGCCTCCTATGTACAAGAATATAACTACTATAATACTGCCCCCTATGTACAAGAATATACCTACTATAATACTGCTCCATACGTACAAGAATATAACCACTATAATACTGCCCCCTATGTACAAGAATATAACTACTATAATACTGCCTCCTATGTACAAGAATATAACTACTATAATACTGCCTTCTATGTACAAGAATATAACTACTATAATACTGCCTCCTATGTACAAGAATATAACTACTATAATACTGCCTTCTATGTACAAGAAAAGAACTACTATAATACTGCCCCCTATGTACAAGAATATAACTACTATAATACTGCCCCCTATGTACAAGAATATAACTACTGTAATACTTCATCCTATGTACAAGAATATAACTACTATAATACTGCCCCCTATGTACAAGATTATAACTACTATAATACTGCCCCCTATGTACAAGAATATAACTACTATAATACTGCCTCCTATGTACAAGATTATAACTACTATAATACTGCCCTCTATGTACAAGAGTATAACAACTATTATACTGCCCCCTGTGTACAAGAATATAACTAATATAATACTGCCCCCTATATACAAGAATATAACCACTATAATACTGCCTCCTATGTACAAGGATATAACTACTATAATACTGCCCCCTATGTACAAGAATATAACTACTATAATACTGCCCCCTATGTACAAGAATATACCTACTATAATACTGCTCCATACGTACAAGAATATAACCACTATAATACTGCCCCCTATGTACAAGAATATAACTACTATAATACTGCCTCCTATGTACAAGAATATAACTACTATAATACTGCCTTCTATGTACAAGAAAAGAACTACTATAATACTGCCCCCTATGTACAAGAATATAACTACTATAATACTGCCCCCTATGTACAAGAATATAACTACTGTAATACTTCATCCTATGTACAAGAATATAACTACTATAATACTGCCCCCTATGTACAAGATTATAACTACTATAATACTGCCTCCTATGTCCAAGAATATAACTACTATAATACTGCCTCCTATGTACAAGAATAGAACTACTATAATACTGCCTCCTATTTACAAGAATATAACTACTATAATACTGCCTCCTATGTACAAGAATATAACTACTATAATACTGCCCCTATGTACAAGAATATAACTACTATAATACTGCCCCTATGTATAATAATATAACTACTATAATACCACCTCCTATGTACAAGAATATAACTACTATAATACTGCCTCCTATTTACAAGAATATAACTACTATAATACTGCCTCCTATGTACAAGAATATAACTACTATAATACTGCCCCTATGTACAAGAATATAACTACTATAATACTGCCCCTATGTATAATAATATAACTACTATAATACCACCTCCTATGTACAAGAATATAACTACTATAATACTGCCCCCTATGTACAAGAATATAACTACTATAATACTGCCCCTATGTACAAGAATATAACTACTATAATACTGCCCCTATGTATAATAATGTAACTACTATAATACCGCCTCCTATGTACAAGAATATAACTACTATAATACTATCTCCTATGTACAAGAATATAACTACTATAATACTGCCCCTATGTATAATAATATAACTACTATAATACCGCCTCCTATGTACAAGAATATAACTACTATAATACTATCTCCTATGTACAAGAATATAACTACTATAATACTGCCCCTATGTATAAGAATATAACTACTATAATACTGCCTCCTATGTACAAGAATATAACTACTATAATACTGCCCCTATGTATAAGAATATAACTACTATAATGCTGCCCAATATGTACAAGAATATACCTACTATAATACTGCCTTCTATGTACAAGAATATAACTACTATAATACTGCCCCTATGTATAAGTATATAACTACTATAATACTGCTCCCTATGTACAAGAATATAACTACTATAATACTGCCCCTTATGTACAAGAATATAACTACTATAATACTGCCCCTATGTATAAGTATATAACTACTATAATACTGCTCCCTATGTAGAAGAATATAACTACTATAATACTGCCTCCTATGTACAAGAATATAACCACTATAATACCGCCTCCTATGTACAAGAATATAACTACTATAATACTACCTCCTATGTACAAGAATATAACTACTATAATACTGTCCCCTATGTACAAGAATATAACTACTATAATACTGTCCCCTATGTACAAGAATATAAACTACTATAATACTGCCTCCTATGTACATGAATATAACTACTATAATACTGCCCCTATGTATAAGAATATAACTACTATAATACTGCCCTTATGTACAAGAATATAACTACTATAATACTGTCCCCTATGTACAAGCATATAACTACTATAATACCGCTCCTATGTACAAGAATATAACTACTATAATACTGCCCCCTATGTACAAGATTCTAATATATAATATTCTTTGCAGATATTATTTAGGGTAAATAATTTTTGAAATGTCATAAATAGAACATATACAGTACTGCTCCGTTTTGCAGGTTTACCATCTGCCCCCTGGCTGTAGAATACTGAATAAGTAAAATGAATAAGACAGTATTCTGACGTGTTGGCCTAAATCCTGAATGAAGCTCTGGCTGCTTACAGTCAGCATGAAGCTTAATGTTCTGCTTCTTCATATCACAGCAATTAAGAATAAATAAAAGTCAAATATTCTTTATTACGGTCTCCTGTACAGACCATGTAAGCCATGTTGATGAGACTTTGTTGGCTTCCAGCAACCTTCCTAAGTGATAGTGTTATTAATGGAGACCGGTACAGTCAGCTTCTGCCTCTGCAACTTTTTTTTTTCTTGTGGCTAAGGATTTCCAGGAATCCCAGAGCAGTTAATATATTTGGAGTGGAGCAGCTGCAGGGCAACCTATTTCTATGATAATGTGTGAGCCGAGACGTTATTGTTATGTTCCCAGTACGAATTTTATAGATACACGATGCATAATGACCCATCCGTCTGCCAAAGTTACACCAAAATTTACTGTTTGGTAACATATCAAACTTTTTCTTCCTATAAACAAAGACATTCTTAATCATGTGCAGTCTAGTGTGGGAATGACATCAATGCAACTATAGAAAACACAGAAGAGGCAATTTCAATGTAGCTTATAGAATTGGAGAGCCCAAAACCCTGATTGACCCTGTTGAGTTATATTGGCCCAACCAGAGTAATGAGCGCATCCTATACAGAGGTATTCATTATGGGTAGAGTGTTGAAAGCCCAAATAAAAGAATGCTAAGCTGGTGCAAGTTAACATGGTGTGCCAAGACCTTTGGGACCAGAAACAAAGAACTTTCAAGTTATACCTTTTTTGAATATTGCTAGTCATACACATACTTCTGGCCAATAGTGATAAATAGTGATGAGCGAACTTTTGAAAAGTTTGGTTCAGCTGGTTCACTGAACTTGAAAAATGTTTAGTTCTGCCCAAATTAGTTTGAACCAGAAGTTCACCAAACCCCCTAAAATGGGCGTATAACAAAAAGAGCCATAAAAGCCCTGTATAGTACCCTGAAAGTGTTATGCAAGGCTTATATGGCTCTTGGACAGTGTTATACACCAGTGTTCAAGACTAGTGTTGAGCCATCTGAAGCAGTAGAACAGGATAACAGCCCCTATAACTTGCAGTCAGCGCCCTCCTGAGATGGTGGTGGGAAGAAGGAAGCCAAAATGCCCAGAGCTTACTCTCTCAAGTGGTTCAGTAGCTACCACATGGCCTGCTTGTTCTCAGTTGACCTTAAAACTATTAGACCTCATTCACATTGGCATTGGAGGTTCCATTCGGAGACTCTGCTGCAGATTCAGCTAAGTTACCAGCAAAACATGTGCAGCATATAACACTATTTTTTCTAGTGAAGTGCAGAACACCATAAATGAAATCTAACAGACCTCATTACTCATTGGGGTCTGTCGGGTGCCTTTGGTGTGCAGTATATAACGAAACCGGAAATGACATTCCTTCCATTGTTTTTGCAGCTATAATCGAGCAGAACTACACAACTTCTTGACAACGATCTGAATGAGGCCTTAGAC